>NC_071501.1:28930000-29530000 GCF_028408465.1 Anastrepha ludens | reverse complement strand
ATCGTATTGAGGCCATAGTGTTTTCGAAATAGCACACGATGAGACAGACCTCCATCTGTCTTGCGCTTTTTTGAGAAAGAAATTGTACAGTTTCCTTTAACTACGATAAAGGGGACACCGATGTCTGAGAAGGGGACAACTGAAAGCAGTTCTGTCGACCCCTTCCTGGCAAGCTCATCGGCAATTTCATTTGCCTCTATATTCCTGTGCCCAGGACCCAGATAAGCGAAATGTTTCCTGCACGTTCGAGACGTTTGAATTCCTTCTTAAAGGAGTTAACCAGAAGAGAGCTACAATACTGCGACGTCAGGGCCTTGGTCGCAGCTTGCTGTTGAAAAAAATATTAATGTCTCCCTTCCAACAGATCTCCGTAAGCATTTTGCATGCTTGCAAGATCGCGAAGACCTTTGCTTGAAAAACGCTGCTAGTTTCCGGTAGTTGAAAGGAGTCTGAAATGTTGGCTGATTTAGAGAAAACCCCCGCTCCCACTGCAGATTTCAATCCCTTATTCTAATGCAAATTAATTTTTGTTTGGGGAGATTTCTTACTAAAGTTTTATTTATTTAATTTCATCAAGTCGCTGATATTCGGTCCTATAATAGAAACCTACCTAGAAAACCTACGAATACGAATGTCTATTACGAATATGAAAAAATTGCGATAGTGGGTTCCATGTGAACACGAAAAAAGTGCTGCCAAACTCAAATGTCAAATTTGAATATTTCGACAACAGCTCACTTCAATGTAAAGTAGACAATTTGGCAAATCTTCAAGTTTTTTATCAAGTTAGCTGAATTTTCATATTAAAATGTATTCGTTGGCATGTGCGGTTGTGTTAGTGGACGAAGAGAGAAGTAAACGGAATCTCAAAATTGAGCGATGCAACAAGCCTCTCGATATGGGCGAACCATTGTAAGTGCCTGCCTTTGTTGCACGAGAGACTCTGGATACGTCTTGGAATCTTGGCTAATGGCACCTTTTCGTTCACCTCAAATGGGCAGCCCTGAAATGAATTATAACAACATACACGCAAAGACTCGAAATATTATAGAAAGAACAATTGTCATCATCCACTTATAATGATGCAGCTTCAAATATTAGACAATCTATATGTAGAGCACTAGTATAAAGTTTATCAATAAAATATGTGTATACATTTTTTTTGTTTTGTTTTTGACAACGCTTCGAGGCTCTTATTTTCTACTTCTGACATTTGTTGTTTTATTTGATTTTTGGCCGCATTCAAGCACTCCATGTTTCTACGGAGCCTACACGTTTCTTCCAGGTCGGCTGCTTGCAGGTCGCACATATTTCCAATGCGTGCTGGTGTCTAAAGCGGTCACAGTTCTTCCATTTTATTGAAGTGGTGCTGCTTATATCGGCCACCGCAAGTTGTTGTTTGCACCCTCTTGTTTTCGGACAATTTTCGCTTTATAGAAGCCTTCCAATCTAACCACACCTGAAATAAAAATATGTTGTGCAAAGGGATAATGTACTTATATGCAGCCCTTTATTACCTTTTTTCAGCTTGATACATCATTGGTTGGTGGGCCTATACAGTTAAGCTGCTTCGCAACATTTTGCCAAAACTCGGCTACCTCTTCCTTTGAGCACTTAGAGAACGCCTGAGTGGCATACTGCTGCCGTGTTGTTACAACTTTGTGCCTGTGAAAATCAAATAAAAATACATATGTATACCAAAAAAATTCCTTTTTGTTTATACGAATTTCGAATGTACGTTCGTGGCTATTTGAATTGATTACAATTTCTTAGTTTCTACGAAAAACTGTCTACGACAGATTCTATGATAGGGCTGATTATTTCATTTTCCATACTAGCATTTACCGGTCGAATCTGTCAAGACTTTCATGCTCCTTATACTTTTAAAACTTTATATTCCACTTCCATCCGGTTAAAATTTAAGTGCCTTTTCTTAGACAAAATAACCTGGCTAACCTAACCCAACCTAAGTTCAGCCGGCTTCGCGAATATACATAGTTGAAAATAATACAATTCGAAACAAAAAAAATACATAAATTGCCTTTACTATTAGCGCATTAGTGGTCTAACCCCTCGAGTTACAAATGAAGCAAATATCAACGCAACCAGACATTTTGACGAGTTGTAGTGGTTGCCAAGTAGTATAAATTCCAGTGAATGAAAAGCAGACTTCAATATGCGGGAATGATGTTGACAACAGCCACATGTAATAATGAAAAAGATAAAGTACCTAAACGGCAATCACCTACAATGGATTATACTTCCATTGGAATAGAAAAGACGTAACTCTGCTAAAGGGCAATAAAGCCCCTGTAGCCGATGGAACGGCCATAGAGCTTATATATTAATTATTATTAATATTTTGTATATTTTATTGATATATTAAATAAAATATGGCAGCAACAGGCTGACAAATAGTCTACGATAATCCAAAGAATGCTGACTGAATTTATGATGGCTCCGTCCAATCCATTGAAGAAGGGTGAGTGTGTTTGCGTGTGGCAACCATTCAGTTGAACCACAAATAACAATATTGGAAAATAAATGTGAACAATTTGGTATTTAGCCTCAAACAATAGACATATTTTTTTTGTTTGTTAATTAGATTTATTTCAGTTATATTGGCTTTTCATATATCTACCTTTTGAGGTAATTCTTTTGTATTTATTATCACTAAATGTATACTAAATGAGGTGTGCACGCCTCATTTATATTTCCACGTTTATCTTTTAACATGAATACATTATTTACCGTCATCTTGTATTACACACACATACTTGAAAAAACTCTTATCAAATCAGTTCGTTCCGTGGAGAGCTTTCAGATAACAGAGAATATGTATTGTTTCTAGGCCACCAAAACTCCAATATTGTGCTGAAAATGTGACAATAATTAGGTGAATTCTACATATACCCATATATTTAGAAATCATTGCGCAAACACCAGAGTAATATTATATATGGAACCCAAACATATAGACAAAAACTTGAATGGAAGAGAATAAACAAAATTTGGCTTAAGTGTCTATAAAAAATGGAGTATTTTCATGATAATTAAATGTCTAGCTATGAATATATGTATATATTAAATATAAATATTTATATTTCACTTAGATAAATAATTGACGCATACATCCGTTTTTAAATATTTGCCTCATCTCCCTCTTCAAAGTGTTTGCGCGTCTTTTTGTTGTCCTACAAATGAAGCGACCTTCAGTTTTATGCAGCCTACAGATGGCATAAGACTTCTTTGCGAAGCATTTTTATAATAGAAATACGCTCAGAGGCTTGCCATTACTTGGCGATAGGCGATGGCTAGCAGAATTTTTTTTAGAGGTCCCGAAAAACTGAAGAAATTTGGCGAAATCAACTGCCCTCAAAATCACGGGATAAGCAGTAGTCCAGTGAAACTTGTAATTGAAGAGTCAACATTTTAGAGAACTTTTTTACTATTCCTGAAATTTTAGATCAAATGGCTTTAATTTTACATTTTTCATTGTAATACACAAACACTTTTATTCTTATCTGCCAATTCATTATAAAACATTCATTCAGTAATTTAGTTGAAGTTGGCGAGTCAGTGTATTTTTCTACAATCGAAAAAACCAAATATGGCGCATTGAAAAAATGCTTTATTTTGGCAGCTTTATCAGCAACAGTAATCCATAAAAAATGGTATAACTGAATCATGGACATACCAGGTGTAGTCAGAAGTATCGGCCAAAAATGTTATATGGGATGCAACTGACATTCTAAAGGGTGGTTAAGTTGTAAGGGCCGGTGTTGATTTTGAATAATATATCATATTTTTAAGAAATTATTCTCATTTTTCTTTATTATGATAATATTGATATGGCTCAATTACGTGTAGGACAAAATATTGGCCGAATGGCCGCCGTGGCTTCGACGGCACATCTCCATCCGATGGTCCAAATTTTCGATGACGCTGAGGCATAATTGAGGTTCTATGCCGTTAATGTGCCGAATTATCTCATCCTTTAGCTCTTGAATTGTTGCTGGCTTATCGTCGTATATCTTTTCTTTCAAATAACCCCCAAAAACGAAGTCAAACGGTGTTAACATTTAGGTGTTCGTTAACGTTTAGGTGTGGAAGCCGAATGAAGCCGAACGACCTACCGCAACGCAGAACTTTTTGTGAATGGGCTCTTGGAAAGTTGGCCGAAGATCCACTTTTATTTTTAGATCAATGGGTACGTAAATAAGCAGAATTGTCGATTTTGGAGTGAAGATCAGCCAGAAGAATTGCAAGAGCTACCAATGTATCCAGAAAAGGTCACAGTTTGGTGCGGTTTATTGGCTGGAGGTATCATTCAATAGGACCATACTTCTTCAAAGATGCTGCGAATCTTAACGTAACTGTGAATGGTGAGCGCTACCGTGATATGATATCCAACTTTTTTTTGTCCAAAATGCAAGAGCTTGACTTGCATGACATGTGGTTTCAGCAAGACAGTGCCACATGCCACACAGCACGCGTAACAATGGACTTGTGTTCGAGGCGAGTTCGGTGAACATTTTATTTCACGTTCGGAACTTGTCAATTGGCCACCTAGATCGTGCGATATAACGCCTTGGATTATTTTTTGTGGGGATATGTTAAAGCTCATGCCTATTCAGACAAGCCTGCTTTAATTAACGCATTGGAAGACAACATTAAAGCATTTATATGTGGGATACCGGCCGAAACATTGGAAAGAGTAGGCCAAAATTGGACTAAGCGGATGGACCATTTGAAGCGCAGTCGCGGTCAACATTTGCATGAAATAATCTTCAAACATTAAATTATATGGACTGTACTATCGATTTAAATACGTGTGTTTTTTTGAAAAACTTTCCTATAGCTCTTAAAAAATCACCCTTTATATCTACACGCTTTTGGGTAAACAGAAAATTTTGAAGAAATTTTAATAATTTTACGTTTACTCAAGGTCGAAAATGTTGGTGTAGGGTGTTTTAAATCGTTGCTTTTTAATATTTTTGGGAACATTTTTATTATTTTTTAGTATAAAGAACGTTTCAATTTTTTTTTGCTTAATTTAAACTTGTTATTTTTGCTTGAAAGTTTAAGGAAAACTTTGTTTCTCATTTGTGAAGTGAATAATTAGCGTTTTATTTGTTAGTATAAAATATGTAAAAACAAAACATTTTTAAAAATAAATTTTGTTCTTTTTGCTTAACATTTTGAAGGAAATCTTTGTGACATTTTTGATCTGAGTAATAAGAAAGCAGACGGCATAGGGAGTTTTAAATCGTTCCTTTTCAAGATATTTGTAAATTTTTGTATTTATTTTTGGTACAAAATATTATATATTATATTACATATAAAAAAATTTTGTTTTAATTAAAGTTTTTCTTTTTGCTTAAAATTTTTAACCAAAAATTGAAGAAGGAATTTTCGAAAATTACGACAAAAAAACTGTCTTCAAAAATTTTTCACAAAAAATTAAAGATTATTTTCAAAAGATTTTTAAAAAATACATTTTAGTTTAAAACTTAATACAAATATATAAAAATATTAAAAATACATAAACAAACCACTCTTAAAAAAACCTCTAAATGAAAGTTTTCAACATTTTTAGTATAAAATATACAAAAAAAAATTTTTGTTTAAATAAAATTTTTTCTTTTCGCTTAAAATTTTTAAACAAAAATCTGGAGGAGAAATTTTTGAAAATTACGACAAAAAAATGTTCTCCAAAAATTTTTCACAAAAAATTAAAGTTTCTTCCCCAACATTTTTTAAGAAGTATATTTTAACTTAAAAATTAATACAGTAGGTTCTGTTTTCATGCGGTTTTGAAATAGTGCGGTTTTTTTTTAAATTACAAAATGCATGTCGACCTATCGGGAATTGTACATATAAACAAGATTCTAAACCAGCTAAGCAAAAACTCATCACAGATTATATCAGAAATGCTAACCCTACAAGTATGGAACCGCCGGCATAACTATCTAGATCAGACGTGTACATTTCCTCAAGTGACGAAAGTGATTTTACGCCAAATCCTAAACGAACGCGCAACATGTGGGTATTGTCTGATTCCATTTCTGACTTAAATTTATTTTTCGATTCTGACGTTTCTTAAATAAAGATATAATTTTCAAAAATACAATATTTTGTTTATGCGATTTTATTACATTATTTCAGATTTATGCGGTTTTAGCACTTTTGAAACGTATCCATAGTTTTACTATAGAACAAGTAGCTTTTTTTATGCTGTTTCTTGCGGAACGTATCTACCGCATAAAAACAGAACCTACTGTAAAAATATTTAAAAATACACTAAGATACTACACTCAAAAAAAATCTATATGAAAATTTTCAATATTTTTAGTATGAAATAAAACTAAAATTTGATTTTTATAAAGTTTGTTCTTTTCGCGTAAAATTTTTAAGCAAAAATCTAAGGAGGACTTTTCGAAAATTACGAAAAAAAAAATCGACTCATAAAATTTTTCACAAAAAATTAAAGAGTATTTATAAAAGATTTTTTAGCTTAAATATAAATACAAATGTATAAAAATATTAAATTAAAAATTAATAAAAATGTATAAAATATTAATCTACATGAAAATTTTCAACATTGCCGGAATTTCAAAAAAAAATGTTTTATAAAAGTTTTTCACCTTACTTCTTATTATAACCAGCTCTATAAAAGAAAGAGTAAAATTAAAAAAACCAACGACAATCTTCAAAATTCTATACTTGGAGCACTTAACATGGAATCGTTCATATGTGTATGAACGTATGTGCATATGCGAGAGAGATTTCTTCCCACATTATCAGTTGGGTGTCGCAATGTGATTAGCGCATAATATTTAATTGCCAGACGTACGTATATGCATAATATATGTATGTATGTAAATATTTCTACATATATAAGTACACAATCATATTAATAGTAAATGAAAGAATTCCCGGGTCATTGTTATATTGCTATACATTTCAAATTCCGCCAAATCGAAGACTGCAAAGTTAGAGGAAGCCCATTTAGTACCATTTTACATGAATTATAGCCTTTTTCTAAGTATTACACTTTATGTAACATTTACAAAGAAAGCATTTGTTTCAATTATTTCTCAAAGCTTATAGCGAAGAGATGGTTTATGTGGAATTTTAACAATTCTTCGTAATGTGTGCGCTAAGTCTTATGAATGAAGCTTTACACACTTGTGAATAATTGACGTACACTTAGAAATGTTTGAAGCGGCCGTATTAGATTTTCTTCATTAATCTTAGCGAACATTAAAATTACTTTGAGATACTGAATATTGAAATGCAAATTAAGTAAAGTAACTATCTTAAATTAATTCAGCTGCAATTTGGAGGAACAACATCAAGACGCACACCACAAATAGGAGGAGGAGCTCGGCCAACAGAAGTGTACGCGCCAATTATTTATTTTTTTAATTTAATTTGGAGCCAAAAATTCTCAAAAAAGTTTAGTTATACAGAATTTTCGAAATTAGAGATTAACTTCGCAAGCCTTCGTAAGAAATGGCTGGCAAAGTGGCATCAGAAGAAACTAATACAAAACAGCCCCCACTTAATATTGGCAGCTAGTCCAACATAAAGGTTTTTCTTTGACATTTTACTAGTCCTTAGACTGTAGTTTATAAAACAGCGGTAGAATGGTTGGCAGTGTCGGCAGTGCCCAAATTGATCTATTGTATGCCCCTAAGTCCTTAATTTTAATTATTTAGTACTGCGCGAAATCGAACCAGCGCCTTGAGAGGGAGCATTTGTGAGTCTTCATCCTCTAGCAGGTACGAGCCCAGGATTCTGGGTCTCCGATGGCCTAATGACCTATCGTGAGATTGAGACAATCTTAGGCATTAGTGGGACCAGCATACATTCAATATTGCATAAACATTTGACTGTCAAAAAAATTTGTTCGCGTTGGATCCCACACAATTTGTCAATCGCTCAAAAAAAGGCTCGTGTCGATTGGTCGAAGGAAATGCTCAAAAAATACGATCGCGGGGCTTCGAAACACGTCTATGACATCGTGGCAGAATCATGGATTTACGCGTATGAGCCCGAAAGTAAACAGCAGTCGACTGTATGGGTGTTTCAAGATGAGCCAAATCCAACAGAACAACGCAGAACAGTAAATTCTGAGAAATTAGGAAAACCAATCGCCAAAGACAGACCACTCTTCACCAGAACAGAAAACTGTCAAACTTTCCACTAAAACTTGAAAGGAAAGACGTTCGGTTGATGGTCGGTATTATTACAGTACGCAAACCATGGGATCAGCATATGACCACCATTGGAATCATTGAGGACCCAATGTGCCCGTCGTGCTTGGAGGAGGCGTATAGCACTGATCACTTTCTCAGTGTGCGTGTTCTGCCTTTGCTAGAGCACGGCTAAGAGTTTTCGGTTCCGATGACGTGTGGATGAGTAATATTCGTTCTCTAAAACTGGAGGATATTTACAGATTTGCGAAAGAGTGTGGAAAATTCTCACAGTACTAACTATCTCTATCTCTGTCTCTATTCTTTCCTATCTCTTTCTCTAATACTTTTCTCCTTCCCTACTTGACTCTTTCTAGAGCTCTAAATATAATCGGCTTTTTATCCTGAGCCACCAAATCTCCTAGTGCTTCTTAGCTCGACTTTTTCAAATTTCAATTTAAATTTTTCAGCCTATGAGTGCAGAGTAATCTGAGGCACATTTTGTGTAGGGTTTGCTTCTTTGGTATTCAAGTTCAGTAACTTTTTAGAGTGATGAAGGCCGGTTTGTGTCATTCTAGTATTCCTTACCTTTCCTTTTGGTTTCCTGTTGTTTTTGTTAAAGCCAAAAACTGCGGTTGGTCCAATAAATGGCCCTTCCGCCCCTTTTTTGTCTTAAAAGTCTGCCTTTTTGCTTCCTTTGTGTCGCTCATAACCTGGTACCCAAATCATGGAAAACTGGTGAAGAGGCGCCAGTTTGTTGAGTGATTTGCTACACTCTATAAGGGATTGCCTGACAAGAAGGTATAGAAAGTAGTGAAACGAAGGAAGGCTGATTAACTTTCCATAGGGTGGGCCAAAGAAGGAGAACCAAAGTAAGCCGCGAATAGCTTTTTTTATTTGGTAATTACAATGAAATTCACCAGATGCGCCCAATTTTAGAGATATATTCAATAAGCAAAATATATTCCTACAAAAAAAAAATATCAAAAACTGCAGTTCAGTAATTTAGGACTGCAATTTATAACTAAACTAAGCCCATTAGCTCTATAGACACACATCAAGTCAGTCATAAGCCTGATGAGAGCTGGGGTATTTAGGGCAGGCTAATGAAACGAATGAAGCGACCGCCGTAGCCGAATATACGTCATTTCTATTCAGGCGTGCATAGATTCGTATCTCGGTGCATGAAAACAGCAAAATTATAGAAAAGGCAATGCCAAACCTTCGAGTGTATTTCTGCCATGAAAAATCTCCTCATAAAAAGTATTTGCCGCCGGATTCGACTCTATTTGTAGAACAATATCAAGACGCACATCATCAATAGGAGGGAAGAGTTCGGCCAAACACTTAACTGAAGTATGTTAAACCCTTGTTCACTCGGCTCGGGAGCATAGGATTTCGACAAGACTCTTCCATCGTACCTGCTTCTGGGCTGTTGTATTTGCGCCGTACCATGTCGGCATCTGTTAGTTCGCCCAACATCGGTCGACTACGACCTCCGCTCCCTTACGGGTTCCAGTCCAGTGTCATTCGCGTAATGCTATCTGAAGTGTACGTGCCAGTTATTTATTTAGTTTTTAATAAAACGAAAGTGAGGTGTAGATATTAAGTACGGATACTTGTGTTACAACGCTCCATGCGAATCTTTCATTGTTTAGGACAGTACCGGAAGTCCTCTTTCAACAACTCTTTCAGGAAGATTTCAACCTGGAAAGCAGTTAGAAGTCGCTCGGTCAAAGATCTCACAAATAAGATGTATGAGGCAACACTGTAATACCGTATTTGAGCAGAAATCTCTTGGCACACAATAAGGGATTTTCTTGTTGGATAACGCAAGGCTTGCTCTTTCACAATTCGGGTCAGGTTTTTCTTCTTCTTTAAAATATTTTATATTTAGAGTCAGATTAATTTTAGCTTTGCACTTCGACCTCATGGCCTTTTGTGTTCTCTACTCATCACAGGATCTCAAGCAGACCTAGTTTCTTTAATAAATTTAAGATAGAGCTGGGTTGGATTGAGCGTATGCGCCTTTCTTCTGAAGGAAGAATGTAAAGCTAATAACTTTGACTAATAATTTGAACTTTAGGAACTCACAAAGGCTACGTGTTTTCCAACTTCCAGGTGAAGCTTCGCAAGTGTTTATTGCTCCATTGTGACACTTAGCACTCTACCGACGAAACAAGAAAACAACCCTAATTTTGACGAAGACTATAGCAATGTTAAATTCTTTACAAAAGCAAAAGTTACCACATTCGAAAAAGAAAAGTTCATACTAACCAGCTGGTGGTAGAATCAGCTTGTATGGTAGACTCAGTCTTGTTATTTATTAGCCATATCTCGTTTAAATCGAGTGAGGCTTATAGCTGAGGTACTTTATGAGAGATGTAAAACTCCTTCGTATAAATCGAGTGAAGCTTATGGCTGAGGGACTTTGTGAGAGATGGAAATTCCTCCTGGTAGAGAGGAGCACCTGCTCTTACTGGCTTATTTGCCTGTCCTGCATAGAGGAACCGGATAACACTGAGCGTTTTCTCTGTGAGTGTTCTGCCTTTGATAAAGCAAGGGTGCAAATTTTGGGTTCCGCGGTCATGAGAATGAGTAAAAATCGTTCTCTCAAACTGAAGGATATTTTTAGATCTGCCAAAGAATCTGGGAAATTCTCACAGTAATAACTATCTCTGTCTCTGTCCCTATTCTATTATATCTCTTTCTCTCTGTCACTTCTCTCGTTTTCTCCTATCAACGCTTTGCTTTTCAGATCTGACTCTGATCAACTCTTTTGCTTTCCAGAACTTCGAATACAATTTGCTTTTTAGATTGAGTGTTTTAGGAGCTACCATTCTGGCGATAGAGTTATAAAACATATCTTTGAAACAAGCCTACAAAGCGACAGAAGAAGAGGCTGGCTGAGAAAATGACGAAGAGATGCCATTGAAGGCAACTTTGAAGCTATGGGCACATCTGATACCAAACGCAAAGCTAATGATCGAACGACGTGGAGGCGAATTATAATGGAAGCAATGGGTCACCCCGAATTATGATGCTATGATGATGATGATGATTTTCTCGGTGCTTCTTGGTTCGCCTATTTCTAATTAAACATTTTTTTTCCACACGTTTCGTCAATCTTATTAATTATTTTGACAGCCAAGTGTCATTAATAACGGTTTCAGTTGCTTAATCATAACAAAACCTCCATTAACTACCATTTTCTACCGTCGCTATCCGATCACTCATCACTACTATTTTTTTCGGTTTATATAGCTATTCACTTCATCTTATAAATGAAATCATTTCTCACCACGTATTTTTTATCTCTTTCTAATTGTTCTCTCTCCCTCAGCTTACTGCAATTTTGCTTATCATGGTCGGCACTACCATTCAGGCGATCTTTGGTGACTTCAATCAATTCCTCGATGCGCACTTCTCTTCTCCGCCAGCGCTACTCATAGCGATCGGCTTCATTTTGTTGCTTGTAGCCGCGCTCGGCGCCTATGGTGCGGTCAAGGAGAGCGTTATGCTAATCAATTTGGTAAGCAGATATGAATGGCAGAAAATTTAAATAGTAAATCAACTAAAAATGTCCATCCTCCGCTTATCCGTAGTATGGCTTTTGCTTATTCCTGGTATTCATCCTCGAGGTGGCCGCAGCCATTGCCGCTTTTGTAATGCAAACTCAAGTGCGTGAAATGTTGGTGCGCACGATGAACGAGTCCATACAGGCATATGAAGACAATGTCTATGTGCAGGATGGTGTTGACTTTATGCAGGGCACTGTAAGTAGTCATGTGATATGTAGACCCGCCCGAAGTTATGGTAAAAGCAACATATAATGACAAGTTTTGACTGTTTGTTTATTAAGTTTTTAGTCTCAATTACTTTTGTATAAAAATTTACATAGTTCATTCTATAACCAAGGCACATGGACAATGTTTATAAAAATTCTCAAAATTTAAATTAAAATTAAAAAAAAAAAATCAATGGAAATGTGAAGTAGCATAAAATTCGGGTTGATTTTTAATGATGTTTTCCCCTGAAAGTCTTGCGCATCTTCTCCATATAACGAATGCACGAATTTTTTTTATACAGTAAAAATACGAAATATTGTAAGAAAAAAAAAAAAATACCAAAAATCAACGAAATTTTAAAGCGACTTTAAACCTCCTCTTTATTGTATTAAAATTTAATGAGCTATAAAAATGCATTTTTTTTAATTTGGATGAAATTTTTTGAAATTCTAACTAACATTTCCGAATTTTCGTAAATTTTTCCCAAAATTGAGATTAAGATTTATACAGGCTTTGTTATAAAATTAGCCACATTTTTATAAAAAAATAAGTAAATAATCTAAACTTGTCATTATGTGGGTGATACCTTTATTATAATCTCGGGTTAGTGCATTAAATATTTATTTCATTTAATTTACTTGTAGCTTGGTTGCTGCGGCGTAAACAGCCCCGTGGACTGGAAGCGTCAGAATGGCAGCAGCGTGGATAATAACATTGAATTGCCATCATCATGCTGTGCTGAATTCTCTTTCGATGATATCACCTACTGTGTCCAGCCCTACGAAAGCGGATGCTTGTCACGCATGGATTTCATCATTTCACGGAGCACCATGTTGATTGCCACTGGCGCCACCACTGTGGCATTTGTGCAGGTATGCGAACACTGAGTGTGGAATATTGTTGGAGAAATGAAAAATATTGGTATTAATTCAAGAAAGCTACATTATAAGCTTTGGCCATTTGAAGCAAAATTGTGAGCGTAACTTATAATGCTACGTCATTAGGCCGCTCATTTTACACGTGTGCTCTCTTCTAATCAGTCGTTGTCGTATATGATCAACTCAATCTGAGTTCTCGCTAACCTCTGTTGTAAACAATTCGCTGTTAGATTCCTTATTACGCCAGCCAATCGGCTGATGCCTTCAAATTCGCTGAGAGTCGATCAACGGTTTGATGTTGGCCACACGTTTTCACTCTTTACATAATATCATATTTTTGGTTCACTGAGGGATTTAGGCGATACTCATAAATAGGTAACGTTTTTTGTTCACTCCGAACACTATTTTTGGACTTGCGAGAATGACTTTTTGAAATACAACATCCCAATACTTAGCATCTCAATTGAGCGAATTCAGAATTCATAACTACTCATCTTTAAAAATCTTCACTTTAGTGAACATCTCCAAAACATCGATTTATCGAATTTCAACTGATCATTTGGACTTACGAAAGGTCTATGCAAAGGTCGAGAACTTGCTTTACAACATTGTCATTGGTTATGAAACGTGGTGTTTCGAACATGAACCTGAAACTAAGCCTCAAAGTGCCGAATGGAAGGCCTCAGACGAGCCACTCATTTGTTTTTACGATTCCAAGAGAATTGTCTACAAGAAGTTCGTGCCAATGGGCCAAACCGTCAATGCAATTTTCTATCTAGACGACATCCAAAAGGCTTGAACCGACATTTAGAAAGATATTCCGGTCAATGACCTGAAACACTCTTTCGAAAAGCTTTTAGATCGCGCAAAACAGTGTATCGAGACCAGTGGGGACTATTTTGAATAAATAAACTCGAAGTTATCAGAGCAAAGCTCCTGTCGCTTCTATTTTAGCTCAGTCTGGTTTGTTTTGGTCTTCACCTTGTATAAATATACTGTCATAGTTGTAATCAACCGGAGGAAACTATCTTTCACTTCCGGTAATTTCATCCTGCCCTATGGAAGACGAGGATGTTAACCCTTGGCAAACCGCTTTTTCGAGAACCTCAAACCGGTTTTTGAGCTGGCGGGTATAGGACCATATCAGTTTCTCAATAATTCGTACAATTAGTTAGTAGCGAGGATATGGCAATAAAATGACCCTATGGAGTAATAGGTTTGATTCAAATCTACAATTTCTTGTATTTTTGCTTTGCATTAATGGCAAAGAAGGCCATGCCGGGGATTTGGGAGTTTAATATAAAGAGAAATTTATTGGCTGATTTCTTTATAAAGCCACTAGAACAAACTTATCTCAATATATTTTTAATGATAAACGATCCCCATAGCCGAGTACACGATTATTGGCATCTTATGTGATACCTATCGAGATTTTCCTCAAACCAAAGCAAGCCCAATACAGATATACGACCTGTCATAAAAACAAACTGAGCCGACGTATAATGATCACAGCAAGCGTCCGTTTGAGTTGTGTGTTATCGCCACTGCTATTCAGTGTTGTCCCGGGCAGCGTTAAGAACGAAACAAGGCACGAGATAAATGGAATAACATGGGGACTAAATGGATGGCTTTGGACAGACATGCCAAAAATATTAGTGCTTGTGCCAGAAAAAGGCTGTAAAGTAGGCCATCGTTAAAACCAAAGTAATGCGCCTAAATTCTACCTGCACACAAATAATCGAAATGGAAGACACTGAGCTTGAAGAAGTGAACTCCTTTCGTTATATTGGCAGCACAATGTCTTCAAATGTGGATTCAAAAGAAGATATGACGCATCGCTTAAAAAAAGCCAAGTAGGCTTTCGGCTCCCTTAAAAACATCTAATGCTCGTCTATAATCGCACGAAACACCAAGATAAAAATTTTCAATTCGAACATACGGTCGATTCGACTGTACGGCTGCTAAACTTGGAATTTGGTAGTTACAACGCCTTTGCAACGGCTACAAATCTTTCTAAATCTCTGCCTGCGGGCAATGCTTCGCATTTTCTGCCCCAAAACAATACCAAACAGCAGCCTGTGGAGTAGCACCAACCAAACTCCAATACAAACGGCAGACCGGAAAAGGAAATGGGGCTGGCTTGGACACATTCTTTAAAGAGAATCCAAAAGGAAACCGACGAAGAGGTAGACCCTCGCTAAAGTGGAGAAGGAGTTTAGATACGGAGATAAAAAAAAAACCTGGAACGAGCTGAAAAAGTTTGCTTCTGACAGAAGCGAATGGAGGAAAATTCCTCCCTCGCTGAAGTGGAGAAGAACTTTAGATACAGTGATAAAAAGAACCAAAAAAACCTGGAACGAGCTGAAAAATATTGTTGCTGATAGAGGCGAATGGTGGAAAATTCCTTCGCGGAACCATAGGCAAGCACATATTCTCAATTGGCACTTACACCCTTCGTTTGGCCGGTATTTGGCCGAGCTCCTCACTTCTATTTGTGATATTTTCCCACAAATGGAGGGACCTACAATTATATGTCGATTCCAAATGGCAGATGATTTATTATGAGGAGCTTTTACTGGTAAAAGTCCACATGGAGGCTTACCATTGACTACTGAAAAGCCAACGCTATTAGATATACCTTTTGTTTTTTTTTATGCTTCGTATCTGGGGTTTCGAACCCGGGAAGTACCGAATTGTTGCTGCCAAGAAAAATTGGTATGCACGTCCCTGTGTGCTCTACTTTGTTCTAGTCTTCATTTGTGAAAGGCAATAATTGGTAAATAATATTACCGCTGCATGAATTGCACCACAGTTACACTATCTATATGAGAGTCTCCAGATCCTCAAATAGGATCATTTTGCTTGATGATGTAGATAAAAATGTACCTTACCCGAAAAGACGATTTTCCCAACAAAATCGTCGTATTTTTTCAGCTACTCAAAGCCACATAAGCGGTTCGCCATCTAAGTGGTTGATCATTTACCATAAAATGTCTGAGCTACTAGAATACTTATAGCAAATATTTTCGCGAAAGCCTGGCCAAATTAGTGCTGTTAATGTTGAGTAACTGCAACTGAGAAAGAAACGAGCTAATGGTACCGCCTTTATAATGCCCAACATATACGCATATCGACACAAAATAGTTTTGAAATTTTAGTAATTTTAAATTCTCTTTAGTAAAAATATCTTTTTCTCAAGTAACGTGAAATTTTCAGTTTATTTGCTTTTTTTTATTGTATTTTTTACAACTAACGTTACGTATTATTTATTTTTAGAAGCGGTATACCTGGTATATATATTGTAGTATACAAGGATTTTAATGAACAATTTTTATTTGATACTTTTACGTGTTTTAGGAAACATTTAACAACATAAATGCTTTTCGCTCTCCTTCAAGTTGCGAACTTTGTTTTTTAGCCTAAAAAGGCGCTTTGTGCCGAGTAAGCACATCGTAAGTAGAAACTCACTCAGCGAACAAAGTGAAATTAGCCTATAAGTGTTTCAGGAAACTCAATTTGCTGAATTTCAGCTGCATATAAATATATAATTTATATATAATACCTACTTTTCTTTAAACATTACTAATTTCCATCACTTTCCCTACCCCCTTCAGATTCTCGGCGTTCTTTGCTCCTTTATGCTGGCAAAAACTTTACGCCGCAACAAGTCCATACGTGCCGCACGTCGCTGGCAGTTACAACAAAGCTTGGGCGTACTAATCTCTGGTGGAAAAGTGGCACCACCGACCAACTCACCAATCAATGGTTATACACAATTGGAGCGCGCGGAACGTTACATGGAACAGGATCCCATTACGTATACGCCAAGTAGTCCCAGCGTGAATTAAGTGCTTGCAACCGGTGGAGAGGCGCAATAAATGCCAACCAACACCAAGAATAGCATACAACACCTAGTATATCAACACTTAAGTGCCTAAATGGAAAATTCTATTTGTATTTTGTCTCATTGTTGTTGTCTTTTAATATTTTTTTGTTTATTTGTTTCTAACTTTCTTCTATACAAACAAGTAAAGTACGCATGCCTAGTAATATTGAAACTTTGAAGCTTTATATTGACAGTATATACATACGTACATTTTGTGCATCCATACGTACAGATGTGCGACTATGAGTTATTATGTACATAATCATACAAATATACTTTTAACTGTATTAGCAAGTAAATTGTGTCAAATCAGATATCAAATAAAGTTTTACTCAAGCGACAAGAACTTTTTGATTTATTAAAATCAATTGTTAATATCTGACTATGCCTCCATAATCAAATTCAAAGCAACCAATTGGAACCTGTGGAACCTGACTATCAATAATGTTCTTCAGGAACTTGAAAAAATGAGAGGTAAGATAATTTCATATGCCGATGATATTGTAAAAGCAATCTAGGGTAAGCACCTTCCAACATTGTGTGATCTTCATCTAAGATATCTCAGCAGACTATCACTTTGGTGTAAAAGTCGAGGACTACGATCACGGTAAAATCCTGGCTGGCTTTTACAACGTTCACAATCCTCCTCCCCTCAAGCGAAGAGTGGAAACAGGTCAATGTAAGACAAGGCGACTCCATCCATGTATACACAGATGGCTCAAAGCTCGAGGGCAGAGTGGGCAGAGGTGTATGTATATTCCGAACATCTGGGAATCTCCTTCAGTTTTCGGCTCCCCGACTACTGTAGTGTCTTTCATGCTGATGCCAATAATGAAAGCCGCACTACTGATACAGTATGATACAATACCTGGAGATAATACCTTCTGCTCAAATATGAACGAGACGTTATCAATAAAACGGTCCGCGGATGACATATGGCAAAACTAAATTTTTATTTTTTTGGTAGGACTGTTATAAACTTACATGGCAAATTTTAGCGTGATATGTCACATAGTTTGTTTTCTGTACTACTGTAAACAAGTCAAGCTCGAGTGTGTTCTTCGAATTCCCTTTTATGACTTCAATTGTCTCAAAATGTTTTCCACGGAGCGGCAACTTGAGCTTGGGAAACAGGAAAAAGTCACATGGAGCCAAATCAGGCGAATACGGTGCTTGCGGAACGATATTAACATTATTTTTGTTCAAATAATCCCGAACAAGACGTGATGTGTGAGCTGGTGCATTATCGTGATGCAAGAACCATGACTTGTTGTCCCACAATTCCTTCCTTTTAAGACGAATGTTCGCGCGCAAGCGCTTTAAAACGTCTAAATAATATTCAGCGTTAACCGATCGGCCTTGCGGAAGGAACTCCGAGTGCACCACACCTTCTTAATCGAAAAAAACAGTCAGCATAACCTTAATTTTTGAGCGACTTTGGCGTGGTTTTTTGGGTTAATGTATGGCCCTCTTTGAACGATTTGTACCACTGGAAAACACGTGCACGCGATAGAGCAGAGCCCCCATAGGTTGTCTGCAACATTTTTAAGGCGTCTGAAGCCGAAATTTTGTTGGAATAACAAAATTTCAAACAAATTCTTTGTTCAACTTGAATTTCCATCGTTAAATTCGAAGAACACACTCGAGCTTGACTTGTTTACAGTAGCACAGAAAACAAACTATGTGACATATCACGCTGAAATTTGCCATGTAAGCTTATAACAGTCCTACCAAAAAACAAAAAATTTATTTTTGTCATATGTCATCCGCGGACCGTTTTATTGATAACGTCTCGTTCATATTTGAGTAGAAGTTACAAGTAATAAATGAAATTATGTTCTACATTCCATTTGATTTTCTTTGGAATTCATTAAATTAAGGCATATTTAAATATCTTAACCATCAGTTACTGCAGTTAAGTGTTAGGTTAAGTGTTACTGTACGTTAAATGACTGCACTTGCGAGGGGACCACTTCAACATATATTCAAAATATGTCCGTTGTGATACCGTACAGAAGGAAAGGGAAGGAAAGGAACCAGACTGATGAAAAAAAAAGGAAGACGGCGCTTTGGAATTAGCAGATGATGACCACCAGTGGCTAATTTATATTAGCCGCTTCAAGCTACTGATGAATTTCACCAGATGTGTGATATTTAAACGCGCAATAAAGCGAGTGAAAGCCCAGATTTCTAAGCCTTTGCCCGATGAGAGCAGCTAAGATAGTTCCACCTCGTCTTCCCGACAGCTTCTGCTGAAAGGACTTGAAGCAATCCCAAGTCTCACCGCATGGACACCTAACGGACAATGTCTGGTAAGAATAGCTACCAAATTCGAGAGCTGCAGCTTTGTTAGTCTTAGAAGATGTTTCAAGCGCCACCGATTTACCCGCGAATCTCACGACTTTGCATGTTTACGCGTTAGTCCAGGGCTCGCTGAGTTGACGCGTGGCCAATCTTTCCAGGAACCTACCCCAATTGTCTCATTTTGCGATTATACTGTTTTCAGGGTCGCCTATCTAGTCAGCTCGTCAGCCTAGCAGTTTCCCTCTATACCGCTGTGACCGGGAAACCAAATGTGCCTAATAACGAAGTATTCAAACCTGCTTTCTCTGACACCCATATTGCCATTTTTTATTTGTTTGTCTAATTTTAAGTAAGCTTCATTTTTAAAAAGGTGGCAACCCTATTCGGAAATATTTCTATTCAGAATACAGATTTTTCATACCTTTGATACGCATCTAGTAGCATTTTAGTTAACATATTTATTCAATTGAATTAACTCTTTCCAAGAGGTGGCAACCATTCTCAAAAATATTTTATAGAATAAGATTTCTAAAAATTCTAGACTAATTTAATAATTTTTCATTCGTTGTTTTATTTAATTTTCGAACAGGTGGCAACCCTATTTAAAAATATATTTCGAATTAAAATTTATTAAACCTCTTTTGAAACCTATATGTCATATTTCATTTATTTATATTAATTATTTTTAATGAACTTAGTTTGTCAAACTAATGGCAACCCTTTTTAAAAATATCTTCAAAGTTAAGCTCCTTTAAACCTTTTTGTCATTTCTTACCCATATTGGAATATTTGATTTGACTTATGCATTTAATTTAATTTAATTTAACATTTTAACAGGTGGTAACTCTCTTCAAAAAATAGCCTGCTCTCAACTTAAGCCATAAGTTATCTGTGCAAAATTCCATGCAAATTCGTTCACTCGTTTCCGCGTAATTCAGCCACAAACATTCAAACTCACTGACCCATAAACTTTGACATTTATGACGCATTTTGGTAAAATTAAAAACAAATTAAATAATTAAAAAAAGTTTAAAAAGTTATAAATTTCTTATTTCAGTTCAATTTGCTTTTTTCGTATTTTTTACAACTTTTATTACTACTTTTATTTATTTTTAATTCATTTTAACTTCTTGAGCCCATCCACATAGGCCTGCAATGTCTTCAACTGCTGCTTCACCGAATTAGTAGCTGTGCCACCGGGCACATCATACTTTTCCACATTCTCCCCAAAGTCTGCCACTTGCGCTATATCCACATCGAAGTGTTTGCAGATGTTTTGTAGATCACCCAACGGAATTTCCGTGAGTTCCCGCCCTATTTTTTCGGCATAGGCAACCACTTCGCCGATGTAGTGGTGCGCTTGACGGAATGGCACACCTTTACGCACCAGATAATAGGCCTGTAAGAGCATTAATTATGGATCATTAAATTATTATTTTTTTTATATAAAACGAAGCTCACCCAATCAGTGGCCAACATATCTGGACTCAGCGCTGATTCCATGCGTTCCCGATTCAGTTGCATGGTTTTTACTACACCCTCAACTACAGTTAAGGCGTCTTGTAGCCGATCGAAAGCATCGAAGGCGTATTGCTTATCGAATTGTAAATCCTTGTTGTAGGTGGTAGGTGTACCCTTGATGGTCATCATGATACCTGGAGGGGGTAGAAGACGAAGATGAGTAGAACGGGGTTAAGAGAAATGATTAAATGACAGCAGAGACCTGCCATGATACTCAATTACCACTCAACGAGGAACAAATACTGCCCGAAATTCCGCGCACCAACTCCAGACTATCGGGATTACGTTTCTGTGGCATCAAACTGCTGCCAGTTGAGAAAGCATCGGCGATTTTTATGAAATCAAATTCCTTAGTAGCATAGAGTATTAAATCCTCAGCGAGGCGCGACAGATGCAGGCTGGCCAGCGAGCAGCAGTAGATGAAGTCGACTGTGGAATAAAAATAAAAGGAAACATAAGCCTTCCCATAGATATATTATTATAATTAGACCACTACGCACTGCCACCAAAATAGATCTATTGCGCAAAGCCTGTTGAGGTGCCCTATATTTTAAGACTTTTAGCACATTCTGAGGCTTATTGATCCATAATTTATATGGATGCACGGTAATACCACCAAGGTGATGTAGCCATTTTCCGCCCAGTGCAGAAAGGACATGCAGTGAATATTCAGTGCCCATTTCACAGAATCGACAAATGATGATCCCAGAGATCAGATTAACAGTGAAACGAATTTCGTTTAAGTGCTATATCAGACTACAGTGGCCTGTTAAGGAACGAGTTAAAAGTCTTAAGTCGACTCTACTGAGTGAAAGTAGCTTATCAGATCTTCCTCTGTTCGGCGCTGGGAATTGTTTCGCTGACCGATAAAATTTCGCCAGTAATGAACGAATTTCTTCTCCTCCCACTTTCTGAGAATTTCGTTATTGTGGCCTCATGTAAGTCCGCAAAAAGGCTCAGAGAGAGGCATGTTTGGCCCCTTTTTTAGCTATATGGTCCGCCATTTCATTTCCCTCGTATCCCTCGTGCTCAGGAGCCCAACCTAAGAATACTGTGTTGAAGTTCCCTGGCATGTTGAGATAGCTCAGGTAGTCATATACCATTTTTAAGGTGATTATAGTTGAAAAAAACGCTTTCGAAGCCGCCTGACTATATACAAATATGTAAATGTGCGCTTATGTCATTTTTTCTAAGGAGTCATTCCCTCCCACATCTCTCAATTGTATATATTTCTGCCTCCCATAGGAAAAACTGTCCGCTCCTACAATAAAGTTAGAGTTTTTGTTCGTCATAGTTTAGCATTTCATCATTCAAAGACTCAACGTTTCTATTTTTATTAAAATTATTAAAATTTACTTTAAACTGGCACATAAACAAGAAACTCTTGGAAAAGTTTGAGGAAGTTCCCATTTGTGTTGAGTAATTGTGTTCAGTGATGGAGCTCTGTTTTGGCTGCATGATTTCGTTAACAAACTAAATTCCAGATTTTGGAATGAGACAAATACTGAACAGATTAACAGATACTGGAAGCACCGTTACATCCCGAATAACTATGTAATTATTGGTATGGTTTTCATGCTGTTGGTATCGTTCAAACTTATTTCTTCAGAAATGCTGCCGGAGCCATTGATTTTTATTCTAAAACATGGATAACATTATCCCAGGCTCAACAGGGTGAAGCTACAGCCCACCACACGTTCCCACGACAGTCGGTTTTACGTTGCCAGAGCGAACCGGATTTATATCCGGCCAAGGAAAGGACACTTCAGCTGCAGTCCCCGTAGATGTATGCGGAATGTTTATGTTGCTACAACAACTACAACCCATATAAACGTAGCACGTGATACCATTGAATTGTTAAAAACGAAATTTTAATATATGAAAAAATTATCTCTCGATTTGAGCTTTTAAATGGGCCATGGACTTTTCACCCAATAAGTAGTAATAAAAATGAACATATAGATGTCGGTGCGTCATGAGAGTTAGAGAGTTAGAGGTGGGCATAATAATAATAATAACAATTGGCGCTTACACTCCTTGCTGGATATTTGACCGAGATATAGTATGGTTGAGCAAAAAGTACCTGCAAATGCTGGAAAGCCATCCCATTAAACTAGCCCGAAATCGACTTCTAAATGAAGGTCACACACAATTGAGAAAAAAGACATCTTCAAGACGGAACTATCTTAGTTATCTCATCTCTTTCGAGAGTCCGTCCACGAAGGCAACGAAATCTCGGCCATTTCGGCTTACAGTACAGCCTCATCGTCATGAGAGATAAAGGAAGTTTCAAGGGAGAGTGGAAATTAGGCCTTTTCAGCTCCCTTCATACAATGTCATCACATAAAAAAAAAATCGCACTAAATCGTCGTGAGGGATAACGGAAGTTTTAAAGGAGATTGAAAACTGGACCTTTCCGGCTTCCGGCCTCAAAAAATCGGAGACTAGAAACTTGTTCTTTTCGACTCCCTCCATCCACATCTATCACACCACAAAAAAAGTCTTGCAAAATCGACATGAAGGATAATGGAAGCTTTAAGGGAGACTGGGAACTAGGCCTTTGACAATGAACGATGATCAATTATATCATGAACTGTGTAGCGTGGTGGACCATTCTACCGAAACCAAGAGTCAACTAAGCCCACGTTTCTAATTTGTTCATCTTTTTTTATTTGCTTCCATAAAATATTACACCTCTCATCATGAGACAATAAGCAATTTGGTTAATAAGAAAAAAGGATAATTTAACAAAATAACCAAAGCAAATAAACGAAATTTTTTGTAGTACAAATTTTCAATTCGACTTTTCTTTCTTTTAAGCCGCCTTTGACTATATTTCTCTATATTTGGGAGCCTTCTCATCATAGGATTTGTGTGCGACAGTAACCTGCTTATTATGTATTTCCGCTTGCGTTATTTATTGTCTAATCAATTCTCGACAGTTAAATGAAAATATAATATACCAATCTCAGATTCCTCAAGTTCTTGGTTCAAACGGCTACTGGGATAGAAATGTTGTGCCTGACTAAAAGACTTCTTGTATCTCAAATGTTTTCTTACATCCCAATTCTTCTTCTAGGAGTCTAGGTAAATCTCTTTCTTTGCCAAAGCCTTCTCTACTTACAGGTATATTAAAGAGAAAATAAATCTCAAAGTGTTGGACCTTCTAGCATTGGAAACAAAACCCGTGAGCTCTGACGAATTGGATTAATAATACGATTTCTGTAAATACTTCGATTCCACCTGTGCCACCTAGTGGATCCAAGTTATGTATGTAGGTAGTGCGGGCTGAACTGTAAAAAGATCTCACTTAGCCCCATAGGGTCTATTCTGTTACAATTGCTATTTGGAGTTGAATTTATATTTTATGTAATTCTTAAGGCACGTCTTCGTGAATTTTAACAAGCCGTTCAGAGTTTTGTCAGTAATATTCTTTAAGTATGAAAAATATGCTGATCGTAGGTACATTTGTCGAGTCCTACAAAGAGCAGTAAATGCTCTAAAGTACCCCCAGCATTCGCTTCGTTGCATGTGTTCCACGTATCGCGCTGGCTAAATCCCATTTTGGCTGTGTGATGTGGGGTGAGCTATTTTCGATTTAAGTTTTTTTAAACGCCTTTTGGATAGCCATATCCTAACTTTCATAATAAATTGTGTTATTAATCAAAATTCTTTAGAATTAGATGGCAACACCTTTTAAAAATATTATCGGATTAAAGCCATATTTACCTTCACATTGATAAATATACACCTGCGCAATCGATTTGTTAATTAAAAAAAAGCTGGTGGCAACGCCAGCTAAAAATATCTTGGAATAAAACTTATTTAAAATATTTCTTAATAACATATTCTACTGAAATTGGTGATAAATTGATATATCGATTTCTTAATTTCCAAAAAAACAGGTGGCAACACCAACTAAAACTATTGTTTAATAAAACTTATTTTAAATATTTCTTTCCTGAAATCTGTGATAAATTGCTGCTTTGCAATAAGTCCGAGGTGGCAACTCTATCATAAAAACTGTTTTTGGCATATTTAAAAATATGTGTCTTCGTACCTTTTTATTTATTTATTTAATATTTACTCATATTTAGTTTTAAATAAATTATTGTAAAATTTTTTAAATACATAAAGTTTTGAATAGCCATATTCTAACCCCTTATAACTTTTTTTTATTTATTTTTTTTTTTTTAATTAGATTGCAATGCCTTTTAAAAATAATATCGGAATATAGTCATATTTACCTTGACATTGATAAATGCAGACATAATCGATTTTTTAATTTCCAAAAACAAAACAGGTGGCAACACCAACTAAAAATATTTTTCAATAAAACTTATTTTAAATATTTCCTAACCCTTTGCACTCGATTTATTTTCAAAGTTGTTGCGTGTCAACTTGTTATTATTTTTAGCTAAATGAATTAAAGTAATTTACAGTCGTAGAATTCAACGTAATATATTATATTTATTTCATTAATTATTAATATAAAATGTTTTATTTTTTGTAATCTTTTACAGTGTGATACTTTTTAAAACAATTTCCAACGTGAAGAAAAGGATGTCTTTCGCATGTTTCGCAGAAATAAACAGTTGTCTTCCTTTCGCCCTTAGCTTTTCTGTTAGAACAGACCATACAATCATTATGTTTTTTCCCCGGATGAGGTACTAAAATGTGGAGTTTTCCATCAAGTCGATTCTCTACATCTGATGTTGATTCCGTGCACGACTTGCACTCGATTAACAAAACTTGACAAATTATAACTGTGTAAGATCTCGAATACCGTATGTATTTTACAGTTATTTAGTGCTATTGGTTACAGGCATACATTAGTATTGTCACCTCCAGTGTGACATACGAGTTGTAGAGTAAATTAGTATTGTCACCTCCAGTGTGACATACGAGTGCAAAGGGTTAATACCCAACTGAAATTTGTGATTATTGCCACTTTGCAATAAGATCAAGGTGGCAACACTAACATAAAAATTGTTTTTTGCATAAATATTTCTTTAAAATATTTACTTTAATACCTTTGCTGTAATAGTTACTTATATCTACAATAATTTTTTATAAATTTTAATTTTTTTAATTCAAACTGGTCTCAAGACCCTGCTTAAATGAGTGGTACACACAAATCAACTACGAGCCGCAGGCTTACCATAGGTGTAAGAAATGAAAAATTGGGTCGCTTTTGCGTGATGCTCTCGCGAAGAAATTTTCTGCCACACATACCGACATTCCAAATATTGGCATACACATTTTTGGCTTTCCAAATAATCTCGAAACAAGATTTTAATTCTCATTCCCGCACTTTTGATTTACCGGACTCGCTTCTTACCATCAAGAAAGCGCTACTATCCTTTCTCAATAAAATATTGACAATGGTATACATTTGATTTTTAATTCAGTGGATGCCTTTTTCTGCAGCTGAACAGTTTCAGCAAGCCTTGCTTAGCTCAGCGCCAAAAAACAAAATTGTCTGTACGTCATGCGAACCACACGCCTGGTTTCAGTTGGGTGAGAGATGCGCAACGACTGGTATTATTATGTATTATTTAAAGATTATACTTATCGCGGCATAAGCGTGTGCGTGCGTCTGTCTTAACGAATAATCGCAGCACTTGCTTGAAAGAGCATTTTATGAGATTTACCAGTTTATAGGACAAGCAACATGAAATGCGTGTGTTCTTTTAGCGTATAAAAATATGAATAATATTAATAAAAAAAAATATTTTTTCCAATTTATCAACTATCAGTCTCGCTACCTCCTTCTTCACTTACCCACAAAATCGCGATCACCCACCGCATGCATGCTGTTCGGCGTCACACCGGCAAAATTCAGACGCTTTGCCAACCACTCACGATCCACACCCAATGGATTGCCAGCCAATGCGCCGCTACCCAAAGGCAATAGATTGGCGCGCTCTTTCAACTCCAACAACCGCTGACAGTCCGCTTGCAGGGCAAACGCATGCGAGAGCATCCAATGTGAAAATTGCACTGCCTGAGCGCGTTGCAAGTGTGTATAGCCCGGCATAAGTACACCCAAATTTTTATGTGCTTGCGCCACAGCCGCCTCAATGACCGCAAGCAAACCGCCTACCGTTTCACGTATGCCGCGTCGCATCCACAACTTCATGTCGGTAATGACTTGATCATTGCGACTGCGGCCGGTATGCAAACGCTTACCCACATCGCCAATTAGTTCGGTGAGGCGACGTTCATTCACTGTGTGTACATCCTCATCACTGGGCAAAAATTGTATACTACCATCCTTCCATTCGCGACGCACAACTTCTAACGCGGCGCCAATGTCGGCTGCCTCTTTATTGGTAAGCAAACCGGCACGTGCGAGCCCCTCCGCATAGGCTATACTGCCGTCAATATCTTCGGCGTAGAAGCGCGAGTCCAGCGGTAGACTACAATTTAATTTGGCCAAACATTCGCTTGTTTTACCCTCGGCATCGCCGAAACGACCACCCCATAGTTGTTGTGCCATTGTGTCAATTGTAATTGGTTGGGTAGGGGAAATTTGTGTAGGAGATCTACTAGCTTCGTGTTATGCAGTTGGTTGTGTATGTGTGTCAACACAACTTTCTCGATCGTTAATAAAGAGCAGCAGCAGCGCTTGTTTACGATCGTTCTCACTACGATCTGCACCGTTTAAATTTTAGATCGAAACTGTTCGCTTTGCCGCTTTTTGCTTGTTATAGTCAAATAATCAAGGAGATACTCGCGTTATCTCCGCTCTAAAATGATTAGCAAATTATTGTTGTACCTTAAGTAATTCAGTTTCTTATTAAGTATGTAGCGATGATGACAAATGCAAATATAATATATACGCAAAGAGATATGGGGAACTTTTCTCAGTGAGAATGCATTTCAATAGGTTAAAAACGAATAATAAAAATTTAATTCCATTTTACAACTTAGATTACAATAAAGATCTAATTAACACTCGCAAAATGAAAATAAGTATCACCTTACACATTAGGATGGAACACAAAATTGCAAATCTATGAAATATAAAGGGTGGTTAAATTTCAAGGGCCGATGTTGAATATGAACCACACCTAAACGTCAAGTTTTTTTCTGCATTTCATTTACAATTTTTCAATTTCAGACTAATTCAATTTGAACCATGGAAAGATACATAATCGAGTAACGCGTTAAAGTGATTCAGACTTAATATGAAAACGGGCGTTCAAATCAAAATGCATATCGCGCACTTCGTGAAGAAAATCATCTTCAGTGATGAGCCACATCTTCACCTCAGTGGATTCATCAAAAAGCAGAATTGCCGCATTTGGGCGAATGATAATCCAAGAGTGATTGCCGAAAAACCAATGCACCCACAAAGAGGGACTGTTTGGTGCGGTTTATGGGCCAGCATAACGGCATCACTGGACCGTATTTTTTCCAAAATGAGGCCGGTCAGTCAGTTACTGTGAGTAGTGTTCGCTATCGTGAGATGATAACGAACTTTTTATGACCCGAATTGGAAGATATGGATGTGCACGATATGTGGTTTCAACAGGACGGTGCCACTTGTCACACAGCTAACGAAACAATGGCTCTTTTGCGCGAAAAATTTGATTGCCGAATAATCTCACTTCGCGGCGCTGTCAATTGGCCGCCAAAATCATGTAGGTTGACACCGTTGGACTTCTTTTTTTGGGATTATTTGAAAGAAAAGATATACGTCGATAAGCCAGCAACAATTCAAGAGCTAAAGGATGAGATAATTCGGCACATTAACGGCATAGAACCTCAATTATGCCTCAGCGTCATCAAAAGTTTGGACCATCGGATGGAGGTGTGCCGCCGAGGCCGCGGCGTCCATTTGGCCGATATTTTGTTCCACACGTAATTGAGCTATACTAATATTATCATAATAAAGAGAAATGACAATAATTTCCTAAAAAATTTGTAGTTTATTTCAAATCAACACCGGCCCTTGAAACTTTGGCCCTTCCCAGTATGATATTTAAAAATATTTGAAATAAAGTGCAAAAATAATAAGAGATCTTTTAAAGGAAGTTTTTTTAAGAAGCGGGGGAAGTTAAAATTGCCGGAACGACATAACAATTTTACAGAACCAAAACTGGTTCATGCTGACAATCCACAAGCCATTATTATTAAGCGGAACGATTACCCTTCCACCGCTCAACCGATACGTGGGACGCAGTCCGCACGACTTACAGATGATTTTTGTTTTAGCACTGAGCCAGGTGAAAGGTTGAAGTACCAGACTTTCAACTTCCCAGGTGACACTAAAGCGCCGTTTTGATATCATTATGAGACCTCCAACAGGCAGATAACTACAGCTAGCCAGAGCTGTTGATATAATGGAGGAGTTTGATGAAATTTATGTTGGGCACTGCCCCAGCCTGTCGAAGAAAGCAGCACCCAGTGATCTTAATCGTCTAGCTGCCAAACCCGGACATTTACAGAGAAAGTGCTCAACAGTCTCCTTCTCTGAAAGGTCCCCACAGCTTCTGTAATGTGGGTTAAATGGAAACCTTAGCTTTTTCGCGTGTGTGCCGATCGTCCACTGACCGGTAAACACAGCTACGAGTTTGGAAATATAATGGCGAGGAGTCCAAAGGACTTTCTGAGTCCTCCGTATATTATACTGTGGCCAAAGGGTTTCCGAAATAGCACATGAAGAAATGGAGCACCATCTTTTCAGCGCTTTCCTCAGAAATAATTTGTGCAGTTCCCTTTTAACAACTGTCAGGGGATGCCGATGCCCGCGTAGGAGGTCTGTGAGGCCAGTTGAGTCCCCTTCCTAGGAACTAGACTAGTCTAGTGCAACTACACTCAAGATTAACTTATTGGACGGACATAAATCATGCTGTCACAAGAGTTGCCAAAGTAAGCGGCATGTTAAGTAAGCTCATGGCAAACCTTGGGGGTCCAACTCAGAGCAAGCGAAAACTTTTAATGGGCATACGCATGCGAAATATGTGCAGATTCGCTAAGGGTGCAATGCCGGCGGGACACTTTACAATGTGCAACACACATGCACTCTCAGAGTGGCTTCTTCACACAGAACATTAAGCAGGGTTATCAGGTAGTTATCAGCAGAAACATCCCATATACATATATCTTCTAACACAAGAAGATGATGGGTCGAGGTTATTATCTGAAAAAAGAGTCGTGAAATGTAAACTTATGCAAATGTTTTTCAAAATAGGCGACCATGGCCGCAGGGAGAGTAAATGAATGTGACCTTTTTAGGATGACGCCGTCTTGGACCTCTACCTCGAAGCAATGCGGAAGCAGTTCCGGAGCTGAGGTCCAGCGAAGAATAACTCTTGCCTAACAGATGCTACTTTGGGTTGGATAGACAATTCAAAAGCAGAACCCTCTTCCGATGCACGAAAAAAAGCTCTACCAATCACTCATCCTCCCGGTCTTACTGTATGGCGCTGAGTCCGAGACAATGACGAACACCGATCAGCGGTTGTTGGGAGCTTTCAAGAGAAAAACTCTTTGCAATATCTATGGCCCAATTTTCGTGAAATTTGCATATCGAATAAGATGGAACTACGAGCTGTACGCCAACATCGACGTAGTGTAGTGCATGAAAATTCAGCGGCTGCGCTGGCTAGGTCACGTTGAGCGAATGGTCGATAGCACTCCAGCAAAGAAGATCTTTTCGAAATTCACTAGAGGAACTCGCACAAAAGGATGTCCTCATCAACGTTGTAAACACCAAATCGACCACGACCTGACCGCACTTGGTGTTTCTAACTGACGTCAACGCGCGCTGGCGATTGGCGCAACCTTTTGGTAGCGGCTAAGACCGACCATCGGTTGTAGTTGCCAGCTCAGTAAGCAGGTATGTGACAGTTAAGCCGATTTTGAGTAGATTTCTCTTTATTTGGGAGCCTCCTCATCATAGGATTTGCGTGCGTCAATAGTCTACTTATGTATCTTCTGCTAGCGCTTTGCATTGTCTCGTCAATAGTATCGATATCAAGATCACGATTAATATCTGACGCACTTAGAGAGGTGAAGCGTCATGGAGATGGTCATCAAAACACTGCAACGCGAAATGGTTCAAAAAATGAAGAAACGACATGAGCGAAATCACCGACGAAGTGCCAATCAAATGGCGAAAGAACTGTAAATACCTCACCATAGCATCGGCCGCATACTGAAAAATGATCTCAAAGTTAAGCCTTACAAGATCCAAAAGGCGCATGATCTCACACCAAAGCAGCAACAAGTCTGACTTGAGAGGGCGAAGGAGTTGCTTCGCTTGCCGAAAGCGGTCAATTTCCGAACATTGTGTTTTCTGACGCGTGAATGTTTCAAATAGAGCAATTCGTAAACTCCCAAAATGATAGGGTTTATTTGACCGACCGTTCATACGAGAATTTGAGTCATCGATTGGCCACCAGGAGACAGCACCCGCAACAGGTAAAGGTTTGGGCCGCTGTAACCGCAGATGGGCGCTCTCCAACCGTTTTCATTGAGCCTGGAGTCAAGGTAAATGCGAAATATTCTCGGGAAAGTATTCTGGAGGTTACTTTGAAGCCGTGGGCAGAAAAACATTTCAATGGCAGACCATGGACGTTTCAACAGGACTCGGGACCGTCTCTCAAAGCTGGAGTGAGCCAAGAATGGCTAAAAAAACAACGTTCCGAACTTCATAACGTCCACTTAATGGCTCTCAAATTCACCAGACACGAATCCAATGGATTATTCTCTTTGGTCCATTTTGGAGAGCAAGGTCCGAACTAAAATTTTCTCCAGTCTCGAGGCACTGAGAAAAGCCATTGTCCCGAGAGGGCCAAAATACCTTCAAGTCACATTCGGGCAGCTTGCGATTCGTCTCTGGACCGTGTCGAGGTCATAGTCATGGCAAAAGGTGGTCATATCGAGCAAAAGTAAATTGATTATTAATTTTGTATTTTCACAAAGTTTTTACTTTGAATTGAATAAAAGTAGTTTTCCAAACTAAATTTATGGCCTTTTTAATTGGTTACACTTCGAGTGCCGGACCCTGTAAGAATGTGTTCATCACATCTGATTAGACATAAGCTGATTACTGGCGATGAAAAGTGGATTCTTTACGAGAATGTCAAGTGAAAAAATCTTTCAGCAAACCATTCCTGGCATCGTTCATCAGCCACAGTTCCAAAACCAAGTATCCATCAACGAAAAGTACTGCTTTGTTTGTGGTGGGACAGGAAAAGTTTAGTGTACTACGAATTGCTGAAACAGGGAAAAGTCATCAGCGCGGATCTGTGCAGCAATCAGCTGGATAAATTGAATGAAGATATAAAAGAAAAAAGGCCAGAAAAAGAATAACGTTCCATCACAATAACCCTCGACCGCATACTGCAATGGGAATACCTCAAAATTTTAATGCGATAAATGATTGCCTTGTCAGACATATTTGATCGGGAATCCAGGCAATTTGCTGTTTTTTTAAGGTTTTTATTAATTGTTTTATCTCTGTAAGGGAAATTTTTTTAATATTTTTTTTATATTTTTTTTATTTTTATTTTTTTTTTTAATTTGCTTCTTATTCTCGTTTGCTCTATCAGCGAAGTCTATGACGTTATTATTATTTTTTTTTTAATTTTTTTTTTTTTTAATTTTTTTTATTTTTATTTTTTTTTAATTTGCTTCTTATTCTCGTTTGCTCTATCAGCGAAGTCTATGACGTTATTATTATTATTTTTTTAATTTTTTTTATTTTTTTTTATTTTTTTTTATTTTTTTTTTTTTTTTTTTTTTTTTAATTTGCTTCTTATCCTCGTTTGCTCTATCAGCGAAGCTATGACGTTATTTTTATTTTCAAATGTATCTTTGAAATGATTGAGCTAACACGGTTGCTTTTTCTGAAGAGGTTCGGGCTCATTTTCAGTTTGTTTTTTTGTTTTTGGTGGTAAATGTAGATGGAAGTTGTTTTCTGTCGCCTACCAAAGTGTGTAGCTTGAAGATTTTTGTGCGTTAATATTTTTAAGATAATTGCTAAATTTTTTATTTTTCTCCTTTTGAAGTTGGTCTCTTATCTCTTTTCCCAATTTGTTAAGCTTTTTTTGTTATATAGAAGCCTTAAAATCTTAAAATCTATGAACACTGATTGACAATTTAGTGAAATTTAAACAAGATTTCACAATTTCGAGTCCAAATATGTACAGAAATAGAATAAAAATAAAACCAGCTGCTCTACTGTTGCCGGTGCCTTGTATTAATCTAAAAAATATTTTAGGGGCAAAGTTTGTCATTTCCATAAAACTCTGTGAGTGATAAGTTTATGAGAAGTTTGCTCTTTTAACTCTAAGCTCAACAATATACTCCAATTTTGCAACATTAAACCAAAATATTTACTTAACAGTAGTAAGCAATGATAACCTCACTTTTTTTCTTCTCGCTCTATTTATGTCTACTTTTTTTAACAAAAAACAAACAAATAAAATGCTCAAAGACGTCACATCACGTTGACTTCACTCGTGTTATCTCGTCATTAAATTTATATGAATGCGCTTATACATACAAACATCCATACAACAGATGCTTGAGCCGATAAAGTGCGACATACATACATACACTACATTTTATTAATTAGATCATATACTTTTATGTAAGCATAAACGTAACATCTAAGTTTATTTGCATAGCAATTGAAACGTAAAAGTTATGTACATACATACAAAAACTATAAACAAAAAAACAATCGAAATTCAAATACTTCTCTCATGAGCGGCAAAAGTTTTTAAATGCTGGGTACTACATTGCGTATACATTATCACCATCAAATTAAAGCTCAGCACTTTGCAAATCAATTGGCAATTAGCGCATTTGTATATTTTACAGGGTGTACATCACATATTGCTAAGTTTTGACTATTTATTTATTTATTTGCAATTTGATCGTTTTTTTTTTTTTTGTTATAAAAATGTAGTTAATATATACTACAACAACATAAAGCAAAGTTTCGAACATAGTACAAATTTGTAAAAATTCGGCTAACTTTAAAGATTTTTACTCATTATGTAAAAAAAAATTTGGACTATGCACTTTTATAGATCACTGAATTTTGGAATAAGGTGCAAGCTTCAACAAAATTGTAAAAATTCGGCAAATTTTGAAGATTTTTACTCATAATTTAAAAAAAAAGAATTTGGGGTATACAGTTTTATAGATCACTGCACTTTGGTATAATAAACTGCAAATGGTTCAAAAATCCCGTTGATTTTTGACAATTTTATATATAAATATATATATTTTTTATATCCTATTCTTTGAATAAAAGCATTCGTGCATTTACATACATACACGCATATGTATATTCAAACTTTTCCGGCAATATAACCCAAAGACTGCTTATATACTTAGTCCTGCCATAAGTTCTGTTACAAGTTAAGTTCGTTATAGATACGAAATTATAATACTTTTTTCAATGACGTTATTGTTCAATAAAACGCAAAATAATTGTTTAATCATCAAAGTTTATTTTGTCGCCTTCATAATAGTTCTATTCGAAACAAGAAAAATATGCCAATGATTAGTCCAGTCATCAAAGCACCTTCTAAACGCGTCTTTTTCAGCTCCTTCAGCGAATTCTCCCTAATGGCCTTTAAGCAATTTGGCAATTTAAGTTGTGGGAAAAGGAAAAAGTCACAGGGGGCTAAATACGGTGAATACGGAGGTTCTACGATGATATTTGTCGAGTTTTTGGTTAAAAAAAATGTTCACAATATGAGCCTTAAGAGACGGTGCGTTATCATGGTGCAAGACGCATGAGTTTTCTTTCCACAAATTGGGCCGTTTCCTACGCACATTCTCTCTCTCAAACGTCGCATAAGTTCCAAATAATATTTTTTATTTGCCGTAAAACCATTTGAAACGAATTCCGAGTGCACAACCCCATGATAATCAAAGAAAAGAGTAGCAGATTTTCACTTTTGACCGACTTTGACATAGTTATTTGGGTTTCGGCTCATGTGGGTAGCGCCATTCAGCCGCCTGTTGACTGGTTTGCATGTCAAACTCATATACCCACGTCTCATCACCTGTTATGATGCGCTGGATAAACGTTCGAATCGAATTCACTTGCTCAAGCATGCTTTCAGCCACCTTCTTCGGTAGAATTGTTTGACAGAAATTCAAATCTCTTGGAACAAGTCGCGTCTCCACGCTAATTGATGGTGTAAAATGTTGCCAATTTATTTGTGAGACACGCTAAGGTCAAGAGCTACCTTCCTCAAACTTAAATGATGGTTTTCCAGCACCATTTCCTTGACTTTGTCAACGTTTTCATCCGTTGAAGACGTTGATGGACGGCCTGATCGGGGCAAATTTTCCACGACTTCTAGGCCTCTGAAAAGGCCTTATACCACTCGTAGAAGCGTGTTTTTGATTAAGCACACTCGCCATAAGCTTTCTGTAATATTCACTTTCCCGTAAATTTCTTCGCCCAATGTGACCATAGTGCCAGCGCCAATAACCAACAAATCGTCCAATGGATGCCAAGCGTTGATAGACCTCCTCAGCCTTGCCAACCGCGGTGACCTCTACAAAATGCGAAAACTCCTTTAAATCACGACAGTCTAGGTTTTCTTCGAAACCAGATGGCCACAATTCGATGGAGAGTCCTAGTAGAAGGAGATTTTGGACAATTAATTTTTGTGCTATATATTACCCGTTATCTACTCACTATATTTTTAATGCGCTCCTGGCGGCGCGTCGAACTACTAATACTATACGTTTCTGGCCAAGTAAATGTTTAACTGATGCCAACATGTTGTATGAGTGTTTCTAATAAAAAAACAGTTTGAATAAAGTGCACACGATACCGTTATCACAGCTTCCAACAAATGTTAAACCAAGAATTCTATCAAATTGGGTAAAGCCAACAAAATTAAGGGTATTCGGGTGTAAAATATTGGTATCAAAAGCTGTGTTTCATGCGCTGAAAGGAACACATGTTTCAGCTCTGCTATAAACTTGCGGGTAATGAACAAAACATTAGGTCTGTTCATGAAGCAAATAGTTTGTAACAATTCTTACCAGCTATCACGTTTTGATGTCCACGTACCCAAAAAACTTGCAAAGTAGGGAAAATGAGAGAGCATTTCATTTTGAGAGGAAGTTGCAAGTTTTTACTGGATACATTTTTACTTGTAAGAATTTGTAAATGAGAAACACAACTGGTCGAAAATGAAAAATAAACATGAATTGAAATCTGCACATAGCAATTACTAATGGAATGTTCTTCATCTGACAGCGCTGATGAAATGGAACAAATTATTGTGGACAAAATGAAATCATGTGATTCCGAAGCTCGTTATTTTGCATTTTTGTTTTTTTTAAATTTAATACGAAGTAGCTCAAGTGAAGAATTTTTAAATTTTTGTGATTTTTCTTGCAAGAATTTAATCAGCTGTTCGTAAAACTTGCAAATTTTTACTGATTTTGCGTTCACGTACTTTTTTTGATATTTTTCTCTTTGAGAGAAAATTCACGGAAATGAAGTTATTGGCAAGTTACTGGATAATTTTCACATGAATACATCTATTTTCCAGGCGTTTAGTTATTATAAATTTTCATTAGACTACTAGCTTCATAAAAAATATAAAATATTTATAAATATTTCAGGAAAAATACCAAATATGCATACGTACGTAATTTTCGAATCCGAAGTATACAGGGTATTCATAAGGCCGCCTCGGTCGCGATACAAAAAAAAAATTGGTATTTGTTGCTTATGTTGGCACCATGAACTTTTGTTTACCTTTCAAAAATCAGCCGAAAGGGTTTTTTTTACTTTGATTTGGTTATTTGGTATGCCATTTTTACCAATGTGCCGCCTACTAGTCTTGAGGAGTTCTTTATTCCGATGTTATGCCCTCTTAAGCTCCAAAGTCGGTTTTTCGCATAGTAGTTGGGCCAGTTACGCAAAGTTGTACTTTTTTTTTCATCAACCTCAAGTACTTTGGAATTTATTGAAAGTTTGGGCGGCTTTTTGAAATATCAAAAAATAAGTTTGTATGGTGCCAAAATCCTCGCAACTTCAAATTTGTTACGAAACGCTCATAAACTTTAAATACGAGTGCGACTTTTGTATATTTTTTTCGGCCAAGTCTAGAATATATGTATAAGTATGGCGTTGAGTAGAAAGGAAGTTCCCACTAAGATAATCCGCCTTATCAAAGCACTTTACGAGAACTTCGAACTGGCAGTGCTCCAAAACGGCAACAGCAGCGACCCATTCACCGCCAACGCAGGCGTAAGGCAAGATCTGTCTCTGTCGCCCCTTCTCTTCGCCATCGTCCTAGACGACGTCATAAGTCAATTGATCCTGTTGAAAAGAAGCATCGTATGGAGTTTCAGCAACCATCTTGAGGGCCTGAACTTCGCCGATGACATCTACCTCCTCTCTCACAAATTCACTAACAAGCAAACGAAGGCGATGAGACAGTCACGCTGCCACGTAGTGTCGGACTGGAGGTCAACATCGCCAAGACAAAGGCTATGAGAGTCAACCCCAATAAAGCAAGACGTAAAATGTTTGACGGGTGTCCGGTGGAATTTGTCGAAAGCTTATGCTACCTCGGTCCCACTATCACGACAGACGGTGGAGCAGATAAACATGTCAACTCCTAAACAAAGCAAGGGTGGCGCTTGGGCGAACGCATAGAGTATGGACGAGTTCGCAAATCTCCAGGCGCACTAAATTGAGAATATTTAGCTCATGCGTGAAGTCGGTAATGTTGTACGATTGCTGGGCAACACAGAGGCTACAATCTTTCGTCAACAAATGCCTCCGCTTCATCTGTAGAATATTCTGGCCGAACATCAACAGCAACGACGAGCTATGAAGAGCAACGAGCGAGAGTCCCATCCTGCGACCAATCCAACGCAGAAAGTAACGATGGATAGGTCACATGCTTAGAAAACGAACAAATAGCAAGACGAGAACGGCACCACGATAGTCGGTTCTACGTAGCCGGAACGACCCAAGGGCTGTCACTACAGCAGCACTCCCAGTATATGTATGGAGATTGTTTATGCTCCTACAACAACAACAACGAGGACGGCACTGGACTCAAACCTGCAAGGGAGCATCGGTCGCGGACGGCCCAAGATCACTTGGCGATGGTCGATGTTGCGCGAAATAGCAAATGCCGATACATCACTTGAGACGGCGCAAACACAACAGGCCAGCACCATGTACGATGGAAGAGTCTTGTCGAGGCCTTATGTTCGCGAGCGGAGGGAACAAGGGTATAAAAAATATACAGCTGAGGTGTTTTTCTATATAAGTTTAGTTAGATTAGTGAAATTATTTAATCATCAATAATTCAGTTCATCTTCACTGTGTGCCAACCCTGTGGCAAGTTGCAGAAACGAGAATGATTCTAAAACCGGGAAAATATCCACATTTTGTTTCGACACACCGACTACATCACACCAACCAATTCGGTTGCTGCCTCAAATTGGTAAGCTGTTTGAAAAGCTCATCCACAATCGATTGACGCCAATTATCGAATCTAAAAATTTGTTACTTTCGCATCAACTTGGCTTCGCAGTAAGCACTCCACCATCGATCCCATCGATCAGGTGCACAGAATCACAGCTGAAATCGAATTTCTTTTGAACAGAATAAAGTCTGCTCAGCAGTATTCTTGGACATCGCACAAGCTTTCGACTAGGTTTGGCATAAGGGTTTAAATAAAAAACTAAATACCTGCCTTCCAAAAGATTTTTGCGCCCTCCCAAGGTCGTTTCTACTTTCGCATTACAAAAGGAAACGAATACTCTACCCTTGAAGAAATAAATAGTGCTGTGATGTAAGGAAGCATTCTTGGTCCGCTTAATTTGGTCCCCCGAACAGCTTGATCGACACTTTCGCCGACGTCACTGCCATCATAGCAATTGGAAAAAGTGCTGAAGAATCTGCAGCCAAACTTTAAATTGCAACAAACGCTCTTGAAGAATGGACGAAGACTGGGCGCATAAAATTGAACAATTCCAAGTCAGTTCCTATGTAAACTTCAGCAACAAAAAAGTGCATCAAGATCCAATAGTACTGCTAGGTGCCGCAATACCCTATACAAACTCTGCAAAATAGCTTGGCGTAAAGCCCGATGCTAAGCTTCGATAGAAGGAGCGTATACAACTTAAACGGCATGAAATCCATTTGAGATAATAAAAATGAAATGGCTAATTGAACGAAGATCAAAGTTATCCATATATAACAAAATAGTTATACGAGTATACATAAGAAATTATAAAACCTGTGTGGTCCTATGACGTGCAATTGTGGGGTTGCGCCAATCAAAGTAATATAAATATACTTCAACGACTCCCAAATAAAATCCTTTGAGGTATTCTCAACTCACCTTGGTTCGTTTGTAATAAGGGTATTCATCGTGACCTCAGGATCCCTACGGTCGCTGACGAAATTAAGAAAAAGGAGGAAAAGCCCACTCCGACAGGCTTCAAACGCACGTGAATGAGGAAGCTAGCAAACTCCTCACACCTCAGACCTAACCCGACGACTCCACCGACCAGATGATGTTGTTTGTTGTTGTTTTACAATAACAGTAATGGTAGCCCCGTCTGTGTAGGGCATATCAGTGTAGGTGATATGCCCTACACTGACGGGACTACCATTACTGTTAAAACAACAACAACAACCAACCAGATGATCTGGCATGATGGCTGTTAACTTAAGGAAGGAACTATGAAAATATTTTCATAAAATTCACTTTATATTACCAAAATTGTACTACTCGTTAGTTTGTGTTAGTAGTTGGGGTGTCAAAAAGATTGCTATGTATTTTACATTTTATCTATGTTTGTCATAAAAAAAATTGTATTAAAAATATGTTTTATTAAAAAAAAGATTTTTATTAAAAAAAATGTATTTCATTTTTTCAGAAATTTCTTCTTCCGCTGCTTACAGCATAAATATTCTACTTTCCCATTATGAGACCACACCAAAAGCAAAAGTTAACGCTAAAAGTTATAAGTCAGAAAATGATTTAGTCGGTACTTCCCCTAATTCCTCCAACTGATTCAATTCAAAAAATGTTATTATCTGAATGACATTGACGGTACTTCCCCAAGTTTTATTTTCGTAACGCAAAAGAGAAAGACAAAACAAAAAATGTTGTAAATATCGAGGCACAAATTTGCTAATGTGGCGAGTACTGAGTAGGCAATGAAAAAAAAAAGTATCGCAAGTGTTGAGTTTCTACTGAATATAATTGGCGCTTACATCCTTTATTGGGCGTTTGGCCGAACCCTCCTCCTATTTGCGACATGCGTGTTGATGTTGTTCCACAAATGGAGGAATCTGCAGTTTTAAGCCGAGTCTCAACGGTAGATGATTTTCTATGAGAAAATGTTACTAAATAGTATGTAAAGTATGTATGTATATATTTTTAATTTGAAAAACATAGTTGTTGAAATATTTTCGTTCTAGTTTATAACTAAAAGCCTCGCTTATGTTTTATTTCTTAAAAGGTTGTTATGTGGCAACATGCGATAGTTTTTCTAACAATTCATTCTTTTCTTGCTTTCTTCTCGGCGGTACAACCATTATCCAGGCCATTTGACTCTTCAAGCAAAGCACATATCTCTTTACACAGACGGTGCAGTGGCAAACCCATTACGCAATAGTAATCTCCATCTATTCTTTCAATTAGCGAGCCACCAATTCCTTGTATACCATAGGCGCCCGCTTTGTCGCTGTAAATTTAAAAAAATAGTTTTTATAATTAGAGAGTTTTTTTAATGAAATCTTTGAAAGACTCACAGTGGCTCTCGGCTATCCACATAATCGAGTATTTGTGCCTGAGTCAATTCACCGAAGTATACGTCAGTAGTTTCAGTAAAGTGGCGCACCCCTTTACTGTGTCGCAGCGCGATTCCTGTATGAGTGCGATTGCATTTGCCAGAGAGACTGGAAGGAGAATGGCATGGTTATGAATATATGGTTTTTGCATGTAATATACGTACATATGTATGTAGATTGATATGCATTTAAATTTGAATTAATAATAATTCAGCTATTCAGACTCGCAAATGCACTAAATGAATAAATTGATTATTTTAAATAAAGTGTCACATTTCATTTAAGTGCACGTGGAATGAGTTTTCTGTATGTATGTGCATGAGCCAACTGCTCCTACCCTTCACTTGATTAAACAAACTTCCGGGAGGATGTTAAGACGGCCTAGGAGATAGTCACAATTTGAATTCTGATTGCATTTTTTGATGTTTTAGCAAAAGACTCTGTAATGTTTTATTTATTAGCTACAATGCTTAAATAATTATTCCTCCTACTCTTATTTATTTATTTGCTATGCCGTGCACCACTCGTTACTTACTTGGTCAGCATACGTACGGCATCGGCAGCATCTTTTGGCTTCCCATAAACTTCTTTTCCCAATGTGACCATTGTGTCAGCGCCAATAACCAACAAATCGTCCGATGGATGAGCGGCATGCAAGCGTTGATAGACCTCCTCAGCCTTGCCAGCCGCTGTTGCCTCTACAAACTGCGAAAACTCCTTAAAATCACGGTAGTCTAGGTTTTCTTCGAAACTAGATGGGCACAATTCTATGGAAAGTCCCTAGTAAGAGAAATTATGCACAGTTGAGTGTTATGCAGTATATTTACACGCTATTTTACTCACTATAGATTTGATAAGTTCCTGGCGGCGTGGGGAACTACTTGCCAATATTATACGTTTTTGTTCCAGTAAATGTTTAACTGATGCCAACATTTTATTTGCTGATCAACAAAAAGTGTTTGAACAAATCACGCACAGTACCGTTATCACAACCTCCGACAAACGTAATGCAAATAAAATGAAAAGAAGTCTGCTTGTGCCAAGGTGGATGTGTTCAAGTTCTACATATTGACATTGACATAAAAGCTGTGTTTCCTGCGCTGAAAGAAAGCCTTATACTTTGTAAAATTTGTGAAATTTTTTTAATATTAGTAATCAAACCAAACCATTATAAATACCTGATATACAAGCTCACTTGAAGTAACATAATTTGCGTAGCATGATAAATTATAAATAATTAAAATTTGCAATTGTCCCTTGCCAGCAGCCCTTTGCGTTGTGTATGTTCACGCAATCACTAGTTGAAGCTGTCAATAAAACAGCTGCGTGGCTGTGTTTCAATGGCTTGACATCACTAACCGGCTTTTGTGTAGCACAAGCGAGATAGGCTGCTTAACGCTATCAGTTGCGACGCATCACTTATCTCTTTTTGGCAGGCTGAACCAGAACACAGTTTTTCTACATACAAATTTGGCCTTTTTCCTTTCGTGTCAAACTAATGAAAATTTAGTACTTTGGGAAAATTCACAAGAATTTGGTGGAACGCGTTTCTATATCAGCGCTTAACAAGTATCAAATAAAAAGAGGAAATAATTATTTGAATCCAAATTGTTAATGTGGCATTTGTAGAAGTTCTAACGGTATTCTTGCGATCTAATCGAAGCCAATTTACAACAAATCCTTTGAAGCTGTTTTGCTAATTAGATTTTTGAAAAAAATTTTGCATCACTTGATGCTGAAAATTGAGGTTATACGACCGTACCGATTGAAGTGTCTCAGCGGTAGCAAGTTTTTGCAGTGACTAATAGAGTAATTTCACTAGTGAATAAAAAGTGTTACTGGTAAACTCATCCGTAATTTGAACTCATAAAACAAAAAAAAAGTGCTAACAGTGTTAAGAAAGTTGTCACTAATGCCTTTATTACGTTCAGTACAGTTGAAGTCAAGCAAGTGTTTTTAATTAAACAAGTATCCACTGTAAAATTGTACTTATATCGCATAATTTTCATCGACTTTAACATTAAATAATTTTTGGTGCCCCTAGACATCAAATTTTAATAAATTAAACGTCCCTTGTGATTAGACGGACGCAAATGTGTATGGCTATTGTGGTAAGTACAATAAATACAATGAAACCTGTTAGGTATTGTGAAAAAAAAAATGAAAAACCATATGTGAAGAATACTGAGTATAAAAGTGTGGCATAATAACTTCAATTAAATATAACATTTTAATAATTAAACTGACTAAAATATTTAACTTTCATAGAGTTTTTTGGGTGCTGTTCGTTGCTCAGCATAGTGCTTAACCGCTCTAGCTAAGGCGCAGCAAACATGTAATACTGCGCTGAACACGATTTGTTCACTCCCACTTCTAGCGACAAGATATGGCATTTGCATTTGCATTTGTTGCTGTATTTGCATTCAATGCAGGCAGTGTGAGCACAGTGTCGCATGCTATGAAGAAATTCTTTAGAATTTTTTGAAGATTACTTAGAGGGAAATTAGTCGATAACGTAAAACCGAAGCAGCTGGCTTAATCTATGGCATTATCAAAGCCAGATGAAAATTCAACAACACAGATTTTTTGTGTAGTTTCAGCTACCGGTGTAGAAATCTGTGGAATTCTCCGATCTGCTGATTGCTTCTCTCCATAGACAATTGTAAGTTCGCCAGTTTTGCAGTTATAGGTTTTTAGTTGAAGTCGTTTGAAGTATTAGAACTTTAATATCGAAAATCGTGTGTTTTTCTTTTTGTTTTTGAAGAAAAAATAGTTTATGTTTACCAAAGTTTATTAAATAAATTTGTATAATTACTTGACTTACGCTTATTTGATAAGCGAAAATACACAATTTTTTTTATGGGCTTATATCAAGGCGAATCTATTAAAGGTGGTGTTGGTAAATCGGCTGATTTGTTTTTGTTTTTCTTTCGTCGTGTCCATGTGGCTGTCAGCGCAGAATGCAACAAGGCTAATTCATTATTTGTTTTCTAGTTTCTCAATACTTTGCTTTGACAATCAAACGTACAGAACATTGTTGTTGGTCTAGTGCTACCACCTTTAATGAATGCGCCTTGGTTTATATAAACCAGTTTGGCTTGTTTGTGCTTGAATTCTCATCATTGGCCACATAAAAACGTCTCGAAACAAAAACTACTGACATAAATATTAGAAGTACCTGCGACGACTGTCACTTTTGCTGATTAATATTTTACATATATTAGTTAACATAAATCTAAAAACAATGTCTTTATTTTTGCAAATGCCTCCATTTATTATTGTTGTTGCTGCCAATAAGTGGGCCTTTCTAGATTTAGAACAATAAGTTGCGGGAAAACCGGTTTAATGCATATCTATACAGCGCACGACGAAATGTGCAGAATATTTTTTATGTGCAAATTCGTTTGCACTACAATTAGTAATTTCGAGGGAAATTTTCGTTCCGTAGAATCAAAGACGAATCCACATTAGGTGACTTCGCTGTAAAGAGTATTATTCTTCTTTGTTGTTGTCTCATTTGCTTGTTCACTTAACGTCTCGACAATACATATATGATGACATTTACTGGTCAATTTCAATGAAATTGTCAATGAAGACGGCGTATCGAGTGAAACGCGCATCCATTAAAGGTGGTGGCACACCAACAACAATATTTTGTACCTTTGATTGTCAAAGTATTGGCAAAGTAGAAAACAAAGGACACATTCGCCTTGTTTCATTCTGTGTTGACAGCCACATGGGCACGGCGAAAGAAAAACAAAAGCAAATCAGCTGAACAAAATCGCCTTGATTGAATGAAGTTGGCAATTTATTATATTTAAAGCCATTATTGCCAACATCTGCGAAGCAATGGGCTGTTATTTTGCATGACAGAGATTTAAAATTTTTTGTGACGCTCACATTGGCAGATTCTTTGAAAATTTTAACTTGCCAGACTGTGCATTTCCCTTCTTTACAAACAAGAATTCGCCCAGAATCTCGGTGTCCTTTTTTCCCCTTCGTCATATAAATCGAACAATGCTTTTAAACAAGCAAGAGGGTGGCCACACCGTATTAGCTCGCTTGATGAAATTTGCAAATGCCCTCATATGACATATTGCGAACTCATCCAAACAAATTTTACAGTTATAAAATTAATAATTGAGTCTCGAGATGAAATGTTGACGTTCAGACGACCAAATTGCAAAAAAAAAAGAAAAAAATACATATTTAAGTTTGTTGCTCTAACGAAGTCACCTTTTATGAATTCGCCTTGCTAATGTATTAGGTGCACACCTTTTCGAACGGCAATTTGCGAGCACAATTTTTGTGCCTTAACCTTATCGGCTTCCCGCCTGCAACCGCTTGTGCTGCATTGAGCATAGTATGGAAATTCCCAATTAGCGGTGTGCACATACGCATATGTAAGTATATCGGCATTTAACAACAGCTGATTTTTGTGTATACGGTGCGGGCTCGTTTATTTTTTTGCGCTGTCGACTAAGTTCACTATTGGGATGAGTGCTGCCGATTTTGCTATATTACCGACATATACATATATTTTTATGATAATTTTTAATGGCTTTGCTTTTTAATTTTAAGAGATAATGAACAGAGAAAACATCTTTGTGCTAAAAAAATCGAATATTAGTTAATTAATTTTTTTTTGTTTTTAATTTTTTTTTTTTTTTTATTTAATTAATTTTTTTTTTAATTAATTTTTTTTTGTATTTTTTTTATAATAATTAATATTATTTTTAATTACTTTTTTTATAATATTTAATATTTCTTTTTAATTAATTTTTTTTTTATAATAATTAATATTTTTTTTAATTATTATTTTTTATTTATTGTTTTTTTTTTTTTTTTTTTTTAATTTATTTCTTTTTTTTATACTATTGAAGATATATAAAATATGCAATACTTTGACTTTATAAACTCGTAACTTTTACACATTCAGTGTTTGTATAACTTGTGCGCCATCCCGCCGTCTTAAAAGACGCATTTTACTAGCTACACCGCGACCTGCTTGTTTCCAAGTCGTTCATGTCTTAAGTTCCACATTTACGTAGGTGAATTTTCTCTGTGACGTCATTATGTATGTAAACGCAGAATATGGTAGGCTGTAAATTGCAGTGCAATTGTTGTAAGCGCAACAAGTGGAGCAGGTCACAATGCTGACGCCAATCGACATTCAGTTCATAACTGTGAGCGTAGGTATGCAATTAAGAGGACAAAACTGAAGCGAGGGATGCACAGAAACGCAAACAGACAGACAAAACAAAAAAAAAACTGTAATATTACACTCAATTATATGCTGTTAATGTAGTCTAATGGTTTGTGGGAGTTCATTTCTACCTGCACTTGTGTGCAAAATAATAGAAGCGCGATGATTTACCAAGTTTTAACTATTTTTTGTATGTAATTTGTGTTTTTTTTATGGTTTTATAAAATTATAGTGACTAGACTACAACAAAAACAATATCACTCGAAGCTCCAAACTGTGTGAAAAATTTATAAAGATTTAAAAAAATTAAAAAAAAAAAAAAATTTAAAACGTTCCTAATTCTTACTCGCAGTTTAAAAAAAAATTCTGAGTATGCAGTTTTATATCGCATTTAATATTCGCTTTGTAATACTCATGCAAGTTTCTAGTGGCTCAAAATTGTTTTTTATGATCATGTGATAATTTGAATTGGCTATAAAAGTGCGTTTTTTGTTGTTTTCTAATTATTCTGAGTGAAATTTTTAATGAGTGAAAAAGTAATTTTTTTTTGAATTTGTTAAATTTTTGTGAATTTTGTATTAAGTTAAGATCTTTGAGTTATGTTGTTTTTGTTGTAGTACGCACAGGACCATAGAGAGCATATCCGGGCCCCGGGGGGAAATTGCAAATGCGGGCCCTTTCCAATTATGTCTAATTCATATAAATACGTATGATCTCGAGTCCGGGCCCCTCTGAGAACTCCGGGCCCGGGGTAAAAAGTACCCGATCCCCCCCTCTCGTCGGGCCTGAGTACGCACTATAATTTTATAAAGAGATTAAAAAAAATACATCCAAAAAAATTCTTAACCATTATTAATTCGCCGCGCTACTATCATTTTGAACACGGGTGTACATGCATAAATATTCCCAAAATGTGTAAACAATTCAATTAGATTTTTAAATAAGGAAAACGTGACGTCAATTACTAAGCTTTTCCTAGATTTACATGCAAATTCATGTTTTCTATCGGCTCCATTGCGCTCTCAAGAGGGCTTTTAACGGTGCTAATGCAATGACATTGTCCAAATTTATAGTCCCATGGCCAGTCGAAGTAAACTATAAATATCGAAATGCAAATTATTGAAATAAACGAAGGTTAATAATGGAAATAGAGGACTTTACACCGAGCTTTTGGCAGTTTTACGTATATTTTGTTTTTGTAAATCCAACGAAATCACCTAATATAACATTTCTACTGTCACTTGTTGTTCTTTTTGTTGTCGCTAGCGCATTTAAGCGCAAATACCAGCCTAAACACTTCAAATCCTGTACAAATATCGTAACCCAAACTCATCTTTCCCAGTGAGTTTGTGTTGGTTTGCATAAATTTTAATATTAAATGGTGGCAATGATGTTCATTTAGGTACGTGATTTTTTCTCTTTGGTTATTGCATTCCTTTCGAAAAATGCCAGCTTGTCAAAAGCGCGACAATTTGATTGACTACCGGCATCTAAAATTTAGATATGCGTACGCAAAAGGAAATAAACGAATAACATTTTAAATATAATTTCCATCAAACACACAGTGGAAACATTCATGGTGAAAAAAATCAGGTGTGGCCTATATCATAATAAATAACCGGCGCTCAGCGAGTTTGAAAGAATCAGCTGATTGGCTGACGCAACCGGGCATGGTGAAAAGAATTGAGAAGCTGTAACCAATATCACTGATTTGTTTTTTTTTTCGCCGTGTCCATGTGGCTGTCAGCATAGAATGAAACAAGGCGAATTCATTCTTCGTTTTCCACATTGCCAATACTTTGCTATGACAATCAAACGTACAACACATTGTTGTTGGTCTAGTGCCACCACCGTTAATGAATGTGCCTTGCATTCAATATGCTGTCTCGATTGACAATTTCATTGAAAGTGGCCATTGAGTGTCATCAAAATTGTAGTGTCGAAATGTCATGCTATGGAATTTGATTGATAGTTCGTAAAACAAAATCAGCTGATTGACAATGGGCAATGGATGTCCGAAAAAAGTAAGTAAGCTTTTTTTTTTGTAAAAATTTTGATATTTCAAGGATATTTTCCTCATTGGATAAAACGATGCTAATTCGCAAGCGCCAGAAGACCCAAAAAATTGGTGCATGTTATGCTCTAATCAATTAACTTGATCCTCAGCGTTTTTTATTAGTTCCTTTTTTATGATTTTTGCTTTATCGCTACATTTCGGCATTTTTAGTTCTTTTTTTTTTTTTAAGAGAAAGCACTCGTTTATCTAAGCATTCTCTGGGTTGGCCCTAAACCTCTTAATTCTAATAAAATGGGAAAGGCAAGGTTTAACAAATCGCGAAAAAGGACTAATCCATATCTTGACAGAAGGCAGAACTGCGACGGTTTTGACGCCCAATAAAACCCGCAAAATCCTTAGGATTGAATCGAACTCCGGCGAATGTTTAAGCCAGCAAATCCAACGTTCGAAGGGCTATTCTAAAACTCCACATCTGAAGCATAAAAAATTGCAAAAATCAACTTTGAGTAAATTTCGCAAAGAACGCCGCCTCAATTTAGCAAGGGACCACATGACTTGGAGTTCTGTAGTATTTAGTAATGAAAAGAAGTTCAATTGGGATGGGTCGGATGGATACAATTACTATTTCTATGGCTTAAGAAAAGAGGAAGGTTACCTGAGGCGGCACCACTGCCTTTAAGGTGTGTATGGGGAGCAATATCGTACATGGCTCGCTCCAAATTTAGCGAAGTCCTCAACCAACTGTGTGATCCTTCTGCCAGAAAAATGTGTCGCACAGATGGCGCTTCAAGCAGTAAGAAGGCGTTGTTCTTAAGCAACGACAGGTGGGCATTCCCACTACTTAGAACTGGTAGTGGCAGGCTAATCACCTACTTGTCAGCAATCAAATAGATTAACGAAACCAACGCAAGACTGAGACTTGTCGAGGCCCTATGCTCCCGAGTGGAGTGAACAAGGAAAAAAAATGAAGGGAAACACTTCAATTGTGGTCAAACTCAGGATTGCGTCCAAAAACGTTAAAATTTTACCACGCTCACCGTATAACCCAGATCTGAATATTGTTGAAAATCTATAGCGAGGGCTTGCTTGTAAGGTTTATAAGATTGAGCAACAATTTGAAGACGAAATGCACTAATTCGAATCATTAAAACGGCCTGATCTGAAATTTCGTTAGACTATCTGGAGAATTTGTACAAAACCATTCATGCACGTATTTACGAAGTAATTTATAAACAAGATGGCAGCACAAACTATTAAGCTTTAAATAAAAAAAATGCCTATATCTGTTATTACTTTTTCTTATTTGATTAGCGCCACTATTCAAGTGAATCTATAAATCAAGTAAAGTATTACAGCTGCTGAAGTTTTACTGCTGCGAAATATCGTTTGGTGGAATAATATTTTGATGCATGTTTATTTTCGAACAAAGTACAGTATTCACTTGAATTATCAGAAAACCATTTGCTTCCATAAAAACTATTGCCTCTAATTAAGTGAATCGGACTGTATAGTGTTTTAGCTGTTTAGCCCTTTTTCGGAACAAAGTCTGTGACACTCTCCAGTGGAGAGCAAAACTTGCTGAGTATTTTGCACTAATTTTCAACACACCCATAATATATATATGTATATACAGTACCTGCCCATTGAATTATGACCGATGATAAAAATTACATATTTATGGCTTTGAGAGCGAATAAAAAGCAAACGGTTTTAAAGCATTTAAAAAAGTTTACATATTTGTTTTTATTAAAAGCTTTTTGACATTTTTGTATTAAAAATATTTCTTTTAAACTCATATTTCGTGACTCATCCCCTTGCTGTTAAGACGGCCGCAATTCGTGGAGGCATACTGGCTACGCACTGTTTATATTCTGGTCATTATACCACACATCTTGGATGTTTTCCTTAACCTGTTGTATTGTGGTATTATTCCGCTGGTATACTGCCGATTTGAGGTATACCCAGCAATTTGCGATGGGATTATGGTCGGTGAATTGCCAGGCCATGACAAAACCGTTATTTCCATTGAATTTAGACAATTCATGCTCATCCTGGATGTGTGACATGGAGCTCCATCTTACATAACGGTGTATTCGTCTTTCGGACACTTTAGGGTTTCTAAATATGACAGCAAAACGTTTTCTAGCACGTCCACGTACTCGACAGAGTGCATTGTTCCCTCAACAAAATGTAGCGGACCTGGTCACTCTGATATTATACAGCCCCAAACCATAACACTGGGAAGTGTTTGACCCTTGAAAGTACAAAATCTTCAGAATATCGTTCTCCGGTTCTTCTGTGAACAAAATTTGCTGTTTCCAATCGGCATTCATCGCTGAAGATGATCTGTAAGAAGAAAAACAAAACCACATAAAAGTGTGGATATTCACATCTTCTTACTGCTATTTGACAAAGGAAAAAAATGTTTTTTTAAACTTACTTTTTTCCAATATTCCGCGTCGAAGGCTCTGTGAAGTTGTGCCCAAAGTTTCCGCCGATTTCGCATACACGGTGTCAGTTTAGACTTTTTTGCTGGTCGTCTGCAAAAAAGTCCATTTTCGTGTAAGCGTCGTCGTAACGTTCTTTCCGAAATATTTACTCCAGATTCCTGAACCTCTCTTAAAATCCTTGACTTGAAGCATTTCCGTTCCAGAGCGCTGTTTGGACGATTTTGCGATCCTGCCTGGTTGAGGTGATGTGTTCTCGGCGACAATTTTGCCGATTATTTGAAGTTACCGCTAAGACGTTGTTGGTATTTTTCCACTTTTTGGCAACATTTACCACAGACGCTTTGGATATTCCAACGGTTCTTGCTATGTCTGCATAGCTCAGGTTCTTGGCTTTCAAAATAACTGCAAATTGTTGTTTTTGTTCCGATGTCAAATCCGACTTTCGGCCCATTTTCTAAACAAAAACTGGTTAAATTGAAAAAAAGATAATCCACGTGACAAATTAAAAAGATATGTATATTTTGTACTTACTGCTGTTATATTTTAGATATATTATATGAATATTCACTATGCAATTCTTTCACTTTTCAGACGATCTCAATTAGTTATTTTATGCTCTTCACACAAGATCGAATTAATTCGCACTGGCACTTGAACACTTAACTTTTCACTTATAAGCAAAAAAAAACTGACCCTTTCTAATCGTAGCAGGCCAATTGACCGGAAATTCTCAAAGACATCTAAGAGCAGGTTAAAAACGCCTTAATACCCTTTTTTATTTGGAAAAGTCCAAATTAGATTGCAAATTTTACCTGATATTTGAAGTTCTCAGAAAAAATCACATCGGTCATAATTCAATGGCCAGCACTGTAATTGGCGCGTACACCCGTTTTTTGGGTGTTTGGCCGTGCTCTTCCTGCTATTTGTGGTGTGCGTCTTGATGTTGTTCCACAAATGGAAGGACCTACAGTTTCAAGCTGACTCCGATCGGCAGATATTTTTTATGAGCAGTTTTTTCATGCCAGAAATACACTCGGAGATTTGCCATTGCCTGCCCATGATATCACTCAAAAAATGCTTCGCCAAATGATTGATGCTGTTACAAGTGACATTTCGCCTAGAATTTTCAATGCCAAGATTAGTCAGTAAAGGGCCAAAATGTTGCCTGTACGTTGCCATTAACAACCTGTTAGAACCATCTGCAGCCCGATCGTCGATTTACTAACAGCCTTCTCCGACTTTAATATTCTTGGCTTGTACGTTGCCTGTGTTGTCTATAGTCTGTCGATATTATCTACGCTAGTAGGGGGATTACATTAACAGGAATCCCTTAAAAATTCATCTCTGCTATCGTTAACGCATTTCCGCATATCGCTACCGCTTACAAACCCACTTAGCTGATATGCATTAACATGTGGCAAGCAGTGCCATTATTACATAACTTTGTTTGGTTTTGCTATTCATAATAGAATATGCATGAGAAAAATAAGAAAAAATCCGGTTGCAAAGCTGTTTAGTTTTTGTTTTATTTTGCTTTTGCATTTTTTTTCTCTCTCTCTTTGTAAAGCATTTTCAATTTGTTGCATGCTGTTGCACAAAAACAAACACAAGATGTTGAAAATTCCAAACAAAAAATAAACTGAACACTGAAAAGGAGGTTTTTATGCCAAGGCAAACTGCAGTCAATTTTAAAAGTGTGTCTATGAAATTATTTGTAATTGCAGTCATTCGTCTTTTGCTGCTGCTACAGAAATCATTGAACGGAAATTTATGTGTGCGATTATCACAATTTAATTGCATAGATGAGTCGATAAATTTACAAAATTTACAATATTATGGCAAGTTTTCGAGTATACATATGTAGCTGTTTTAATACTATGGCAGCACAGGCTGCAACAATTTTTCAAATCAAATTTTTAGCTGCAAAACACCAGGCAACTCTTGGCACGTCGTTGTATTATAAAAAAAAGATACATCCATTTTTGGTGTGCCAGTTCCCTTAGAACGAAATGAAGTAGTCTTTTTTTTAACTCTTGCACTCTTCAACTAAATTCAGATTCACTAGCCCAACTTTTAGCTGGATAAAATACGGAAAACTTTTAAATAACAAATTCTTCTTAGAGTAAATCCGTACTCGCGCGGCGCACAGCTGGATGTTAGGCCACAAAGGCAATTAATGAAATAAGAGGAAGTGGATAAATTAGCTAGACATATTTTTTCACTAGCTTCGCTAGCGCCTGAATTCTTATTTGCGTCAACATGCCAACAACGAGAATTTTAGATAAGGGGTAGCAAAATTGAGCTCCTGGCAAGGTGATAGTGGGTTCTTGGTACCGGAACGACCAGAATTTATGTCCTTACAAGGACATCACTTCAGCAACATCCCATACACCAACGCCAGATAAAGGACTTTTTGAGAGGGTACAGCATGAGAATGTTTAAGGGGGGCCTCTACTGTAAAACTTAAAAAAAATCGATTTTTTACTTTTTGTTGAAACATACTCAGAGACAACTCCAGAATGTTCCATGAAAATCTTAAAAAGAAATCTTGAATAGTTTTCAAGTTATAAAAGTTTTAGCAAAGCAGGTATAAACTGAGCGCTCGAGCGGTTTACGGTCATATGCGCTTGATAATGCGCTTGTTTAAGCGTGTTTTTCTCGAAACCACGTTTTCAAAATTGCCCACATCACAGCTCCGTGAAAAATTAACATATCAAGCTCAAACTTTGATAGTATATTTTTAACAATATTTACTAGTTTTTAAAGCTATGGTGGGAAAACATTTATTATTTATAACCCCTTTTTTAATAACAAAATGACAACAAAAAAATGTCGATTTTTTAAAAAACTTCAAAAATTTTACAAACAAATTTTTTTTTTGCAAGTAATAGGCTTAACAACTAAAAATAATGATATATAATAAAAAAAAATTGTTTTTTTTTTCATTTCAGATTTTTTTTAAATGCGCGACAGTGTGGGCAGATTTCAAAAGGCGTTTCGGGGGAGGGGCTGTACAGCTGCCATTTTGAAATGAAAATAAATTTAAAAAATTTTTTTGTACACTCAAGACCTGTGTTTATGTAACCCTAAACTTTTTTTTACTAATTAAAGTAATACAAGTATGAAAACAAAATCCATGAAAATTTGATTTTTACAGTAGAATCCCCCCTTAAGCAACTAATTGACATATCTTAGGGAAGCGCACTTCTGGCCTGTCCGATGAAGGTGATGCTCACGCTGATACCGCTTCATACAATTATTCAACAATCAGTCAAGCGTACCCTGTTTAATATGACTAGAGAAGGTTTTGGTAAAGGAAAAGAGATCTCATTCAAGAGCATGTAATCGTAGCGCCGCACAGTGCGGCCGATTTCCAAAAAGCTGGCCAAAAGTCGAAAAAAAAGTTTCTAGATAGAGTTTTTTTGTCTTTGGGTTGGCTACAGTAATGCCTTGAGTAGTGAAAACCGTTCATAGCAACGTCCTGTACCCTAAGTATCCTCTGTATTTTCAGTCGCAACGTGGCCTTCGTTTGAGCATCGTATTACTGTCGATGAATAGTGAAAGTTGTACACATTTGAAAAAAGTAATGGTTACTGAATAAAACAAGATTCAGCTGCTACCACTTGCTACCTTGCGACCCCGAAAACATATAAATTTACATGCATCTTGATTATGTTCTTGAATATACGCTATTTCACGTGAAGGGGTGGCCAATAGGGGTGGAAGGGGGTGGATTTTCAAAATTTTAAGATAAAATTCGTAATCAGCGACCCCGACAACCCCCGAGTAAGAAATTTTCAATCAATTACTTAATTTTTTGAGTTTTGGCCAGCTTTTCGGGAATCGGCCGCACTGTGCGCCGGCAGCTCCGACTTGCCCAGCCAATCTGGGATGATATCACTAACGTAATTAAATTTGAGTATCGAACTGGACGATAGAGTAAGTCACCTGATCTCAAAATGAAGCTTATTGACTATACCCTAAAATGGCATACAGATGGCTTGCGGACTCTTGAAGGTACAGGCGCTGGATTTTATGCCCTCAAAGCAAAGCGGCCTGTGCTCATTTTCTCAGCATCTTCCAGGCAGAAGTGTATGCCATCTGCCTATGTGCAGAGATGAACTTAAATAGAAACCTCCGGAATGAGCGAATTGCCATTCTGAGCGACAGTTAGGGGGCACTTAAGTGATTGCCATCCTTTGAGGTTAAATTCTCGTTAATTCTTGAGTTAATCGAAAAATTGAATTTACTAGAAATGAGTTTCATTCGGCATCTGGCTCATATGGGTTCCAGAACATAGGGAACGAAGTAGCTGATGTATTGTCTAGAGAGGTTGCGGTCTTGTTATTAATAGGGCCCGAGCCCTGTTTGGTCATGGGACAACACACCATCAAATAGGAGCTTAGAAGCGAAGAGCTAACGACAACGAGTCGGAAGCTGCCACCAAAATAGAAGGTCAAGCTAGGCAAAATCTGTACTAGGGGATCTAATCAGAAGAGGTTCAGGCATCTCATAACTCTCCCTCAGGACAAACTGAGCATCTTCATTGGCATTCTCACCATCATCATCATCTTGGCATTACAGCCCGCGGTGGACCATTGCCTCCTCTACAACACACCTCCATTCTTCTCGACAGCCCGCTTCCGCTCTATATTGTGAGATTCTCATCTTTTGTATATCGTCTTCTACGACTTGCTACCACCGTTTCCTTGGCCAGAGAGGTTTCTTCAGAAGCTTTATAAACCGCGTTACATTTCCTCCCGCGATTAAAACACTGAGCTCGTGGTTACACCGCATATGGTTGTATCGTCTTCTAATCGAATATTTTTCAGAGAATTTTTCTTTCAAATGCCAACAGTAAACTCATATCATTAACTTTAAGTATCCATGTTTCACAGCCGTAGGTGAGAACCGGTCTTATTACTGTTTTGTACATCTGGATTTTTTGTTCCTTTGATATCAATAAAGACTTTGTAAGTTTGATATGACCAAAGCATGTTCTCTTAGCTACCTGAATACGGTCTTGTATAGATAAGGACGTATCCTTATTTATGCTAAGTACTGGCAATCTCACAGGTTACTGTAGATTGCGCAGCATTCTGCACAGGATAGGGGTATGGTCCGCTGACTATTGTCGTTTCTGTGACCGATCGCCGGAAACTCCAATACGCCTACTTCTCGAATGTGATGATATAGCGAGAGGAAGGATTAGATATATCGTCCGGAAGAAAGACAGATAGGCTCAGCTCAACCAAGCTCCATATTAGATTTTGTGAGAGGCTAGGTTTGGATGAGGTAATATGATATATGATAGAGGGAACAGAAGATAGTGGGGTCGAAGTCCATATCTAATTTTCATCATTCATTAATTCATAACTTCTCACAGAACAATGTAAAACTGCTCACAAATTTTGAGCACCTACAAATCGTTGCAAATTGAGTCATCTGCATAAGCTCGGCGTATGTACAGAATGCAGAGGTGTGGTCACCATGGGACCGTTAACCGGCTCTCAGTGAATCTGTAAAATAATTAACCGATTGGCTGACGTGAGCTGAGTTAGGACAAAAAAAAAACTCAACTCAAAAAAACTCAACGCAGCTTCCGGCCATGTTACTTCGTTGCTGTCTAAAGAACGACTGATTGTACGAGATAATATGTGTGTAGTGAGCAGGTAAAAATCTGCTATCGAGTTCCCGATGATACGGCAACGGAAGTTACTCTCACAATATTGCTTCGGATGGCCAAACCTGACAATCCATCATTCTTCAAACCTTGTTTCCGTCATATAGCATCGTATTTACTCTCCCCGCATCGAAAGAGTGCGTTTTGCTACAAGTTCTCTTACTATTAACGTTCAAGAAAATTGCCCAGAGAAAATATTCTCTAATATGCTTCACAGGTATCCACGTTCATCTTTGCCATTTGACTCGAGCGCTTCTAAATCTAACTATTTTGAACGATTTTTAAGCTCTCACTGAACTTAAATATCGATTTTTCGTTGCTGAAATTTATATGTAAGATTTTAATCAGAAATGAATAAATTTAAATTGTATTAAATATGAGTTGAAGAAATTTTTGATATAAGTCTTCTCACCGACACCGCACCGCCATTTCAGAGCTATTACTAAATCTTATCTTCAGGTTGTCATTAGTGATATGAGTCGTGAAGCGCACGTTCTGCGTATTGCTTATTTATTTAAATAGCGCATCTCAACTTTCATTACCGGAAATTTGCATAAATGTACTCATGTACATACACTTATGGGCAAAATAATGGAATCGCGATATTCTGACTGGTTTTGACCATTTTTGTTTTTTAATACATTTTTTTATAAAAATATTGCTTATTCTACAATAATTATCATATAAATCATAGTTTCAAACTTCTGTACAAGATTGATAAAAATTCGACCAATTTTGACCACAATTTCTTAAGTGCAAGCTTGGTTTGTTTCAAAATTTTCATGTTTGGTCATTTTTCCCTGGCGCTGTTGCCTATTTTCTCCCTATTACGAATGCACAACATTTCTTTTATATGGAAAACATGCGTTCACAGTCAGTGAAAAAATTATCAAAAGTCAATTAAAATTTTGAGCCACTTCAAACTTGTATGTATAGTTTCAAACTCTGTACAAGACTTATAAAATATCGCGAAATTTTGACCAAAATTTCAAGCTCTTTTATCAGAATTTTCACAAAAACTTTGCATACGCAGTTTTGTAGACCATTCCATTTTAGCATAATCAAGTTCAAGTTTGGTTTGTTTCCAGATTCTCATGTTTGATCATTCTTCCCGCTGACGCTGTTGCCTATTTTCTCCATATTACAAATGCAGAACATTCTTTTTATATGCACAAAATGCGTAACACAGCGGTGAAAAAGGATAAAAAATCAACTAAAATTTTTAGTCGTTCCGATCTTGCACTTATAGTTTAAAACTCTGTACAAGATTTATAAAAAATCGGGAAATTTTGATCAAACTTTCAAACTCTTTTATCAGAATTTTCACAAAAACTTTGCGTCCGCAGTTTTGTTGGGCATTAAATTTTGGCATAAGCAAGTAAAAGTTTGGTTTGTTTCAAAATTCTCATGTTTGATCATTTTTCCCGCTGACGCTGTTGCCTAATTTGTCCATAATACGAATACAGGAAATTTTTTTTATATAGAAAAAGTTATCAAAAATCAACAAGAATTTTAAGCCATTTCTTTATTATACTAAAATTTAATGGGCTAGAAAACTAAAATTTACATTTTAATTTCGGATAAAAAATTGTGAATTTGATGAGATTTTGCCCGAAGTTTGAAACATTGATTTATATGATATTTGTTGTAAAATACGCTAAATGTTTATTTTTTTAATTAAAGAAAAAAGAAAAAAGTGCATGTAGCGTAGTACATATAACAAGTGAAACTTTCAAGGCAGACAAAGAAAGAGGGAGAGACCCGAGAGAGAATGAGAGAAAGAGAGAGAAGGAATATATATCTAAATAAATTCACAACATTTGGAGAGAATACAAATAGACAAAATTTACGAAAAACGGAGAAGGGTCGACCGATGTAGGTAAACGGCGGACACAAACCGTGGAAACAACGCGCACTACTCCGAGCACAAACGCAGCGATTCCAGGACCGCAACAACGGCACAAATTACCGCAAGGCAATACCAATAAATCGGACGCCGGAATGGATAGCACTTTGTAGTGAAACGGAAATAAGCGTCAAAAAGTAGGCGCCAAAAAAATTGGAACCAAAAAACGCCTCAAACAGTAGGCACCAAGGAAATATAACGCCCATAGTAGGCACCAAAAATATATTTCCTACAAGTTTGCACAAACAAACAAGCCCCAAAATGTAGGCAGTGTTATTTCTCCCAAGAAATTAGCAACCACAAGGAAAAATAGCCTAAAGTATATCTAAGTTATATATAAGGTATAGCTCTCACTCTCTCCTTTTCCTCTACGTTATATCTTTTTTCTCTCTCGCGGAACGAAAATGCCTAAAACGTTGTATGGCCTTGAAATTTTACTCTCCATTCTCGCTCACCCATCGACGTCTAAGAAGTTTCACTTCAAGAATCGCAAAACTGGTCAAAATATCGCGATTCTTTTATTTTACCCATAAGTATATGCAATCTTCAGAGCAGATGCGACTTCTCAAATTAATTTTTTTTTTTATTTAACGCCTAATTTACTTAGCAACGAGGCGCCAATTTTCTTCGATCCTCAAGTTACATCCTTCACAATTGTGTCATATCGATGTCACAAAGTCTAAGTTTTTGTTTATTTCTTTATAGTGAATGTTCCTTATTTGCAAGCATGTGTGTGTGCATGTGTACGCGTTTGAGAAAACGAGCAGCTTGCACAAAAGTAACTGTAATTTCGCAATTTGAACGCAGACAAAACAAATTTCACAATTCACTGCAATTGCATGTGTTTCTTCACATGAACTTATAATATGCATATGTATGTATGCATGTAAATATGCATGTATGTATGTATATGTATCTAGACTACACAAGTTTCGCTGAAATAATAAATAAAAGAGTACTTGAAAGCCGAGCTTGGCCAGATTTTTTCATCTGTTTTCCACACACCCATACTTAGTATTTTTAGCGGGCCACATATGACGAATGTGTGTGTGTGTGTGTGTGTATGTATGTATGAGCATTTGCACTTTGTTCTTTCTGTTTTGAGCAATGATGCTAAATTTTAGTAACATTTTGCGTATACGTATTTACTTACTCCACGCTTGAATGTCGCGCCTCTTAGTAGGCGCCAAATTGAAAGGAAAACAATGCCACCGCCTTCGCCATCAGCGAAGCAATCAAAATATTTGTTTAGTTTGTACTTTAAAACTTTCTTTTTATCTTAAAGAAGACAAATTGTTTTCAAAAAAAAGCAAAACAAAAAAAAAAATACTATATAATGAGTTTAACTAAAAATGGTAGTTATGTTTCTTTTCCAATATTTTTTAAGTTTACTTTTTTGCTAATTTATTAACACGCATCAGCCCTTTGTGTGAATTTGGCTACAGCAACATCGCTTAAGGCCGGCGGGCCAATTAGATGTCCTAAATCCAGTAGTTTTCGCGAAGCGTTGTAGGATGAGAAAAAAAACAATTAGCCAAATGAAGTTTTGGGGATAGTTTAATATATATTTGAACTAAAAAAAAAAAATTTGTACAATCTCCAACAATATATTGTAAGCCGAGTTATCAATAGATTCCCAGAGCGCCTGTATCCAACTTCTGTACAAGATACAACTTGCAATTTTCATCTGAAAACAAAAAAAAAAGATTATTAATTTTGATGTAATTATCTTCGATGTGAACTAAGAAACACGTAAAATTCGAATTTTAGGGGAAGGTAGAAAAAAAAGTGGTTTTTCAAGGAAAAAAAAACTCTTCAACTGGGTAATAACGTCGCTTAAAAAATTAATTTAAACAAAAAATTGTGTATTGTTTTTTATATATCTTTTTGATATTTTTTTACTATTCATTATAAATTTTTACATTTTTTTTTTAAGTTTTTTGAATTACTTTTTTATTTTTTATATTGTTTTGTTTTTTTTTATATTAATTTAAACAAAAAATTGTATATTGTTTTTAATATTTTTTTAAATTATTTTTTTAGTGAATCTGAAATTATAATTTAACAATTTTTTTTTAGTTATTTTTTAAGTTTTTTGAATTTCTTTTTTATAAAAAATATTATTATATTAATTTAAACAAAAAGTTCTATATTGTTTATATATTTTCTTACTATTCATTTTATAATTTTTTTTTAGTTATTTTTTAAGTTTTTTGAATTTCTTTTTAATTTTTTAATTTATTTTTTTTTTTTTTAATTTTAATTTAAACAAAAAATTGTATATTGTTTTGTTTTTTATAAATGTTTTTTATATTTTTTTTTAATATTTTTTAATATTCATTTTATAATTTTTTTATTTATTTTTTAAGTTTTTTGAATTTCTTTTTTTATTAATTTTTGTTAATTGTTTTATGATTTTTTTTTATTTTTTTATTAATTTTTATTTAATTTTCTTTTTTATTAATTTTTATTAATATATTTTTTTATTAAATTTTTTGATATTAATTTTGTTTAATTGTTTTATGAATTTTGTTTTATTAAAAGTTTTTTTTTTCATTTTTTTATTATTTAAATTTTTTTTATATATTTTTTATTTCATCCTTTAATTAATAATTTCTTCCAATTTCAACGAAATGTATCCGTAATAGTAATTTTCAGTACCTTGGAAAAGTGATTGCTTGCTCTTAACTTAACTACTTGTTCAGAATTTTTTTCGTTTTCGAATTTGCATAAGTACCTGACTATAAGTAAGAAACATCCTTGCAAAAATATACTTCCCTTCAAATATTAACATTTGTTAATGAGATGATGTATTTGAGTAAAGCTTAGAGCTACACCAACAAAAGATTTTAATTTGATTTAAATAGCTTTCATTCTGAACACGCAGTTAAGAGCAAGCAAACACCCCTTTCTAAGCCACTAAAAAATGCAATCACTGGCATAGGTGGCGACTTTATTCATTCGCGGCGCAAATGCCGATGGTAGAAGGAATAAAAAGTGTTGCATATCTTTAGGCAACCGGGGAGCTACATAGTATTTGCTATTTTAGTTTCTGTAGACTTTTACGCTCGTGTTATACAGATTGTATCTGAAGATCTTTAATGAAATTTTCCGAGGAATAATTTTCTAGAACATTTTAACATCACCCAAATCGAAACTGGCGCCAAGTTCTTCAGCGCTAAAAACGGTTATCTACGATTTCTTGAGCGCAATTCATATCATGAGGAGAGTGCATAAACAGCTCTTTATACTCTTTCTGGATGTAATAGCAGGGAAATAACTGGAACCGTTCTTTAACAATTCCACAGCACGGCCATAGGTGAATGCCTTGACTTTCATACGCTTATCAGTTACAAATTAACAATATTTCATTCTCATATTCGTATTCATACATACATACATACATACATACATGCATTTCACGTACTGTATATACTTGCATATGTATGTATGTATGTAGGGCTTAGCATACATTCATCTACTTGCAGTTATTTTCCGCTTGCCCTTTTTCCATAAAATACAACGCGCCAGTTATCGATTTTCCGTTTGCTTCACGTGCACCGACATTCGTCACTAAAAAACAAAAAGTTTTTAAATAAAAACAAAAAACACACACAAATACGACTGGGGGAAATAGAATGACAAGCCACTACAAGAGAAACAAGGCCAATTAAAATTTATATACGAGTAGTCAATTTGTATGTTGGTTGGCAAATTGCACTTTTTTTGTGCTATAGTTTACACTTACATACATACAGTTATAGTAGTTTAACTGACATGCAACTAGCAACTTGGGGTTTGACACTCTATCACCATCACCATTTGCCATTTGATTGTTACGGAGCGATTTTATGCTCATACAGGGTCGTCCAACTAAAAATATCTTTCAAACAATTTTTATTTCTTATTTATTTTATTTCATTATCTTTTTATAAAAACAAAACTCATTCTACAACAAATGTACAAATCAAAGTTTCATACTTTGTTCAACATTTATAAATATTCGATCAATTTTCTTGAAAATTTAAACTTTTTAAACAGAATGTTAAAAAAATTATGTAGTTTCATGCCCACTGAGTTTTTGTATAATAAAGAGCAAATTTGAAGTCCTCATACACAAAATAATAGCAGCGTTTTCGTTTTATGAACAACAACAAACAAATTATCAAAAATCAACGTGTATTTTGAAACACTTTGAACTGATGCAATAAACGTGTGGGCTATAAAACTGCATACCCAGAATTTTTCTAAAAACTGTGACTAAAAACTTTGCAATTTTGATGAGAATTTTGTTGAATTAACAAAAATTTTTTTTCCCCAAATTTTCGAAAATTTTGTTGAATTCTCTAAAATTATGTTGGTTTTTCTAATTTTTGTTAATTTTTATTTTTAATTTTAATGGATTATTAAAAATTTTGTTTAATTTTTTAAAATTTGCTAAATTTAAAAAAAATTTCTTGAATTTTCTAAAATTATGTTTTTTTTTTTAAATTTTGTTAATTTATTATTTTTAATTTTAATGGATTTTTAAAAATTTTGTAGAATTTTTTTAAATTTTATACAAAGCTTGAAAATTTAAGTTATTTATATTTATATTAAGAAAAAATAAATAAATAGTCAAAACTTTTGCTATATGTTGCGCTGCTATTATTGTGAACACAGCTGTACTTATATGAACAGCGAATATTAAATACAAAATGTAAATTTTTCCAAATCTTGACTGCCTATAATCCCTTAGGTTAAATATCACCCGCGCGTGGCATTCGTAAGAGCCAGGAAGAATTCGTCAGAAGATCTGAACCAAGCTATAAAATCACATTACTTGAATCACCCTTTATACGGCACCCCAGACAAAGTCTTGCAGTCATCTGCAGCCAATCTATTGGGTGGTGGCTTAAACCCAAACTCCCGCTTTCCATTACAAAGTTGTAAAATTCAATGGTTCTATAAATAGAAAATATACCATTTATCGATCGTTGTGAACGAAAATAAAAACAACTTCCACTTTCCTTTCCTCTTTAGCAATTTTGTGCAACTTACCCATTTTCCCCCACGTTGGTTTGGTTCTATGATAAACTATCAATGAATCAACTATCCAAAAGAGCTGCTCTCTCTTAGGGATGTTGTTTGTGTTGTGAAGTGATGATGCGCTCGCTACATCAATGCATTTGCCAACAAAAACATATTTGAGAATCATATCGACAACAAAAGTTTCTCCCTCATGCGCTGCGTGTTAAATGAAGTTCAAGGTTAATTTTGCCTTTAGTTCTACAAATCATTGGCAACGAGAGAAAAAAAAACAAAAAAAAAAACACAATACAGTAGTATGATCCACAATTTTCGCACAAATGCAAGCATTTTTTGTGCAAACTTTTTCCCTCCTTTGTAATATTTCTCGTCATATAGTAGAGGAGACTTTTAAGCGCTTAAATCTCGATTCTCCAGAATGTGCAAAGTACTAGTATTGAGCTGAAAATAAGTTTATTTCTTGTATGCATTGTCTATTCACAGTCCCAAGCGATAATAGACGATATTTGAACAAAAGCAAAAAAGTCACCAATGTAAATCAAATTGTGCTTAAATAAATCAGAAATATTATAGATAAGCAATACAAACTCATCTGCTGTTAGGGTTGAAAATTGGACGGTCTCCCAGAGGAACTCGTTTTCGGACCACAGGATGATCCTCTACGAAATCGATTTCATTCGGGAGACCTTGCTACCCCGCAGAAACCCTAAACGAACAGACTGGTCTCTTTTCCACAGGGTTTTCTGCAAGAAGCTGAATAGGAGTAAGTTCTTGACTACCACTAAGGAACAACTGGACACGCAAGTTAGACACTTAGAAGGGTCTTATCAGACTGCCTTCAAAGTGGCCTGCCCAGTATCCTTTAGCAAGAAAGACTTTCCTCCCTGGTGGAGCAAAACGCTGACCGACTTGAAAGAGAAGGTTAGGAGAGTCTTCAACAAATGTTATCAAATAAGGAATTTTCAAGATTACCGGGAAATTTTGAAAGTTTATAAGAAAGCCATTAGAGATGCGAAGCGCAACTCTTGGAAAGAGTACTGCGAATCCATCGAATCCGTAAAAGACTCGGTCAGACTCAGCAGGATCCTATCCAAGGACCACTCCTGTAAAACTCTTGTCAAAAGAGAGAACGGGGAGTGGGCTGAATCTGCAGGCGAATCCTTAAAAATCCTTATTGATGCCCAATTCCCGGGTAAAGGTGGTAGCATATGCCGATGACTTGGTCCTGATGGTCTCAGGTCCCTTCCCATCAGTAATGGCTGAAATTTTGGAAGGTGCACTGGCTACACTCAGCAGGTGGGCCGCCAGTAGCGGTCTCAGAGTCAACTCTGACAAAACGGAGTTGATGCTATTCACCAGAAAATACAAGCCTCCGCCGTTTAAGCTTCCTAGACTTAGCAACCAGTGTCTTACACTTTCATCGGAAGTCAAGTATCTTGGTGTAATACTTGACCCCAAGCTCCACTGGAAGCTGCACATAGAAAATCGAGTTAAGAAGGCTAATATAGCCTTCTATGCCTGTAAATCTATGTTCGGCAAAAAATGGGACCTCAAGCCACGTGTCGTACTCTGGATGTACAACTTAGTGGTTCTGCCAATTTTGACATACGGTTGCCTAGTTTGGTGGTTAGCTCTTCAGAAGGGCTACAACTTCACTAAATTAGAGAGAGTGCAGAGAACTGCATGTGTGGGCATCACTGGTGCCTGCAGAACATGCCCCACCGCTACGCTCAACGTTATACTCCACTTAATTCCTGTGGATCTGCAGGTCAAATCCATTGCTGCTCAGAGTGCTATCAGACTGAGGGAGTTTGGCCTTTGGAGACAACTCCCTGTTGGGCATAGCAGCATCTTGAAGCAGATCTTCCCTTCCTTCTCTGATATTCGCACCGACCTCTCCATCCGCAAACTGTGCTTTGAGGGTTGTGCTAGGGCTATCTTTCCGAGCAGGCAAGATTGGAAAGAGGGGAGAGTTGTTGCGGATATAGAGGCCTCTGTTTTCACTGACGGATCCAAAATGGAGTCTGGAGTGGGAGCGGGGGTTTACTCCAAATCAGCCAACATCTCGGTCTCCTATAAACTGCCGGAGACAAGCAGCGTCTTTCAAGCAGAGGTCTTCGCGATCCTGCAGGCATGCAAAATGCTTCGGGATCGCTGCTGGGAGGGAGACATAAATATTTTTTCCGATAGCCAAGCTGCAATCAAGGCACTGTCGTCGCCGCATTGCAGCTTTCTTCTCGTAAACTCTTGTAAGGAGGAACTTAAACGCCTCGAACGGGCAGGAAACATCTCCCTCATCTGGGTTCCTGGGCACAGGAATATAGAGGGAAATGAAATTGCCGATGAGCTTGCCAGGAAGGGGCGGCAGAACCGAGTCCAGCTGCCCTCTTCTCAGACATCGACATCCCCTTGGCCGTCGTTAAAGGGAAACTACACAACTTCTTTCTAAGAAAAGCGCAAGACAGATGGAGGTCTGTCTCATCGTGTGCCATTTCAAAAGCACTATGGCCTCAATACGACATAAACAGAACGCTTAAGGTGATGGGAACCCCCGCCATTCAATTTCCAAACTCATCGCGGTGATCACTGGCCACTGGGTGATCGGCACTCACGCGGAGAAGCTTGGAATTCCGTACAACCCCCATTGCAGAAGCTGTGGGGATCCTACAGAGAAAGAGACTGTGGAACACTTTCTCTGTAGATGTCCGGCTTTGGCGGCTAGGCGCTTGAGATTCCTCAGCGTCCCCTTTGGGGATGACTTGAAGAAATTCTCCAGCCTAGATCCCTTTTCTCTCCTCCGCTACATCAACAGCACTGGATGGCTGTAGACGGTCTTATCTCCTCCCTTAATCCTTTCACAGGTAGTGGTCCACTCTATGGTATCAAAACGGCACGTAAGTGCTACTTGTAGCGTACCTGGGGTACTCTTGCCATCTTACCTACCTACCTATAGATAAGCAGCAGTGGAGGTGGGTCGTTGGATGAAAACGAATATGTAGTTTACAATAAAACAATTTGAAATCGCTCCTCCATTCAAGCGATATTTATTTCTTAGCATATAAAACAAATTGTTTGACTGGGTCGGCATCACTTTACATTCTTGGAAAAAATGTGTTCTTTTTTAATTCTTTTTGTATTTTTTTAATTTTTTCTTCTTTTGTATTTTTACTTTAATGTTTTTCCGAATTCTTTCTTTTGTATTTTTTATTGTTAGTTTTTTAATTATTTCTTTTCTATTTATTCTCTCATTTTTTTCCTTCATTTAACTTAATTTTTTATTCATTTTGGGTTTTGTGTTTTTTATTTATTTTTTTCCTTTTGTATTTTTTATTGTTATTTTTTAATTACTTAGGTATTTTTATAATTTATTTTTTATATTTTTTTTTGTGTTTTTTAATTTTTTCTTCCTTTATATTTTTACTTAAATATTATTTCCAAATTCTTTTTTTTTTCGTATTTTTTATTGTTAGTTTTTTAATTATTTCTTTTCTATTTATTCTCTCATTTTTTCATAATTTAATTTAATTTTTTATTCCTTTTGTGTTTTGCTTTTTTTCCTTTTGTATTTTTTATTGTTATTTTTTAATTATATTACTTAGATATTTTTATAATTTTTTTTGTACTTTTTTTAATTTTTTTTATCCCTTTTGTATTTTTTTACATCCTTTTTGTTCGTTGTTTTTTGTATTTTTTTTTTTTTTTTGGTTTGTTCTGTTTTTTTTGTATTTTTTTATTTTTATTTATTTTTGTATTTGTTTTGTATTTTTTTAATTCTTCTTTTGCATTTTTATTTTAATTGTTTTTTCGAATTCTTCCATATGTATTTTTTATTCTTAGTTTTTTCATTATTTCTTTAGTATTTATTCTTTTATTTTCTTCCTTCTATATTTTTTTTATTTAATTTTATTTTTTATTCCATTTGTATTTTTGTAATTTTATTTTTTTCTTGTGTATTTTTTATTCTATTTTTTAATTATTTCTTAGGTTTTTGTTTATTTTTGTGTCTTTTGTATTTTTTTTTTATAGTTTTTTTATCCCTTTTGTATTTTTTGTTTATTTTATTTTTATTTTACAATTTTTTTCTTCATTTTAATTTCATACAAGCATTCTGCTGGTTGTGGTTGCAACCAAATACAAAAATGGTATGCACACCTGAGAATTTTTTGCGAGTTTTGTTTTGCCTTTAATTTTTATTTCAATTGCGTATTTGTTTGCAAAACACGTGCGTGGCAGTACAGGTCCTTTTACGGCTAAATATTTGCAGGTGTGCCAATGAAGAATTGAGAATGAAAGAAAACTGTGTTGCTATTATTGTTGTTGTTGTAACGGCATAAAACATTTCCTTAAGATTTTGGGTGAATTCAGCAGGACAGTCTTTGGTAACACACCAAGTCTGGATTCCGGTAACGTAGGACTGACTACCGGGAGGCGAAGGGAGTAGCTCATATTAAGCAAGCATTTTTCCATAGACAAGGAATTAAACAAACAAAAAACGAGAAAAATAATGTGCCTTTGGGTGCTCGAAATGGTGAGGTCAGGTTATCGAGTTGCTCTTAAAAACAGCGAATAGAAACTCATTGCGATGATGACAAAACAACGCTAACACTTTACCTTTTCGTCATCAAGAGGAACGAAATATTAAAAAAAATGAAAAGAGTTTTCTGTCATATCAACTTTAGGCTGCAGCTCATTAATCCTTTTGCATCTTTGGACATAATATCCCACGAACAAAAACTCTCTTATAAGAATTAAAGTAGTGGCGTACGCGGAAGATATAGTGCTTCTGATTTCAGGAATGTTTCCAACCACAATCAGTGAGATTATGGGCCACAGATTGTGGTTTAAGTGCAAATCCGAGCAAAACTGAACTGATGCCATTCACTAAGAAAACCAAAATACCAAACTTAAATATCCAAAAATTAAACGGCGTTAGTCTTATGCTAACCCAACAGGCACAATACCTAGGTGTTATCTTAGATCCCCAACTCAGCTGGAGGTCCAACGTAGAGTACAGGGTAAAGAAAGCGAATATAGCACTTTACACGTGTAAGAGAATGTTGGGTAAAAAGTGGGGTCTCCAACCAAAACTATCCAATTGGTCCTACACAGCCATTGTAAGGCCAATACTAACATATGCGGCACTAGTCTTGTGGCTCGCAATAGCAAAAAAAAATACAATCAAAACAAGCTGAACAAGATACAAAGAACTGCGTGTATCTTAACTACAGGAGCGCTTAGCACCAGTTCTACTGAAGCGCTCAATGTACTAACTCATCTGCTACCATTAGATTTACACATTAAAACAATGGCTTCCTGCAGCGCGGTGAGACTCAGAGACATAGGAAGCTGGGCAACAAGGTCGTACGGTCACTGCAAGATCGTCATACAGGGATCCTCGCTGCTCAGAAACAGATCAGACTACACAGTCGCCGACCTTAACTTCAAGAAAGACTTTAGGGTAGGTTTTCCACCGAGAGCCGAATGGGGCAAAGGGAAGGTGATTGGAAGATACAATATTGAAATCTACACTGACGGTTCTAAGATGAACTCCGGTGTGGGAGCTGGCCTCCATTCAGAGCTGCTCAACCTATCTCAGTCCATTCGACTTCCTGGCTATGTCAGCGTGTTCCAGGCAGAATAACTAGCGATCAGAGAAGCATGTAAATCACTAAAACTCTAAGAGAAAGTGTTTGCAAAAGTAACTATCTTTTCAGACAGTCAAGCAGCTCTCAAGGCCTTAGACTCCAACTCCATTTCATCCAAACTAGCCTTACAGTGTAGAGAGGAACTAGAATTGCTTAGTCATTGGCTTGAAATTACTCTGATATGGGTTCTCGGTCATGGGAACATGCGGGGTAATGAGATAGCGGATGAGTTAGCAAGAAAGGGTTCTCGACACTAGACATAGCAGAGGCGGTGGCAGTCTCCACCCCGCTCAACACAACAAAAGCATCCATTGCTTCACACTATCATGCTTTAGCCGAAAGAAGGTGGAAACGATTAACTACATGTACGAGTATTACAACAAAAAACACATGGCCGTCGTACAAAATCCAAAGGACGAATCACCTGTTAGGATGCTATCGACCAAATATCTTACGTATCACCCCTTACAAGTCATTGGAGGGTAGGGGATCATGCAACCTCCCCTTTTCCACTACTTATGTGAATGTCCACGGCTAGCTATATGGCACGACTTCGCTCTTTCGGTAAGCCTTTCTTACAACAAATGAATGGATCTCAGACATCCCGATAAAGGATTTGCTGCTATACCTGGATCTCACAAAATGGATCTGACTTAGAAGCAAAAAAAAAAAAACAATACATCACCACATGAGGACAGTGGTAGTAAAACGGTGCTGGTCGCTAATTAGGATTAGTTTAGTAGAAATACTCAACCACTTCAACAACAACAGCAACCAAGAACGGAATGATCCGCTATAAATTTTTTTTTTTACATTTTGAGGAAAATTCCTGTAAAATTCTTTTTCATTAGAAAAAATTGTAAAAGTATCTTTGAGTACATCGCGCATTTCGAACGGTAACACAAAAGAGTGAATTATTGTTGGAACGGAACTATTTTTTTAAATTTGGGGTAGGTAGTAGCTGCTCTCATTATCTCCACAATTGTAAAAACCAAGGATTTCTTTAAGTTTTTCCATTGTGTCACTCGCTCGTATCTTCAAGAATTTTAACCCTTTGTTTTTGTCACTTTGAAACTCGCCTACCTGCTAAAATTTGTGGAAATCGAAAATGTTTTAAAGCCTTTGAATACTCGGCAAGCGAAAATCGTAACAATAAAAACTTAGGTTGTCCGTCTGTACCTTTTGATGATAAAGAAAGCCTTTGTTCGCAGCAAATATTAATCTCTTCATGAATTCCTGAAAATATCCGGCTTGTTTGTGTCGAAACACTGTAGCTGATTGCTCAATATTTAATAGTTTCTACCGTAAAGCCATTCTCAAAATAAATAAAAAATATTCAAATAAATCTCTAACACAGAAATATATTTTTCACATAAAATGTGAGATATTCTAATTTCAATTTCAAAATTTTCTGTTCCACTTCTCGCATACCCCCGAATATTTGCTTCGAAAGTTTATTTTCTTCCTTTTTTTTGTCACTGCCTTAAATTCCTTCAACTTTTACAAACAACGCTTAACTTTTATTCCAGTAAACTCAATTTATCACAAGTAAATGGCTTAAAATAAGCTGGTTCTACATGTAAAGAAAACTATCCTATGAAGTATCCTCTATAATTTTGCATTGCAAATCGCTCAGGAAACTAAAAATAAGCCTTCTATTCCATAGTTATTTTTATTTTATTCTCTTTCTATGCAAATCAAATATGTATACATGAATAAAACATAAAAGTGCTCAGCGTCTGTCGGCCGCGAACATTTTTGCAAAGCGCTCGGCAACAGACACCGTCGTAGTAGTGGTCAAGCGAAAAACTGTTTCTATACGTAAAATAAAAATGCCTTTGATTATTTTCGCGCAACACAGCAAGCACATTTTGGAATTGAAAATAATTCACGCTAAAAAGAAAAGTCGTGAAGATCTGAAAGAGTGACACAAATTTTAGTAATAGGTGGACTTGTTTGAAAAAAAAAAAAACATAATAAAAATAAAAAGAAAAACATTCAACTTCCTCTTTATTTCTTTACATATTTCATCAGTTGGGAGTAGTATGTATATTCCGGAATACAAGACAATATCAAAAATGTTAAAATTTTAACATTTTTATCATTTTAACTCAAAAATTTAACATTTTTACCATTTAACTCATTTTTTTAACTTACAGTTACTCAAAATTTTAACATTTTTTAACATTTAACTCATTTTTTAGCTTATATTATCTCAAAAAATAAACGTTTAAATTTTGATGTGGGTCGATGAGTCCAACCCTAAATTATAGTTACTCGTAGTTAATATTTTTAAGATATTAAAGATATCTATTTTTGATGTACTAGTAATCAATATTTAGGTTGGTACAGTTAAAATTTTGTGTTGAGTCGATGTCTATTAAGTGAAAAAATGTTAAAATATTGATTACAAAATATTTAAAGTAATCTATTCAAAAAAAAAAAAAAACAAAAAAGGATACATTTATTTTTTAAAGTACCTTTCAAAAAAAACGACGAACTCCTCAAAACAAGAGTCTTTGAGTCAGATTTGAACTTGCAACAAAATTATTGTTATAATTCCAACTGCTTAACCAACTCATCTAAACATCATATTCTAAAGTAATGCAATTACAGCTGAGTAGTATGCAAAGCAAGCAATGCTGATCTTATCAACATTGCTCACAATCTATAAATAGAATAAGCATAAGCACAAACCAAAAAAAAATGAAATACTGTTGAATACGAGTCACAAACTGCAAGATAAGCATAATATTTGATAAGCTTTTATACATCAACACATGTTTCGACTCTGTCGAAACCGTTTGACTTTGTCAAACATGGTTACAAGTGCAGTATGTATTTAGCGTTAGAAGAGGGTGGACGCAAAATAATTGAAACTTCAAATTTGAACTCTTTGAAGTTCAAATTTATAAAATTTACCCAATATTGGTTCATAACTTAAATCTCTTATTAAATATGTTATTGGATTAGATGGATAAATTTTACTAATATAAAATATTTCTCGAGTCCAATTATTTTTATATTTGTTTTCAAATTGTTTTTTATGTGATTGAATTCTTACTTTTTCTCCAATTTTAAAAACTGGTTTTTCTAAATTGTTTCTATTAATTTTAAAACAATTATCAAAAATTAATTGTTCATTTTTTTCATTTACTTCACATGGTTTCATACCAATAGTTCTATGTACATCTTTGTAATTATATTCATATAATATTTTATCAATTACATCAATCCAATTAGTATTTTTCTGAATTTCAAATCGTATTTTTAGTTTTTCATTAATGGTTCTATTAAATCTTTCTACAATTGATGATTTCTTTTCACTAAATGTTTGATACATGTTAATATTGTATTTATCTAAAACTTCTTGGAAATGTTTATTTAAAAATTCTTTACCAGAATCTGTATGAAGTAATTTTGGTGCACAACCTGCTTTTTTAATAATATTTAAAAATGCTTCAGAAGTTGTTTTTCCATCTTTCTTTTTTAATGGTTCTATATAAGCAAATTTAGAAAATGTATCAATTACATTAAGCATATATTTGTATCCTCTATTAATTCTAACATTAACTGTTGTCATAATTAGTAAATCTGCTGCCCATAGTTCATTTATGCCTTTAGTAATAATTTTTCTTCTTTCAAAATTTTTTCTTACTGGTTTATGCAACTCTTTTGCTATTTTAAAATCATTATTTTTAGTATCAATAAATTCATCTTTATCCATTTCAAAAATATTTAAAATTTATTTTAATTAAATAACAATGATATCAGATAAAGTTTTAAAAGAATATATTAAAACACAAAAAGACTTAAAAAATAAACTTCAACAATTTAATTTAAACAAAGTAATAAAACAAGAAAAAATTAATGAAGATCTTCAAGCAATTATTCAACCATTAAATCAATCAGTTATTAATGTTCACAATTTAAATGATAGCTTTAAAAATTTAATAGTAGATTTAAATCAATCAAATCAATCATATAAAAAAACAATAGATAGACATTCACAAAGTGAACATGTTTCAACGCAGTCGAAACCGTTTGACAATAATATGAATTTACAAACTAATGAATTTAACGAAAAGCAACTATCACCAATTAGAAAAACAAACAAACAAAAATTAGTTGAAAGTACACCAACAACTAGCACAGGTTCACGAAGCGAACAGTTGACTCCATCAACATCAAAAGACGCTCTTTTGCGTAGTGCAAATGAAACGTTATCTACACCAGTACAATTTATTTCCGAAAAAATTGGAAATATGGCAATGAAATATTTAAATTTAAATAATTCTGATATGAAATTATGTGACAATATTTTTGGTCTAAGATCTGAAGATGGAAAAGATTTATGGATTGGTAATACTGAAGTAAAAATTAGTAATAATGATATTATTTTAAGTAATAAAACTTATAATGGAACAAAAGGGTTATGGGAATTAATAACTTTAAAAGAACCATCAACAGCTGTAACAAATAATGATTTACAAAATTATGAAGAAATTATATTATCAACATATGCTTACATGCAAAATAATGACAAAAGTTCTAAACGTATTAAATCTAGCGTTGGAAATAAATATATGAATTTTATTAGACCAATATTGATTAAAAATAAAATTATAAAAGAAAAAGTAGGATCTGGTTTAAATTCAAAAAATAATCTTTCAAAATCATTACAAAATTTTAAAATTAAAACTAGTTTACCTACTGAATATGTTCGTTTTGCGAATCGTTCACAATGTGAACGTGTTTATTGGAATGATATTAATGAATTAAAAGATAGATTAAATTTGTTGTTAGGAGAGTATAATGCAGGAAATGATAGTCCAGAAATACATAATGAAATTATGAATATTATTGAGGAACTAAGAGAAGAAAATATGTTGACTCTCTCCGAAGGAAACGTATTAACTGTTTAATTAAATTACATATAAATTTAAATAAATTAAAAAATTTTTTTCTAATAAATGGGAATTGATAAGTTTGGACAAAAATCTTTTTCAGAAATAAATTCATCTAATGAATATTCTCTTAATAGAATAATATCATTAGAAAATGAAGTTGAAGAAATTCGTTCAAATAGTGATCAAATGAAAGATATTATTAGTAAATTAATGGAATTAAATCAACTACTTCAAAAAGAAGTTGAAAAACAAGAACAAGATAATGTGGTAGCTTTTGGTGTTGTATATAAAGAAATAGAACAATTAGAAAATAATTTAAATCAAGATATTATTAACATAACTAAACAAGTAGATTTTATAGAAACAAATATTGAAAATTTTAAAAACAGTTTAGAAAAACAATTGGATAGTTATTCGGAAAAACAAATTTTAATTGATAATTATCTTAAAGATTTAGTTTTACAAAATAAAGACAATATTAATCAAAATAATATTACTAAACAAAATGATGAAACTAATAATAAGATTGATAAAAGTATTCAAGTAGATGAATATATAAAACAATTAAATATTGAAGAAAGTGAAACAGATATTCAAGAAAGTAAACTACAAATTGAAACAAATATAATTCAAAAATAATTTAAAAAATTCATACATATATAAATGATAAACAAAAATAATAAATCAAAATAAAAATTCAAATATTCAACATCGTTGAAATATGTTCACATCATATTTCATTTGAAATTAAAAAAAAAAACTTAATCTAATATAATTAATAATTTAATGTATAGTAAATAGGAGGGGTTCGTTTTAGTTACCTACATTTCCTATTTCATAATGTCCCCAGGGTAATTTGTAAGTCTTATTTAACTTATCGTTATCATTATTATTCAACTTTTTATTGAAATAAAACTTATCATCATAGGGTGACAATCCTATTTTATTCTCTTCTGTAGTATATAGTTTATTATCATATGATCTAATATTATGAACAGTTTCATTTTTATTTTTTAAATTAATTAAACAATTCTTATAATCTTCAATTGTTAACTTTTTAATATTATTTTTCTTTATTCCTTTACAAACTTTTTTATCACAAACATCGGTCTTAAATGCATACATTTTACTTCTAAGTCCACAAAATTCTCTAATTGGTATTCCATTATATTCATCTTTAAATTGTCCTGGTACTTTTTTATTAATATTAGATTTTAAATCTTCAATTGGAAAATTATCTATATAATCACTGGTATCATAATTATCTAGATCATCTTTCATTTCAGAATAAATATCAAAATCATCATCAATATGTTTACCTTCAAAATAAAGAATAAATGAATCAGTATCTGTTCCTAATAATTTCATTCTATTACCATATTTAGTTTTAAGTTGTACATACATTTTAAACATTAATAATTTTGATAAATCTAAAATATTTTGACCTCCAAAGATAGGTTTATTTAATTTAATATTAGAATTTTTACCAAACACTACACACATATTATGATCTATTATTTTTCTTGATTGATATGTATTTCTACTTATTAGTTTTCTCATAATTTTTTCAGTTTTAACTATTCTAACATTAAGTCTATTTCTAACATTTTCCATTTGTTTACCATATACACTATTATTCATAAGTTTGAAAAAATCTTTTTCAAAATCGTTTTTAGCTTCTTTTCTAAGTGTTGTATTTTTTTCAATATAATTTTTTAACCATGCTTCTTGTCTACATTTAATACCTCTATGAATTTTAGTTAAAATTACACCATTATTTAAATATTCTTTTAATAATCTTATATCAATTATATAATTTTTCTTTGGTAACAACGTACACATTAATTTTTTAATTTTATCATTTGGTTTACTACCAATCCCTTTATTAATTAAGTCTGTTTGATTTGGTGATAAATCTTCAAATTGTGGAACATAATGATGAGGTGCTGGAGCATAATCATTATAAAAGTTGTGTAATTCCGGAGGAATACTTATATCAACTTCTAATGTATATCCAATATTATTATCATCAAAATCTTTATTTAAAATATTATCAACATTACAAAAATATTTAATTTCATCTTCATTTAACCATTCATGATTACCAACACTTAATTTTTGTGACATGGCCCATCCATATAAATTATTTGCATCTAAATATAAAATATAACTTGTTAATTTTTTAGAATCGTATATACCTTTAAGAGAAGCTTCCTCTTTACTTAATTTATAAACTTGTTCTACAATATCAGCATGTTCACTCTGTGAACCGTTGACAGAGTCAACATGTTCCTTTCGGTAACCGTTGACATGGTCAATATGTTCACTCTGTGAACCGTTTCCTTCGGAAATGTAATAATAACAATTATTAGCTTTAGCATAGTTATGTGCAATTTGTGATATTCCACCTCTAGTTCCACTTTCATAAAATTCATACATATCTTGATCTGTTAATAATTCTAATTTTTGTTTGGTTAATTTTAAAGCAGATGAATTACTTAAATGTGGTGAACTTATATAATGTATAGGATCTAAATTATAATTTTTAAAACATTCTTTTCTAAAATTATCAAATACATCACTTAAAAGTATAACATCTAATTTCAAATACCAGTTATGATAGTCTCTAAATGTTTTACAATTAAAATGTTTCCAAAATTTATTTGCAAATTTATAATCGTTAATATTAATATTTCCATTTAATGATGAATTAAAATTTTCAAGATTTGGAAATTCTGTTATACTTAATTTTTTATAATCATCAATAAATTCATATGGATATACACCTTTTCTAAGTAAATAACATTTATTTTTTAATGATAGATTTTTAAAAATATTATTAAAGTTTTCTAAATGATCAAAATTAATAGGTTTTATATTTTTAGTATTACAAACTGAACAAATACTACAAGCATATATTTTATTCTCAGTATTTTTACTAACTTTATAAGATACATAATCCATTTTTCTTATTTTCTTACATGTTACACAATATATATCATTAACATCTAATAAATTTTTAACAGCTTTATCTAATGAAGTATTTATAAATTCCATTGAATCTATAAATCTTAATTCTATTTTTTCGACAACTGTATATAATTCTAAATCTGTTGAATTACAATTACGACAAGTGTTTCTTGTCTTTAAATTATATTGATATTTACATTTTTCATTTTTACATTTTAAATATTTAGTTTCACCTACAATAACTGGTTTTTTAATTTGTTTAAATTTTTCAGTGCTCGTTGCTAGAACACTAGTTTCAGTTTCAGGATGAAATTCATCTAAATATTTTAGAAATAATTTTGAATCATAACCTTTTAAATTATGAATAATAATTGGTAAAAATTTTGGCATCTTTAACTTTAGATTACATTTATTACATAAAGCCATTCTATATTTACCAGTTGTATGGTCATGATCCCAACATTTTTTATTTTCTTCAGAAAATGGAATATCACAAATTTCACAATTGTTAGTATTATCAAACTTTAATATCGATTCTTTATCCTGAATTATATTATTCAATTTTCTTACTTCATAATAATCTTTAGCATATTTTATTAAATTATCTAAGAATGATTTCAATAGCACTTTTCTATTAGAAGTATTCTTTGAAATATATTGTTTGTTATAAGTGTTATAAATACCATAACTATTTGGAATGTGTTCATGAAGTAATATTGTATTTTTACATTTGCCAGATTTTTTTTTATTAATTTTTTCCAAAGTACATTCAAAATCAGCATATAAAGTATATGGATGAAATAATTCTGCACCATTAGATTTATATTTTAAAATATTTTCACCCTCTTTAGGTAACTTTATATTTTGTATTATATTATTATCATCTTTTAATAAATAACATGTTTTTATATGTTCTTCTAATTCATCAGATTTTTCAAAATGTTTAAAACATTTATTACAAATATGTAGATGTTCATGCTGATGATGAATTTTACCACTTAAAAATCCAGATAAATTTTTAAGTGGTACAAAGTGAGATTTGTATGTTTCTTCTGTAATATTTTCTTCTATATATATAATATTAACATGTTTTTTTGGCAAACCATTAACGAAATTACGAAAAGAGTTACTTTTATACATTAATTGAATTTGGTAATATTCATCATCATTTTTTTCTGAATCATAATGATAAAAATTCATGGTAATATTAAAATAATCTTCTAATTTTTTAACATTTTCTTCATTAATTATAAATGGAAATTCTAAATTTAGATTTTTAAATGTATCATCATTTTCTAAATCTTCAAGATATTTTTTATATTTTGTTGGTCTTTCTGGATGAATTTTTAACACATCTTGATAAATAGAATATAAGATACAATATAAAATACATTTATTATCAGTATTTTTAATATTAACACAATTTCTATTAGTAAATGGAATATATGATCCAGCAAGAATTTGAGACTTATCTCTACTAATATGTGTTTTTACTATTCTAACAAAGCTAGCTGTAGATCCTTTTGTACATTTTTCTGAGAATTTATTATTTATTTCCTCTATCATTAAATAAAATTCTTTTGTATAGTTTAATCTATTAACATAATGTATTTCTGATCTATACCAATATTCATAACTTTCTTTAATTTTATTAGTTTTTTTATCAATATTCACAATATTTACCGCTGTTGCTAAAGACACTTTAAAATTACTATATTTTTTAAAACCTTTGAAAAAATATTTGAAACAATTTCTTTTTATTAATTCTAAATGCTTTTCAATATCAAATTCTTCATTATTTGTAAACTCTAAATCAGCAACCATATTGTTAAAACATGAACCATTTAATTGTTTTTCTTGAATATCAATAATATCAAAATCATAATCATCAAAATTTTGAAATATATTTTGAATAACATCATTATTATGCTTTTCTATTAAAACACTTATTATGTTTAATAAACTATTTTTATTTTTATTATACCAATATTTTGGCAATTGAAAAATATGTTTATTTGCTCTAATATATTTTTTTAGATTTTTTAAATTTTTGGATTTCAATTCTTTAATATTAAATGAATTCATTTTTATTTGGTTGATATTTTTACTTAATTTTTCCTTATTTATATAGAAAAATTTTTTTTAAATATTTTGAATTATCGCCAATAAATAATATTTAAATATTAATTACTTCATAATAAATTGTTAATTATTTTCTTTATTATTAATATATTTAATATGAAATTGAGAATTACAATGACGTTTTTTATGTGATACTGTATACCACATTCCACATTCACACTTTAATCTTTCAAATCTTGATGGTAATGAGTTATAATATGCAATTTTTTGATTGTAACAGTTTTTACAATATCTCTTATTCGAAATAAAATTAGAAATAGTTTTTTCTTCTAAACATGAAAAACATATTTTTTTACCATCTATAATAGACAAACATATTTTTTCACCATTTATTATTTTATGATATAATCTTTGTTGTTGTTGTATTATTTCACCCATTGTTTCCAATTTATTAACAAATATTTTTTTTAAATTTTATATCAATTTACATTTCTAATATTTAATCTTATACTAATTTTTTCTTTTCTAAAATCAATGAAATTATTATCCTGATCAACTATATAAATAGTTATATTTCTAATAGTATTTGTATTTACTGGATAGTATATTAAATTTGTAGGTATTTCATTTATTTTTTCACCAGGTTTATCATTGATAAAAAATTCATGAATAATATTTGTTTGTTTATTATTTTCATAACTACCTCCTACAATATTACATTTTATTCTAATAGAATTAACATTCATAATATTTACTGGTAAATCAGATGATACTAATGTATTAGGTTGAATAATTTGTTCACTAAATCCTAGTAATGAAGCTATGGAATTTTTTTGTGTAAAATCAATAATATAATCACTTTTAATTTCAACTTTTAATGTTGTCATATTTGGTTTAATAGTAATACCCTTTATTTTCTCTTTTATAAAATTGTTTATATCATTTATTTCATATGAACCAGTTGGAAATGTAATTTTTTTGTTAACACTGTTAATTGTATGTAAATTATCTTGTGAATCATTTCCTTCGAAAATATGTTCACTTTGTGAACCAATGACAGAGTCAACATAATGTAAAATATTATTTTTTAATTTTTCAGATATGTTCGGTATAGAATTATAAGTAGAAAAATTAAGCAAACACATTTCAAAATCATGTTTAACTTCATTTGACTCTGTTGAAATATGTTTATTATCTAAAATTATTGGTTCATCAAAATTACATGAAATTATTGAAGTATTTCCATCTAATGATATAGTCGGCATTATTTAATTAAGTAAAAATTTTAAACATAGATGACCACAAATTATTTCATTTATTTCTTGATCAATATTATTATTAAAAATTACAGTATTTTCATTAGTTTTGAAATATTTTTCTATTAATATTGGTAATTTATTTATAGCAAAGGAATCATAGTAAAAAATATGATTATTATATTTTTTATATGCTACCCAGTGTGTACCATTACCATCATTATTATCTAAATTTATTATTCCACATTCTTTATCTTTTATCTTTTCTGGTAATCTATCTTTCATGAATACACCCCTAAAATTTGCTATATTAAATTTTCTAGCATATTTTTTTAAATCATAATTACTTAATGGTTTAATTGGAATTAATTCAAAATCAAATTTTTTTTAAGTAACATACCATTACCAGATTTTTTAAGTAACATACCATTACCAGATTTTATATTTTTTTCTTCTAATGCTTTATTATGACGTATTTTTTCTTCTAATAATTTATCGTTAGTTTTTTTATCATTATATGCTCTATATAATGTTGTTCCTGCAGTAACTGCAGCTCCTATTGCTGGAATAAGTGGTAATAGTGCTGGTAAAAATCCGCCAATTTTTTCATTATTAAAACTTTGTAACTGAGACATAGATAATTTTAATATAAAAATTTTAAAAGTAGTTTTATTATTATCTAAATGTTTTTTTATTGAATTAATTTGTTTTCTAGTTAATGGTAAATATGTTTCATTCATTACACTTTCTTTAGTTCTTTGTAATTGAATTGGTTCTAATTTTATAGTAATATCTGTTTTATTTTTCATAGCATCATAAACTTGTTTTTGTTGATCCTCATTTAGAGATATTGGATATTTAATATATCGTCCACATTTTGGAATAAAATTAATTTCATTTTCATTTGTATTATGTTCACTTTGTGAACCGTTAACAGAGTCAACATTTATCAATTCTTCAGTTAATGAATTGTGAGTTGTTAAACCCATACCCATTTTTCTTTTAAATTTCATAGCATTAGTAGTTAAATATGCATTTACTTTTTCTGATAAACTAGCATCTTTTGCTGAAACTCTTGACCATGCTTTATCTTCTAAAATTTTATCAGCTTCATGTCTTTTCTTTATATCGTTACTTTTAGAATATGCAATATCATGTTCTTTAGCTGCTTCATCTAATTTATTAATTGGATGTATATCTTTTTCAAGTTTTAATTCAAGATTAGTACCAGGTCCTAAATAATTATATCCTGGAGAATGTAATTCAAATGGAAGATTATTTATAAGATTATTTATAATACCACTACCATAATATCGCACCATTTATTATAATAGAAAATGTGATGTATTTATTTATTTATTTGGATAATTATTAATCATGAACTGAAGGTAAACTTGAAATATCATCATCAACTTTTTTATTAATATTAGACAATTCGTTTTTATTTTTCTTATTTATTTTAGTTACATTCTTTAAAAGTTCCTCTGTTAAACTATTTGATTTAGTCTGTCGAGAATTGTATTCATTTGTCGAGAATTGTCTTCTTTTGTCGAGAATTGTCGAGAATTGTCTTCATTTTTAGTGTTTTTGCCAATAATTTCAATACCAAGTAATTTAAGTCCATTATTAAGAGAATCGCGTGAAATATGATTTTGTTCGCAAAACTTTACTTTAGTTAATTTTAAAGTACTAGCTTGTTCTAAATAATTAATAGCTAAATTTCTTTCTCTAATTTGTTTAAGTTCATTAGCATTTTTTGGAATATGAATATTTTTTGAATTTCTAAAACTTTTTGTTTTCCCTTGTAGTGATACAAGTGGTGAAACAGTTTTAGTAGAAGGGCTTGGATGATTGTATAAATTAGTTATATTCTTATACATTTTATTCATTTTAATTTATTTATGAAAAAATTTTTTAAAATAATTATATTTTTCTTAGTGTTTCAATATAAAAAAATATTAAAAATTTTTATTATAATAAATGTCGAATATACATACAATTGAAGAATTTAAAACAAATACTGATGTGCCTATCTTGAAATTAAGAGGATCTAGTATAAAACTATTAAATAAAGAAGAAATAGAAAAAGAGGTCAAACAAACACAAGAATTTATTAGGCAACATAAGTCTCAGTTTAATAATAGAAGTGGTTTTGTTCAATGTTTAAATGATGCACTTAAAAATAATGATCATGTATGGCATGAATATGCTGTTTGTATTATGAAAAGTGTTAAAAATATTAAAGATTATAATATTGAATTACATTCAGAATCAAATAAAATATTAGTAAATGAATTATTAAATGAGAAAGCTATATTAGAATTTAGTTTAATGAGTTATGAAGAAATTATTGGCAAATTAAATGATGATATGTATGAGTTACAAGTAAATTATGATATTCTTGAATCAGAACATAATAACCTTATAAATAGCATTGAAAATAAAAACGCTGCATTAGCTGAAAAATATAAGAACAATTTTATTAAAAGACAAAAAGCTATTGAAGAATCTAAAACAATGAAGATTGGACTAGTAAATAAAAAAATTACAACACAAAAACTCAATGATTTATTGAAAAGTGTAAGTAAAATGAAATAAAAAAAAAAATATTGTTAATAAATGAATACTTGTGTTAATATTATTCCATATCAAAATGATTGTATATCACAGTTATACATAATTGATGCTAATAATAAATATAATGGAGGATGTAGATGTGTCATAATGGATCCGTCTTTATTAAAATTAATTTCTATTGTAATTTTTATTGTAATTGCAATTCTTATATTTTATGCAATATATTTAGATATACAAAAAAAGGTAATTGAAAATGAATGTAAAAAGATTAACAAAAAAAAAAAATATTAAAAATATTTAGGATTTTTTCTATTGCATTAAATGAATAATTGTAAAAACAATTTTGATAAAAATAATCAATTATCAAAAATAGATTTTATTATTTCAAATGGAATAGATAAAATAATGCAAAATGAATACATTTCAATGGTACTAATTATTATTCTATTAATAATGTTTTTTTATAATTTGATAAGACAATTAAATACAAGACTACAATTATTTTAAACATAGGTTTCGACCTAGTCAAAACATATTAGTAAATTTTTAATAATATTTTTTAGTTAAATAAATGAAAGAAGAAAAAGGTATCGAATCTTATGACTTTTATGAACATTTGCCATCTAATTCTACACTATTAAATGAATATGGAAGACCAATAGAAATAAATATTAATAATCAAGACATTAAAACGTTACCATCAAAAAGTTTACTTAATATTAGAGGTCAAATTATTGCTAAAGATAAAGATGGTAAAATATTAGATAAACTTAATCCTGATAAAATAAATTTTGTGAATAATGGTATAATAAATCTGTTTAGTAAAATTACATATTTTATTAATTCAGTTGAAATTGATAAAATTGAAAATCCTGGAATAACAACAACAATTAAAGGCTTAGCATCATTTTCTAATGATTTATCATTAAATAATGCTGGTTGGCAAATTGTAAATAAAGGTAGTGTTTGTAATAAGAAAGGTTATTTTTCTGTTAGCATTCCATTATGTATATTAATTGGGTTTTTTGATGATTACAAAAATTTCATTTTTAGAATTAATCAAAAATTAGAATTAATAAGATCAAATGATGATACAAATTGTTTAATTATTGATAATAGTTTAAGTGATCATACTTTTTCTATTGATATTAATCAAATTATATGGAGAATGCCTCATGTTAAATTTTCAGTTGAAGTTGATCATGAAATTAATAAAAAAATTTCAAATAATACAAACTTTCAAATGTATTTTAGAAATTGGAGATACTATTGTACTACTGCAATTCCAGCTGTAAAGACTTATACCTGGAATATAACATCATCTAGTGCTAAACCTAGATATTTTCTTATTGCATTTCAAACATTAAGAAATCAGAATAATTATAAAGACAATAGTAAATTTGACCATTGTAATTTAGAAAATGTTGTAGTTAAATTAAATACAAATAGATATCCAAACTATGATATGCAACTATCTATTAATCAAAATAAATTTGATACATTATATAATATGTTTCTAGATTTTAAAAATTCATATTATGGTTCTAGTATAAATAATTTACCAATAGTTAATTATGATACATTTTTAAAAGAATATCCAATAATATGCATTGATACATCTAAACAGAATGAGGTAATTAAAGAGGCTGCTATTGATATTAAAATTGAATTTAAATGGACAGAAGATTTTCCATCAAATACAGTCGTTCACTGTTTAATTATTAGTGATGATAGTTATTCATATAATCCACTAACAAATCAAGTGATGCATGTTTGACTTGTTTTTTTAAATTTTTATAAAATTAAAATTAACTAAAAATTAATTGAAATAAATATGTAATTAATTATATTAATAGATTAAAAAAATTTATCTAAAATTCTAAATTATGGATGGTCATTTAAAAGTTACTAAATTAGATAATAAAATTAAATTAACTATTCAAAATTTTGATACTCATAAACCAATAAAAAGATTAAATGAAATATTTCCGAATATTATTAGAGCAATTATTTGTGGACCAAGTAATTGCGGAAAAACAAATGTATTATTAAATATATTATCAAAGATTTATTATTCTGATATAATAATTTGTTCAAAAACTTGCTATCAAGAAAAATATAAATTTTTGGAAGATATGATAATTCAATTCAATAAATTGTGTGTTAAAAATGATTTGGAATCTAAAGATATAAAATGTTTATCAATTCAATCTCTACCAACATCTGAAAATATTAAACAATATTCTGTAATAATATTTGATGATATCTCTACAGAACAACAAGATAATATTTCCAATTATTTTGCTTATGGTAGACACAATAACATTTCTTGTTTTTATTTATGTCAAACATATTCAAAAATTCCTAAACAATTGATAAGAGATAATGCAAACTATATAATTATATTTAAACAAGACAAGACTAATCTGAAGCATATATTTAATGACCATTGTAATGATATTGATTATGATATTTTAAAAAATATGTGTATTCAATGTTGGAAAGAACAGTTTGGATTTTTAGTAATAGACAAAGAACAAGAAACAAATGATGGTAGATATAAAAAAATGTTTGAATTTTTCTTTACAATATAAAAAAAATGTTTGAATTTTTGTTTAAATAAGATTTTTATTTTTTATTATATCCAGTTATTTTGGAAATCTTTATATTTTTCATTTTTTTCATCAAAAACTATATCTAATATTTTTCTATATTTATATAATCCATCAATGGTTATATCTAAATTTTGCAATTTTTGGTATTGTGTTACCAAAAAGCCTATATAACGTAATTTACAAGCATAGCTTTCGCTTATCTTAAATTTTTTATATATATCTTTCATAGTTGTATATTTACATTTTACACCAATTTTTTATAACCTTTTTCTAATTGCAATTTTCTTGCATATTCTTCTAAAATTAATCCTATTGTACAATTTATATAAAAAGTATTTTTCTTATTTTGTAATAATAATTTATTAATTTTATATAATTTTGTAATATTATCATCAATACTATCTTTTTGTAAATTTTGTATAAATTCATTATCAATTTTAAAATCTAAACCAACTGGTTTAGATTGGTTTACACGTTTTGATTCCAATAATTCTTTTAAATCGATGAAATCAAATTCTCTTTTATCTTTCTTATAATTTTTTTTATCTTTTTTATCCTTAAACATATTATCCAAAAAATTTTTATATTTTTCATTTTTTAATTTTAGGCCATTGCCTTCAAATATATATTTTTCTTTTAGTTGATTAAAAGAAGAAATACGTTTTTCTATACAAAAACTGGTGAAGGTTTCAAGATCTTTAAAAAATTTTTCCCCTTCTTCATCAAATCCATCCTTGCTTTCATCGAAATCCATACTTTCTTCTGAAACAAATAAATAAATTAATAAAAACTTAAAAAATTACAAAAAAAAAAACTTACCAGCCATAGTTATAAAATCTTTTTGTTTTGTTTTTTTTTTTGCGTCCACCCTCTTCTAACGCTAAATACATACTGCACTTGTAACCATGTTTGACAAAGTCAAACGGTTTCGACAGAGTCGAAACATGTGTTGATGTATAAAAGCTTATCAAATATTATGCTTATCTTGCAGTTTGTGACTCGTATTCAACAGTATTTCATTTTTTTTTGGTTTGTGCTTATGCTTATTCTATTTATAGATTGTGAGCAATGTTGATAAGATCAGCATTGCTTGCTTTGCATACTACTCAGCTGTAATTGCATTACTTTAGAATATGATGTTTAGATGAGTTGGTTAAGCAGTTGGAATTATAACAATAATTTTGTTGCAAGTTCAAATCTGACTCAAAGACTCTTGTTTTGAGGAGTTCGTCGTTTTTTTTGAAAGGTACTTTAAAAAATAAATGTATCCTTTTTTGTTTTTTTTTTGTTTGAATAGATTACTTTAAATATTTTGTAATAAATATTTAAAATTATCAATCAATAATAATCGACCCAACTCAAAATTTTTAACTTTTTTTTTTATTTTTGTTTGAATAGATTACTTTAAATATTTTGTAATAAATATTTAAAATTATCAATCAATAATAATCGACCCAACTCAAAATTTTTAACTTTTTTTTTTATTTTTGTTTGAATAGATTACTTTAAATATTTTGTAATAAATATTTAAAATTATCAATCAATAATAATCGACCCAACTCAAAATTTTTAACTTTTTTTTTATTTTTGTTTGAATAGATTACTTTAAATATTTTGTAATAAATATTTAAAATTATCAATCAATAATAATCGACCCAACTCAAAATTTTTAACTTTTTTTTTTATTTTTGTTTGAATAGATTACTTTAAATATTTTGTAATAAATATTTAAAATTATCAATCAATAATAATCGACCCAACTCAAAATTTCTAACTTTTTTTTTATTTTTGTTTGAATAGATTACTTTAAATATTTTGTAATAAATATTTAAAATTATCAATCAATAATAATCGACCCAACTCAAAATTTTTAACTTTTTTTTTTATTTTTGTTTGAATAGATTACTTTAAATATTTTGTAATAAATATTTAAAATTATCAATCAATAATAATCGACCCAACTCAAAATTTTTAACTTTTTTTTTTATTTTTGTTTGAATAGATTACTTTAAATATTTTGTAATAAATATTTTAACATTTTTTCACTTAATAGACATCGACCCAACACAAAATTTTAACTGTACCAACCTAAATATTGATTACTAGTACATCAAAAATAGATATCTTTAATATCTTAAAAATATTAACTACGAGTAACTATAATTTAGGGTTGGACTCATCGACCCACATCAAAATTTAAACGTTTATTTTTTGAGATAATATAAGCTAAAAAATGAGTTAAATGTTAAAAAATGTTAAAATTTTGAGTAACTGTAAGTTAAAAAAATGAGTTAAATGGTAAAAATGTTAAATTTTTGAGTTAAAATGATAAAAATGTTAAAATTTTAACATTTTTGATATTGTCTTGTATTCCGGAATATACATACTACTGTTGGGAGAGACCGGTCGCATATATGTAGGTTTTGAAATTATTCATTCATATTTAAGAATGCACACAGAAAATTTAATATCGTTCCGGTGTAGACTTTCAAAGTAACACGCTAATTTGAAAAGTCGTTTCAGAGGTCTTGAAAGTGCAAGGTCGGAGCGGCAGCGCTTTTTTCTAAAATGGTGCTTTCAAAGTCTGTGACCAACATTACTCGAAAACGGTTAAACCGATTATTCTGAAATTTTAACACGAGCTTCTTAAATATATTTTTTAGTAATTTAATTAACCCAAGATTAATTCTCACCGATAAATATTTTTTTTATAAACAATTTAAGGCCGAAATTTTGGTCAAAAATCGATTTTTTTTAGCAACCGCCATTTAGACATAACAATTTATTTTGCTTACTCCTTCGAATCATTACTAGATTTAACATCACTTTAACGAAATCTCTTTGGTTTTATAATTTCAGAGGATACAGTTCAGAGATATAGTGGTCACCGCAAATCGTCTTTTTTGAGAGGAGCTCTCGGAGATTAGTTGTAGCTCCTCTCCAAATAGATATTATTACTAATATTAAGTCTTAAAATACAGTTAAAAGATAACATAATATGTGTACACATTTTTAGATCAATAAATTCAAAAGTTTTCTCAGTATAAATTCTGGAAAATTCGCTTTTTTCGGCCTTCTAGCTGAATATAACCCCTTAATAAATTCCTGGGGATTGAAATATTGAGTTCTCTATTTAGCGAAAAAACCGTTTTATTTTCTGAACTAGTCCCTTTTTAGTTCCATACACATTCTCGTATATTTCTACATTTTATTTATATCAAAATATACGTCGGTTTCATTATTCATTCGACCTTAATCTCTACATAAACACCGATACCTCTCTTCAGATCTGGAAACATAAAATAGTGGCGGTGGGTTAAATGTCGGGGATGTACTGAACGAGGACACAATTCATAATCCTATTCGACGATGGACTTCAGTGCTTCGGCATTTTGCTATCAAAAAACACGTTTTTTCTTTACCAAATGCGATTTTTTGTTTTACTTCTAATCGGGTTGAGTCGATCCAGCTGCTCTTCTTAATATTTTATGTGCCAGTGATCGTTTACCGTTTCCAAGGTCATTATTCTTAATGACAACGCAAAAACCTATCGAAATAACCTTATTGGCCTTACTGACAGATCCTCACTGGCCTTCTTCGGCATCTTTCCATCACGGGAATTTCACTGTCGTTGCACTTGTGCTCGTGTTTTGTGAAGAATCCATTTTCGTCTACAGCTATGAAATACCATAAAAACTCCCTCGGATTACGATTCTACATCTCCTTCTCCAGCATAGAAGTTGTTCAACAATTTACTAGATTTTCAATCGTGCGAATAGTTTTTGTTTTAATTCTTTCGTGTTCAAATCTTTACAAGAGCTTCCAAAACTTATGATGTAAGGTTGTTTTTAAATAAGCTCTCAGCGATCCCTAGAGAAATGTTGAAATGCCGTTAGCTCGCCATCCAATCGCGAACCAATCTGACAAAACAGGGGACGTCATTGAATGCTCAGCGAACTGAGGTCAACCATCAGAACCTTAGCCTAAGTTTTGAACTTGAATTCAGTTTTTCTAAAATTGCTCGTAGACGCTGTTTCAAATGGTTCTAACAAGAAAAAACAAAAACTGTTTGGCGTCTTAGTCAGAAGATTAAGCGGAGTTCTTTCGAATAGGCAAAATATTGGATTTGAGACGACAATATCATAACCTCTTAATTTTCTGCGACTTATTGAGCCACCTTCGTATTTACAAATGGCGGACACGTCACAAGTCACGAGCTTGGTTTCGATTTTACAATTGGGGTGGCCTAAATTTTGATTCAAATGGTTTTTATCTGAAGCTTTTATCTCGTTCTCGAATGTTTTTCAATCGCTTACCGCAGTATACCGCGCATACAAACAGCCAAGCGATCTAGCATGGAAAGGTCAAAATAGAGATTTTCAACACCCAAAATATTTTTTTTTAGTAAAAAAGATATCCAAACACAAAATGGGATGACGAATTTTTCGCCACCTTGTAACAATTTTTTTATTTAGAAAAAAATAATTTTGTAAAAAATATATCCAAACACAATATAGGATGATTAATTTTGCGCCACCTTGTCACTATTTGTTTTTTTTTTGTTTATTTAGTAAAAAAGATATCCGAACAGAAAATTGTATCTTGAATTTTGCACCACCTTTTACTAATTTTTTTTTTGTTTGGAAAAAATATATCTAAGAACTAAATTAGATTATTAATTTTGCGCCACCTTGTCACTCAATTTTTTTTTTTTATTTAGGGGAAAATATATCGAAAAACTAAATTAGATGACTAATTTTGCGCCACCTTGTCACTAATTTTTTTTTATTTAGTAAAAAAAGATGTACAAACAGATAATTGGATATTGAATTTTGCGCCACCTTGTCACTAAAGTTTTTTTTATTTAGGAAAAAATAATTTTGTAAAAAAGATATCCAAACACAAAATTGTATGACTAATTTTGCACCACCTTGTCACTCAATTTTCGTTTTTTATTTAGTAAAAAGGATATCCAAACAGAAAATTTGATCTTAAATTGGCGCCACCTTGTCACTATTTTTATTTTTATTTAGTAAAAAAGATATCTAAACAGAAAATTTTATCTTTGATTTTGCGCCACCTTGTTACTAAAATTTTTTTTATTTAGTAAAAAAGATATCTAAACAGAAAATTTTATCTTTAATTTTGCGCCACCTTGTTACTAAAATTTTTTTTTATTTAGTGAAAAAGATATCCAAATAGAAAATTTGATCTTGAATTTTGCGCCACCTTGTACTAATTTTTTTTTTTTTTAAATGCATCCAAAAGCTAAATTGGATTATGAATTTAGCGCCACCTTGTCACTCAATTTTTTTTATTTAGGGGAAAAATATATTCAAAAACTAAATTGGATGACTAATTTTGCGCCACCTTGTCACTATTTTTTTTTTGTTTAGTAAAAAAGATATCTTGATCTTAAATTTTGCGCCACCTTGTCACTACTTCTTTCTTATTTAGTAAAAAAAAAATATCCCAATTGGATAAATTGGATTATCAATTTTGCGCCACCTTCTCACAGACAACTTTTCCTATCATTTCTCGTTCTATGCCCTGAGTAGGCGTCGAACATGCGCCAAACCTTTTTATACTCACACACAAACTTCCACTCCCATTCTGCTGCGGCGACCGCTGTCGAAGCCGTCTAGCTTATAAATAACTTTCTCACTACTGTAAATATGCGACCTACTTACTTGCCACCCACCCTTCCTCCACCTCCTGCCCCTCTCATTTGTGTAACATGAAATGCGGTTAACGGGCTAAGGTTAGCACAACTAGTATTATTATATATATGTGTGTGTGCACATATTCTATGTACGAGCATGTGTTTGTGGGTATGTGAATGCCTAAATAAACGCTACCCCTTAAAGCGTCACCACGACGAATTCGTTCGTATTTTGTTTTCGCATTTTACATGAACTTTATGTAAAAAAAAATAGAAACGAATTTTTCTATTATACATGAATTTGTATAATTGTCATACTTATGCTTACGTACATACATATGTATGTAGGTACATACTATTTGTGACGTCGCGCATTTGTAGGTTGTCCTAGTGCTGTCACTGCGCGTTACCAGCTACCAAACATTGACCTGGTTTACTATTGAACGGACACAATTTTCGCGACAAGGCAATTAGGCCAACTATACGAAGGGTGTGGCGCTCGAAATCAGGGCGCTGGGAACTGGAATGCAGCGTACGTGTGTGTGTGTGTATGCACAACCAACTTCATTTTTTTCTCGGTGTGTTTAAGAAATGCATGAAACCTCCTAAAACATTTTTGATTTGCTTGGCTTAAGTTCTTAAATCTCTTTGCTATTCCCATATAATTTATTTTGCCAGCATTTGCGAACTTCCAATCAACGTTCACTTTTAATTATCTATTAAAGTAAACATGTCCGAAGTATCTGTTAAAAACATTAAACATGTCGCTTGCGTTATTCAATTTTTTTTTTATAAAAAATGTAAAAAATGTACATAAAAAAGCTGAAAATACCGTTTTTTCTGTGGCATTCAGAAAACAAACACAGCTGTTCCATATTCTTTATTTTTCTTTATTTTTTGGCAGTTGTGTAAACCGCACAGTACCTGAGTAGTTGTAACAATAATTATGGCAACTAGCGGTTGTTTTCTACACAAATTTCTATTACAAATTTTATATATTTTTTTCTTAGTGTTTCATTAACTTTATTTTGGTTACTTTTTTAATGCTGCTCTCATCGCCGATGTTTACTGACTTACTTTATAACTTGAGAACGGTTCAATAAATTTTCAAAAGGCCAAAGCCAATATGAAGTATTCAAGTAGTCAATGCCAGATATTAGAGCGAAGATTGAATGTAATTAACTTATGAACTAAGATGATTAAAAACAAAAAAAAAAATTATAAAAAACGAAAATAATATAACTAAATTATTAGGAAGTTTTCCAGTACACGGAACAATAACTTAATTTTACAACTCGAGTATAAAGTGGGACAGTATTGAAAATATGGAAATAAAGGAAAATTGATGAACTAATATTTTGTGCAGTATTCCTTTGCCAAGTACTTGGGACTAAACATAGATAGGAACTGATTTGGAAGTCAAACACCTTAGAAAGAGTCAGGAAAGCGAACCTAGCTTTTTTGCCTGTAAGAGAGCTTTAGGTAAGACCTGGGGATTTAAACAGAAGGTTGCTCATTGGCTTTACACTGCTGTCGTCAGACCCATTCTTCTATATGGAAATGTTGTCTGGTGGTGTGCTATGCAGAAAAAAAACTATTCTAATTTATTGAATAAGGTGCAGAGATCAGCGGAATTAGCAATATGAGGCGTCATGAAAACCACGCCATCCATGGCTTTGTACATCATGCTACATCTGCCACCCCAGATCTCTTCTGTAAATACTCAGCCGCCTGCTCCGCTTTAAGGCTCAAAGCGAGCTCACAATGGAGAACTGTGACACATGGACATTCAACCATCTTAGACTCCTACACGGATGTACCCTGTGACTGTGATTATCAGCCTCCCATTCTTTGCCTCGAAAGGAATTTCCTAATGAAAATCCCTTCTAGACTGGAATGGTTCGAAGAAGATCCCACACCCAACACACCCTTTAAGATCTACGGACGGATCTAAAATGGACACCAGTGTAGGATCAGGGTTATTTTGCGAAGAGTTTTCTTTAAACTACCGTATCACTGTAGTGTTTTTAAGCGGAAATAAATGCTATTCATGAAGCCTGAAAATGGGATAAACAGAATATCAGCAAAAGATATTTGCATTCTATCAGACAGCCAAGCTACCCTACGAACCCTGGATGCATTCCAAACAACATCAAGGAGTGTCCTACGTTGTCGCCCATCTCTAAATGAGATGGCCAAGCAATATCGTATAATCTTATGCTGGGTTCCAGGCTACAGAGATATATCAGGGAACTGTAGGGCAGACCGACTAGCAATAGAAGGTACCTGTATGCCAGACATAAGTAATTTTATGGAGATACCTCTCGCACTAATCATTTCTGAAGCATTACTCATTCATGAATCATTACTTCAATAAACTTGAAGGGGAACTTTTCTGGCGCACCGTAGCCGAATGGCTTAGCCATTTGGTAGTACACAAATTCGAAATCCCCGGCATGAAACACCAGAGAACTTTTTTTTGCTGACAAGGCCATGCATATTCTTCCATACAAAGTACGTACGAGATGTTCACATTTATAAACACGCTTGAACACATAAAAGGAAATAAAAAATAGGTTTAATGCTCTACTAAAAAAAATTATAATGAAATAAAAACCAGAAACATCTTTACGGGGAAGAAATTAAATCCTAGTCGCAATTGAAATAATAAAGACAAACATCTCACATGTTTTAAAAAAAATTCTAAAATTCTTTCACGGAAATTCAGGAAAACATATTTTGTTCTCTTCTCTTCATTCAACTAATAATCCATTTATCCTTGAACGTACCGCGTGTTGCATTAACAGCATTGAAAAGCCTTTCGCAGAATTTAAAAGGATATCTTCCAAAAAAACTATATATGAATAAATAAATTTAAAATATCCCATCAACTCGTAAAAATATCCAGCACCCAATTTCTGAAGTCTGCATAAGTACCTATTCTTTACCTCAAACACAAATGCGCAATCGCGAAACAATAAAAACCCTTTGGTCTTAAGTGAATGGGTACGCCTACACAAAGGACACACTTCAATTTAAGCAACCCTTATTTATTGAAAGCGTTAAAATAACTATGCCATTAGTGATCCGCACATCTTTTTGTCCTATCTGCCTAACTGTGCAATGCACCTAGCAAACGATCTTCTGCCGCTGCGGTAGGCTTAGGAATTTGCATAAGCGGCGATTCAGGTAGGTAACATAGGTCGCGATTGGCGCGCGTCAGCATGCTAAGCGCACGTCGACTGCGCAGATCTGCTCATGTATAAAAGGCAAGCGTTGCTACAGAAGCGTCATTCCAAAACAGAAATTTCTAACAGAAGCAACAGTTTGCGGGGAAATCAATTGAAAATTCTCAAGCTCATCAAATTTATCAATTTAAACTACGCAAGATGACAAGTAAAAAGAATACCAGTGCTTTCTCCGTACCAGAATTCGAATCGTCAGCAGAGTTTCGTATCAACACGTCGTACTTTTCCGAAGAGGACTTCTTGATGTTTGTTCAAAATATGGAGACCATACAGCGTTTGAAAGGCGTACATTTTACAAACAAACGTAAGGAGCGCAAGGTGCGATATTTGCAGCGCCCAACCTACTGCTGCACGTCCAATTTCCCATCCGCATACTATCTATCATTGGAGAAGTAAGGCACTTCATGAGGAAGATTTATGTACTGCGGAACGACGTAAAGTTCAGACAAAGTCGTGCGCTAAATGACTACATCTGATAGAAAACGATGGCCGATGATGTATGTACAAATGTACTACTTAAAAAAAAAATGGAGTACTAAACAAAAAATGTAAATTATTTTTATTTGATGAATTTAGTTTTAAGCAAATATTTATGTGCAATATTTATGCTTTTTTGGTAAATAAATTAATAAATCAACTAAACAAAATATTCGAGTTTTTTTATTAACGACCTTCTAAAAGAAAGGGAAATATTATGGGTTGCATCCGGATAAAATTCCAAGGGTGTTTTTTTTAGAGGTTAGGTTTTCAAGTTGGCACTACTTTTTTCGTAGATGGTCTTTTTGACAGCTGTCACTTGATTTATGCTCAGTTTGGTTTGCCATTTCATAATGAATAGACTTACACCTGATCAAGTGCGTCGCACGTTCGGTGAATGGGCCCAAAACGAGATGGCCACCGATCCCGATTTTCACAAGAAAATTTTGTTCAGCGATGAAGCTCACTTTTGGTTGAATGGGTATGTCAATAAGCAAAATTGTCGCATTTAGAGTGAACATAATCCACAAGCCATTGCTGAGACGCCGTTACATCATCAAAAAGTCACTGTTTGGTGTGCTCTATGGGCAGAGGGAATCATTGGTCCATATTTCTTTAAAAATGAAGCCGGCCATAATGTTACAGTCAATGGAGAGCGCTATAGAGCCATGATTAATGACTTTTTCGTGCCTGAATTGGACGATGTTGATGTGGACGACCTTTGGTTCCAACAAGACGGCGCACACTGGGGATTTTGCGGAAAAAAGTCAAATTTGCAACATACCACCTACGCAATGTTTAATGGTATTTCTAAATTCCAGAATAGAACCAACAATAAAATCAAAAAGAATTACTAAACTCCGACTTACAGTTGTTTTTTATAGATATGTCAAAAGTATAATTTTTTTTATAGTATTGAACTGACTAAGAAAAAACTTCAAAGCCCAAGGTGGTTTTTTTCCTTTTGCTTAAGCCGACTTCCAATTTTTTATTTTTCATTTAGGGTACGATATTTTTATATATTTTAACCGGAAGAACAAAGGCTGTAACGCATTTGATTATCTATTTATAATTAATTTTACGAAAAAAAAAAATCATATTCCTTCATATTCTTGGATCTGCAAGTTGAGCTACATTTACCTACGGTCAGAAACTAGTATCAACGTGTTGCTTAATAACGTCTCTTTCAGTTTTAATCAAATGCAGGTGCCACCAGGCGCCACTGATTATTTTTTGGCAATGATAATAACTAAACGCTTTCTAGTGTGTGCATAATGATAACGAAACACTTTTCATTTTGTTTTCACATTTTGAGGGTAATTCAGAATTATGAACTTACATGTATCCTGTGCGTAAATATTTGCTGGCTTATATTAATAAAAAAAAAAAAAAAAAAATTAAAATTTATGAATTAAAAAAAAAAAATTTTTTTTTAATTTTTTTTTAAAATAGTTTTTAGACATGTTCTTTTCATACGCAAATATATACAACTTCGTTAGTAGTAAAAATGTAAATATTTTTGGGGATGTATACTTTTTTCCGCATCTCTGTACAAAAATCCCCAGTGTGCGGCGCTACATGCCATACAGCCAACGCAACAATCGATTTATTGAAGGAAACTTTTGGTGAGCGCATTATCTCGCGCCGTGGACCTGTGGCGTGGCCTCCAAGATCGTGCGATATAACACCGCTGGACTATTTCTTGTGGGGCTATGCGAAGTCGCTTGTCTACGCAGATAAGCCCGAGACGGTTGACGTCTTGGAAGAGAATATTCGGCGCGTTATTGCTGACATACGGCCCCAATTGCTGCAAAAAGTGGTCGAAAATTGGGCCTCTCGGCTGGAATTTATTCGAGCCAGCCGCGGCGGCCACTTGCCCGAAATAATTTTTAAAACATAATGGCAAACCCTTATCTTTATAATAAAGCTAAATTCTTGGCCATAACATTAAATTATATACGTTTTATTTCATCTTGAAAACCTAACCTCTAAAACAAACACCCTTTATTTGATATCATTTCGCATTTTCTTTTGTAATTTCTGACTTGCCATATACGCTCATGGAAAGTGCAATAAATGTGCGAAATATTGATCAGCTTTGTCAAGTTTTGGCTATTTTAATTGTTTTTAGAAGCTTAACTCATTATACAACGAAAACCATATATACTGTTTTTTTCCAAACTTTATTTAAGAATTATGTAAATACAAAACAAATATTTTATTAAAACAGAAAAAAATCTTTCATTAAAAAAGAAAAAAATTCTTTAAACAAAATAAAATTTATATAATGAAAAAATATACCTGTAATTAAAAGAATGTCTTTAATTAAAAAGAAAAAAACTCTTTAACCGTTTGAGTGCTAAGCGATTTTCTTTAATACATACGAAAATTGCGAAGATATAGAGGATATAGTAGTAAATATGTTATTTTCAAGGTCATCCCCCATGTTATTCTCGTCTTCGTCGGAACTATCACTAAAAATGCGCATCCTCCGGGTAGTAAACACTCTAATTTCACTTAAACTCGAATCACTATCATAGTCCATTTCATTGTCGGAATCCGGTATCGTATCTTCCACGTCAGTAAATTCTTCACTACTAGACATGGTCAGGAATTATTTTCAAAATATCGATATTGAACGAAAAATAAAAATTGTTTTTAACGGTCTCAACTAATTTATACTTTTATATGACATAAATTTTTGATAAATATCACAAAATAATATTCAACACGTTCCTAGCCGAACGCCAAATGCACAGTGATGCAATCGTCGCTATAGCGACGCGCCGCAAATTTGGAGTAATTAGTTATCGTCGCTATATCGACGAATCGCACTCAAACGGTTAATTAAAAAAACAAAATCTTTAATTAAAAAAAATACATTTATTTAATGAAAAAAATATATCTGCAATCAAAAAAAATGCTTTAATTAAAAAAAAATAACATTTATTTAATGAACAAACCATGTAAATACAAAAAAAAATATTTTATTAAAAAAGAAAAAACTCTTTCATTAAAAAAGAAAAAAATTCTTTAAAAAAAAGTAAAATTTTTTTATTGAAAAAATTTATCTGTAATTAAAAGAAATTCTTTAATTAAAAAGAAAACAAAATTCTTTAATTAAAAAACAAAAATCTTTTATTTATTTAATGAAAAAATATATCTGCAATTAAAAAAAAACATCTTTAATTAAAAAAAATAACATTTATTTAATGAAGAAAATATATCTGCAATTGAAAAAAATTCTTTAATTAAAAAAAAAAAATTAAAAATAAAATTTCTTTAATTAAGAAAAAAAATTCGATCGCACAAGCAAAGACAAATTTTCTTTTATGTACGTGAAATCATTAAAAATTGTGAAATCATAAAAATTCTTTTACGTGAATTCATGAAAATATTCCATGCAATTCGAAACAATCCTTCATTCCACTAATAATCCATTTAAACAAATTCTTTAAAAAAAAATTTGTTTTATGAAAAAAATATATCTGTTATTAAAAAAAAAATCTTTAATAAAAAAAATTCTTTAATTAAAAAAAATGTCTTTAATTATAAAAAAAAACATTTCTTTAAATAAAAAACGAAATTTAATTAAAGATTTTTTTTTATTTAAAGGAATGTTTTTGTTTAATTAAAGAAATTTTTTTTAATTAAAGAACTTTTTTTTATTAAAGATTTTTTTTTTTAATAACAGATATACAGAAAGTAGTTTGTTTGTTTTTTTTAAAGACATTTGTTTTAAAAGAATTTGGTTTTAAATGAATTATTAGTGGAATGAAGGATTGTTTCGAATTGCATGGAATATTGTCATGAATTCACGTAAAAGAATTTTTAATGATTTCACGTACTAAGAAAAAAAAAAAATTCGGTGGCACAAGCAAAGACAAATTTCCTTTTACGCGAATTCATTAAAAATTCTTTTACGTGAATTCATAAAAATACTCCACGCAATTCGAAACGATGCTTCATTAAACTAATAATCCACTTTTCCTTGAACTTGCCATGTATTGCATAAACAGGCTTAAAAAGCGTTTCGCAGAATTTCAGAGGATTCCTCGAAAAAATATTATTTTGGAATAGCACAATTTACAATATTCTATGATACAACTTTTAAAAATATCCAGCACTCAATTTTCGCAAGTGTGAGTAAATATGCTTTTCTGCAAACACAACTGCGGAATCGCGTAACAATAAAAACCGTTTTGCGTTACGCGAGTTTGTTTTTTTGTATGAGAAGAAACCATCAAAAGTCCGTCAGTATTACACTTTCCGTACTTTAACCCGAACTAAACCTCCTACCGTCAGAGCCCCGATGCTCTCGTTGCTACCGTCAAGTATCTCGTCGGTGGGTGGTTTAAGCACTAGGTTCAACGTAAGTGACTGTGCTCTCCGCAAAACGTCACAAGTTGCATCCACCTGCTGCCACTCATTGTTAAAATCATTTCAGGAGAGAGCCACCTCTGTCGAAACTGTACGCCGCTGTACATCTTTTTTGTAAACAAACCGCTGTCATGACCCCGTCAACCCATCAGCTGATTCTTGTAATTCGCTGCGAGCCGGTTCCTCCGGTCTGATCTTGGCCAAGCCTTTGAAATATTTTCACTATGAGAAAAGTTAGTTTCTAAGTGTGGTGTCGTCAGTGCACTTCCGGCTAGGTTTGCTAGTTTATGCGTTTTCTTGGCGTATGCGTCTCCGCCTTACCTGCTTGTTGTGTCGGAGTTGCTGCATCATTTCGGTAGCCATGTACTTCGTTCCATGCGTCGTGGCTCATCAGCATCAGTGACATTAGATTCTCGGGTTTGATGCTGTAGCCGAGGCTATCTTTCAGTTTAGTTCCTAGACTTTTGAACGCTCGAAGAGCAATTATTTTGCATCGACTGCTGATTTGCATTGCTCACAGTTAGAGTGTCTTCGTGCCCATAATGATAAGGATACGCTGTTAAACAGCCATGACCACTCGAGATTTGGGTGCTTTATCTGGTGCTAAGCTTCAACTCTGAGGATGAGGCCGTGGGTCTACCTGCCTTTTGTTGCTCTCTCCCATCATGTCTGCCACTGGTCTATACTTGGTTCTGCTTCACTTTACACATCTTCTACGCTACCAGGTCGAGTGGACATAGGCCAGATGTGATGTGCTTCCGCATCACACAAGCAGTACGTTGAGTTAGCGTGCTTAAAGAGGTTGCACAGGTCTGTTGCGCCGTATAGGAGGATAGGCCTCACCACTTCAGCTAGAACCTCTCTTGCCTGCTGGCTTGTTGCTTTACAGGCAGCATACGGGTTCTTCTGACGAAAAATTCGAGTTCTTTTGACTTGATCCATTCATTGAGCCAGTTTGCAATGCTCTCGTACGAAGTGCAACGTGTGGACTGGCGTTGTCATGCAGCAAAATCAGTTTGTCATGTCTACGGTCCCATTCCGACCGCTTTTCTTTGAGAGCTCGATTCATACGCATTAGCTGCAGTCGGTAACGATCTGAGCGATGGTTTCAGATGGCTTAAGGAGCTCATAATAGATGACACCTTTCTTATCCCACCAGATGCACAACATAACCTTTGAAGCATGAATATTTGTTTTCGCTGTCGATGGTCCTGATTCACCTAGCAGGCTCCAAGATTTTCGCCGTTAAGGGTTATCATAATAGATCCATTTTTCATCCATTTCGCCAGTGACGATGCGATGCAGAAAAACCTTTTCTTTTCTGCCGGTCAAGAAGCATTTCACACGTCATATCCCTCTCCTTCAATTGATGTGGCATCCAGTTACTTGCTGTCTGGACAGTTCTCATCACGTGAAAACGTTTACAGGCGATTGATCTGTCAACATCGAACTCTTTAGACATATGTATCATCAAGAGTTCGACATGCGTATTCACCCAATAATTTCGGTGCCCCTTCGCAATCTTTATCGCTCACGCCGAAATTGCTACTTTGAAAGCGTCGAATCCACTCTTTACGAGTTGTATTTGATGAAGCGCGATTACCGTAAATATTGATCAATATACGATACGTTTCCATTGCACTTTTCTTTAAAAAGTTGCACTTTTCTTTTTCTAATAATGAAGCATGATTGACCGCAAATGTTGTTTTTTCGGGACGAACGTAGACATTTCTGACGTCAGATAAAAAAGGATCTGTACGCTTCAAACGAATGTCAACTACTGCGATCGAGACCTCACACATACACCTTCAAATCACCAGTATATTACGAGAGCGAACACAAAAATAGTATCAGCAGCGACACCTCTTTTATGAGGGCGGAAACTTATTCACATACCCAATATTAACACTAGATTTATCAGCTATTCAAATATATCTATTTCCACCAAAACCAGTCAAAGTGACTGGTGTACTCGTATAAGAAAAACTGCTTGTTGTGACTTCCAGTCTTTATAAACTCCTGAAAAAAGTTGAACATTATTAGTTGTAATAGATAAATGAATTTATAGGCATCGTCAAATAGCAAAATACTTAATTGTTTACAGTTTGTCGGCCACAATTTCTACGTAGGTAGATTTTCATGTGTGTACACTCTCCGCATATATTTTTTTTTGCATGTCTTACAAATATTTGTAGTCTGATTATTATTGCAATATTCTATTTGGCACCAATCCGTGACACTTGTAGTTTTAATATCATATTCGTGTAGTTATATCCGTGAAGTCTGAAATTCTGCAGCAAGTTCTTTTACTAATCTAACTACGTGCCCCGACAGTCGGTTCTACGTTACCGGAACGGTCCAGATTTCCGGTCGAGGACTGTCACTTCAGCAGCACTCCTCGTGCATGCTGCTACAACACAACAACAATAACTAATCTAAACAGAACGTCTATGAGAATGCGAGATATTACCTTCTGTTGTGTTTTTGTACAATATATTCAACTGTTTATTCCGGCCATATCATAAAACGATACAGTTTCGGGCAATTTCTTAGCAGCTTTATCAATTTTAATGTGTTTATGCTTTGTACTTAGTATAAACACTTTTAGTGTGCATCTATTGGATTGGTACAACAAGGTTGAGACACGTGGAAGTTTACGAAAATTCCCTTTTGTTTTCACGTATTGTTCCAAGCAACGAAGTATTTTTAGAACTTAATTTTAACGCCAATGAAATACTTTGGTATACGGTTCAAGAAGTTTCATTACGACAAACTCGCTTAGGAGGTTGGTGCATTTCTAGACTCGTCTTTTTCAGATGCCAGCCAAAAATGTATGCCAAATTTATGTGGTTTGTTTGACATATACGAAGTAAATCTTTATCTGGCCTTCGTTGGAAACAGTTGCTTATCCGCGGCAATATGATCACCCGGTTCGAAGCAGTTTGGACTGTTTTCAACAACTTTGTTCCAAACTGCTGAAACTAGAGCATCCGTCTGTTTGCAAACGTTGACTTCTCTGATTTCTTTCGTCGAAACGAATATATCGCAGAAACTGAATAAAATCTCGTCTACACATAGAGCTGGAGAAAAATGATGGTCCCCACTTGTTGTTCTACAAATATTGAAGCCTCAAAGTATTTTCTTCGTACCCCGCACGTGCGAACAATATTGCAATAAGTGCCCTCAATTTTGCTTGCGTAATTGTCCAGTTTTCAACCAAAACTCGAGAGGCTTCTAACTCAGTAAAAATACTTACATATATGTATGTTCTAAAATATGGTTGTAATAGGAACACAATAGCAACGGCTCAATGCCGATAACGAAACGAACGAAGCCACTTGGCGATAAATTCCTCGTGATTGCTTCGAAATAACACGTTTCTGCATAGAAACTTCCACCAGTCATTTGGACTGGTACTGGTATAACTGTCAATAGGAAAAAAATTTATAAAGTAACATCAAGTTCATAAAATGTATTATCCACTTATAGCTACAAAAGTTATAGCATCATTTCGGAAAGCAAATGTTATATGTAGTAGGAATTTTGAATCGAAATTGCACAACCAGTCAAAATAACTGCTCTGGTAAATCTAGTGTTAATACATCAGTTCTCCCCTTGAATTGAAAATATGGTTGCTATACCAGCCGAACTTGACCTCTTGTTTATTTGTTAAACTTATAGCAACAAGTTGTGAAAACAAAAATGTTATCCGACCGTCCAAATGTTCTAATGAAGCAATTAAATTATGTAGTTAAAAAATTCAAACTACAAGTGACAGCTGTCAGATTTGACGTGGTCTGTCGTAGAGTAGCTCGATTCTAAAATATAAATAGCACCTCTGGCACATTTTGTAAAAAACAAAAAAATGTTTCCTGCACCATACGTAGATATAATTGTTCTCCTATATTTCTTCGTAAAACTTGATCTTCATACATCTTCTACCACACATCTTCGACATACCAACCTCCGCTTTTATCCACATCCACTTGTACGTAATATTCAGCCGACAAACAAAATTACTTATCTAATCATTGAGAATTATTTAAACAAATTTTATCATATTTAAAAGCGAGTAAACAAAAATAAACAAAAAACAAAAGCAAAAATAAAGTGAGTTCACAAAACATACACACATACACACATACTTCATATAAACCATTGCTCTTGTTTTTTCATCAACGTTGCTGTTTTCTTTATTATTCATCTGCTTAAAAAGATAAACGAAGAAGATATATTTTTTGCAAAAAACGAAGGGAAATGCGAAAACATCAACGGCATCATCACCTCAACGGTTTGTTGGGCTCTCCATAAGTGAGTAGTACCGGTAGTCTTGGCAATGTGACGGACGCGTTGTTGTCACGAGAAAAAGTGCTTACTTTCTGGGTTGTTAAAAAAATTGCGAAAACAATTTTCAAACAAGAAAAAAAGTGGCTTATTTGTTATATAAGTGCGAGTGAATTTGTGAAAATTAAATAAAATTCAACCCTTTGTTAATTTTATGCATTGCGAATTGTTAATGAATTCAACTCTGGAGTGCGCTACTAATTGTTTTATATAACAAAGAGGTTTAAAAAGTTTCGAAAACTTCCACAGTTTCTCTACCATTTCCCAGACAATTATTCTTTTATGCGCAGCTTTCTGTCTCATCGGAATAAAACATACAGAGGCGAACAAAATTATTCGCACATTTATACTTAGGCGTTTGTTTTTCGAAAATGTTAAATAAAATTGGTTTTTTTTAAATTTTGAACAAAAAAATACTATTCTCTGCCTCAAAAATGTTGAACAAAAAAAAATTTTTTTTTTAATATTTTTGTGTTTGAAATTTTTTTCTTACATTTTTTTTTTTTGGAATTGGTTTTTAATTTTTTGTTTGTTTTTGGATTGTTTTTTTTTGTAATTTTTGTTTTTGGGGAAAAATGTTTAAATATGTTTTAAGCCTTCGATATAGCTTCAATATGTTACTTCGAAAAAAAAAAACTTAAAAAAAAAATTCCCCCAAAAAATATATGAAAAAAATTCCAAAAAAAAAAATAAAATTGGAAAAAAAAAAATATTTTTTGTCCAACATTTTTGAAGCAAAGAAAGTATTTTCTGCATAGGTGCCTGCCGCTTCCGAACGCTTAAAAAAATCTGTTATTTTCATGGCGGCAAATGCACTAGAAGTCTTGTCATTTATTAGAAAAAAGCTCTCATTTGTTATTGCATATTCATAGTGGTCTTAGAAACTGGGGGCAACCGAATAGTAGTCATGCAAGCGATTGCATGTCAAGTTATCCAAGTACTTTGGGCATTGTCGTAAAGTCTTCTTTAACACTGGCCGCCAAGTTGTTGAGACTTGACGCCATTGCCTACGCGGACAAGTCAAAAACTGTTGCAACCTTGGAAGTCTTTCTCTTTTCGAATGTCTTTCGAAGCATTTGGTTTGAAATGGTGAAAAGAAGTATTCGAAAAGCGGTGCTCCGTGACATAATTTGACCTTGTTCAATAGGGTTTGTGCTAAGAACCGAAGATATTTCGCTAGAAAATTTATATTCCAATATTATTCAACATTGGATAAATCTTAAAACTATCAATTTTTTTTTTTTTTTTTTTTTTTCAGGCTGCTTCTTATAATAGTTCAGTTTTCCAATAAACCAATTTTCAGAAATATTGATGACATTGTCCATAACATTCCGTCAATAATGATAGCTTACCTGGCTTGGCTGCGAGGAAGAATTGTGAGAGTAACTTCAGCTGCCACGTCACCGATTACTCGGCAGCAGAATTCTATCCGCACATTACACACTTATTCACACACTCGTCCAATCAGTCGTTGTGTAAAAGAGTACAGATGTAAATGTGTGTAAACTTTTTTTCGTATATCACCAACATAATCTCTGTTTTTTCGTAAACAAACCGCTGTCATCACCTCGCTAACGTCAGCCAATCAGCTCTTTCCTTCAAAATCTCTGAGAGCCGATTAACGGCCTGATCTTGGTCACGCCTCTGCATTCTCTATATCGTGAAACTCTGATCACTCTAATGTGAGCGCTCTAGTGTAAGCGTGGAAGAGCATTAGATTGAGAGTAGAAAAATGAATGAGCGTAGAATTTGTAACTTAACGTGACATCACGTGACAAGTTAAGTCTTATAATGTCAGAAAATGTATCTTAAAAAACACACCTTACATTTTCTAAAAAAATATATTCAAATAATCTTATTCCTTTAAAAATTTAGTTTAATATTTTTTACGTATGTTTTTGTTTAAATAAAGTACTATTCTTATATTTTATTTTTAAATTTAAAATAATTTTTAAAATAAAAAATAAAATTTAAAATTAAAAAAAAAAAATTATTTACCAAAAATTTTTCATTTAAAACAAATTTTATTGAAAAAAAGTAAAAAAGGTTAAATAAAAAAAATTCTAATTAGAAAAAAAATTAAACGATAATTAGAAAAACATAAATTATTAACAAAAATTAAGTGTTGTCGGAATAATTTTTTCCGTCACTGTATGTATTTTCTTCGTGTCTCTGTTCTGCGCTATACTTTCTCATTCTCTGCAAAGGCTCAAAAACTGTATCATAAAAAACACACCTTACTTTTTCTAAAAAAATATGCAAATAATTTTATTCCTTTAAACATTTTATATTAGTTTAATATTTTTTACGTACGTTTTTGTTTAAATAAAGTGTAATACTAATTGTTTTTATTTTTTATTTTTAAATTTTAAATAAAAAATAACCATTTTTAATAAAACAAAAATTATTTACCAAAAATTTTTCATTTAAAACAAATTTTATTGAAAAAAGTAATACAAATTAAATTAAAAAAATTTAATTAGAAAAAAAAATTAACAATAATTATAAAAAAAAAAAAAAATTATTTCCAAAAATTAAATGTTGTCTGAATAATTTTGTCCGTCACTGTATGTATTTTCTTCGTATCTCTGCTCTGCGCTATACTTTCTCATTCTCCGCATGGTCTCCAAAACTGCCAATTAAAGGTATTTATTATATGAATAAGTACTATATGTATGTATGTATGTGTGTGTATGAGTGCCTAGTTCACACATGGCTTTTGAATTTATTTTTATAAAATAACGTATTATCGACACATTATTTTACTATCGATATCTGACAATCTAAATGTTTGCACTTCATATTCTTTTGTGACATTATCGTTATATGTACGGTATATCTTACGTTTGTTGTTGTTGGCGATCTCCTAAGTGCTTTTCGGAATTCTAGCAATTTGATTCTGAAGTAAATACATATGTATAAAACAAGCAAAAGTAGAAAAGAAATTCATATCTCACTCGCCATTTGCGTCAATGCTTGGCTGCTGTTCCATTTTTTCAACATTCCAAAGCAACAACGCTAAGTCGTTTCATTTCCCATACATACAAACTGTGTTCATATTAATAGCAGCGCTTCTCACTGGAACAAAACGTTTTATGGTTTTTCAAACACTGATTTGATTGGGATTTTTTTTTTCTTTTCCATGCTTCATATTGGCATCAGAATATATTGGCGTGCTTTCAAGGGTTTATCTTTTAAATTTAAATAAATTACAGCGTGACTAGAAATAAGGAAATCGAAGCTTTTTGTTTGCGAAATTCAGTTATAATGGATAAATTTAAGGAAACGACATAGAATTGCATTGGTACTAGAAATTTCGTTTCATTCTCTTTTGAATTTGTCCTTTTGATAAAAAAAAGGTGAATGTTGTGCCAAATGCAGAAATTCCAGAGCATATTTGAGATTCTGATGATGCTCGGCGCGCTGTGGTGAACTAGAAGCTTCTGCCGACCAGACCCTATAATTTTGATGGTTGTGCGCTTGAATAAGGTAAAAAGTTTGTCATCAGGGAAAATTATTTTTTCACAGCGGTCATTTGCGAGGCGACTTAAAAAGAGTTGTCGACATTTTTGCAGCCTTATTTTTTTGTTCTCATCTGTATGTAACTGCGCTCTTAGAAGCTTAATGTGAAGCTCCTCTTTTGCAATTAAAATTTTCACGATTAATAACAGCCTCTCGGGGCTCATTGAAATCTTCATTTTCGCCTTTTGATCATCTGGCGATTGCGAAGGTGACGATTATCACCTTTATGGTCAAGTTCATTGAACCGTTGCATTGCGTTGAAAACAGGTTGGCGGTTCTAAGCGAAAAACCAGGTACTAATATGACTATTTTTGTTTGTGAAAATGAGTAATAATAGTCAGACAGTTCAGATATTTCTTGTAAATTTAAATTTGCACTACCTTTTAATTTCACAGAGATTTTTTTTATCATTATTGAAAAAAGTGAAATTTTTATAAAACGCGTTAATTTTACTGTTCCCTGAAAATTATGCACGACATAAGGCACAATAAAATTAGAGTTAAATTTGAAAATTTTCAAGCCAATGACATGTAAAAGACGCTTACATTTGTGCTACAGCTAACGCTGCTAACTTAACATTTTATGTTATATTAGGACAGCAAAGTTGAGTAAACTTCGCTCTGAAAGAGAGTTGACGAGTTCATACAACAAATGCATTGTGCATTCCTACGTTAAATGTAATTAATCGTTTAATAATTTTGAACGAACAGCGCTCGCTTCGGGTGGACGCCCTCTAACGCACCAACCCGAGCGTTGCGCGCAGGTTTCAACATGTTTTTATTACATACGAATCGTACTTGCCAATCGTAACTTGTCACTTGTTGTTTTTGTTTTTATACAATATAAACTTGTTAAATACAAAATAATAAAAAAGAACATGTTGATTTTGGTTACATTTTTGTGAAAAAAACCCCCGACTGTCAAGTGGTTAAGTGCGAAATGAAGTTAACGCTCGATGAAAATGGCAAATAAGATTATTAATAAGATGATTGATAAGCTTTTTTTTTTATTGATTTTCAATAAAGCTCTCAACACTTTGCTCCAAAAAAATCTGTTTCGTTAAGTCACTGAATTAAAAGGTACCGTAGGCTTTCTTTTTATCTTTGCTTAGCTGACTAAGGAGTATTTCTTCGTCATTTTTCGGTAAATCTGTTCAATAGTTTTACGAGTTTATTTGTCTATTTAAGAGCATAACAGCGAGCAAGTAATTTAAAAAATTCGAAAAAAGTTAATAGTTAATAGTTAATAAAAAACAATTGCTCTCAAAATGATTTGAATTTCGAAAAATTGCCCAATTTGAATTTCTTAATTACTCCCACAAAAATAGCGACACCTTCCAGGAATCATTGGCCAACAATTTTTACTCCAGTTCAAAACATTTTAATAAAATATCGTTTCTTTTTGCCTACCAAATTCAATGGAAATGCTATTATTATTATGAACAACACTGTAACTCCTTGATTGTGCCGTTGTTACGTATTTATGTATAAGTTTATATATCTGTTGTCAGTGCTTCGTTGGCGTTCAAGTATAAAATTTTGCAATTCAAAAAAATTCAGTTAAAATAAGCACATTTACGTACGTTAACGCCAGTTTATTTGCGAACTGATAAGCCGCCGTCGCTTGGAGGGATGTGTATTCGTCACGCAATCTGGAATTTTTTAAATTAATCTTTTCTTGTCTTCACTACTTACCTAACCTCGTTCGTGCCTTACTGCAAGCCCTTCAAAAATTATTGCCCTGCGCTCCATGTTGTAGGCTCGCGATAAAATTATTATTTGAACGTATTTTAGAGGAAAGAAAGAGGGGCGCTTAATTATTTTTTCCTAAATTTCTGTGAAATTAAGTAAAAGTAAAAAGAAACTTGAATATTCCAAATAAAATTTGGTATAACAATAGTTATTCTATTGATCTTTCATATAATATGACAAGGTATCTAACCTTACAATTTATCTTAGAAAGAGTGTGGGCTGAGAGTAGAAAGGAAATGAAAAGGAGTGTAGGGATTGGTATTATGAGTGATTACTTAGTTACCTTCTGGTTAAAAAAATTTTAAATATAAAAAAAAAAAAATTTAAACAATACAATTTTTGAAAAAAAAAAAAATGTTTATAAAAAAAATTAAAAAAATGAAGAAAAATATTATATTTATAAGAAAAGTAAAGAAAAGAAAAAAAAATTCAAACATTAAAATATTTAAAAGTAAAAATACTTATCAACAAAAATTAAAAAAATTGACAAAAATTAGCAAACCATAAAAAAAAATAATAATAAAAAGCGATCCAAAAATAGTACTGCAATTTCGACGTGGCGATTCTGAATACTAAAAAGTTGGAAAAAAAGCAATACAATTCTTGTTGTCTATACTCTATGGAACTAAATGACCCCACAGTCATTTCAACAACTTAGTTATTGGCTATTAGTAGAAGTTAAGCAGAAATAACTGCTGGTCAGATATGTAAACGAACATGCTCTCTGCTGTCCAACTAGCGAATAGCATATACATACTCACATACTCTACAGCATACCATGCAGTTACAATGCAAGTATGAGTCAGCTGCTGTGAGAGCCAGTGCAGTTAACAACGAACATCATACGCATCGCTTGCAGTTACCATGTAAGTGGGAGTCTACTGCTGTGAGAGCGAACAGAGCAGTTAGCACCAAAGAGCAATTAAGTGTGAAGCTCACCTTCAGAATTGGTTAATGGGAGTTCTTTTTCAAATGAACCAGTTTGGAGATCACTACAGTTGTTAGCTTTATACAGGGTTTGATTGAAAAGTAATGAGCCTTATTTTTGTTAAGGAGTTTTATTAAACCTTTTGGCTTATATGTACAACAAATATTCTTCAAAATAGGACCCTAGAGTGTCAATACACCGCTGGTAGCGGTCCTTCCACTGCAGGAAACATTTTTTAAACTCATCCGAAGGAATCGCGTTCAATTCGGCTGTCACAGTTTCTTGGATCGCCTCGATGGAGTCGAAACGCCTCCGCTTCCGCTTTTTTTTTCAGGCGCGGGAACAAGAAGAAGTCCGGAGGGGACAGGTCTGCGCTATAGGGAGGGTGGGGAAGCGCCGGAACCCCCATCTTGGCCAATGCGGAGGTACAGAGGAAGGCGGTGTGCGTCGGCGCATTGTCGTGATGAAGGGTCAAATTGTTGACGGGGTCGTGTCGAACCCGGGCGACGCGGTTTTTCAGCCGAAGGAGCTTTTCTTTGTAAAATGCCGGGTTTACAGTGCTTCCTAGAGGTACAAACTCCTTGTGGACGATGCCTGGAGAGTCGAACAAGATGATCAGCATGGTTTTGACCGTGGATTTCGACATGCGCGCCTTCTTGGGTCGTGGCGATTGGCTCGTGTGCCACTCCGCACTCTCTCTTTTACCCTCAGGATCGTGCTCAAAGCACCAGGTCTCATCTCCTGCGTTACAATTGTCTAAAGTATTATCCTGTTCGTCACTTTCCAATACTTCACGACCCTTTTCCACACGCTATTGCTTTTGTTCATCAGTCAAAACCCTTGGAACCAATTTGGCACACACTTTGCGCATTTCAAGTTTTCCGGTCACGATTTTCCGCATATTGTAATAAGTTAAATTTAGGATTTTGGTCCACTTTTAGAATCAAGCTGACGTCTCTGCGAGATAGTTTGCTCGGGCGGCCACTGCGCGGCTTATTTACGGTGGAACCACTATTTTTAAAGTTTTTTACAATGGTGTGGACTCTTGCACGACTTAAGTTTAAGATTTTTGAAATTTCGCCATTTTTTTCTTTCCTGTGCTGAATAACTAAATTTCTAACGTCAACTGATATTTCTTTTCGAGGAGCCATTCTAGATGCTTAAGTATTCAAATTGCAACTAAAATCAGTATTAGCAAACCAACAAACATAAGAAAAGAAAAGAAATAGACAAACGCTATTTTCCGTTAGCTAGGAAACCGGTTCTGTATGTATACTTTTGTCATAACTGTGTTGTTTTATGTTAAAGAATGGATTTGTTTTAGTTATATCGATTAGAAAAAGATTTCAAATGAAATTGCATAAGCACATTTTTAAGCAAAGTGTTTGTACTTTGTAAACAACGAATGGGAGGGGTGTATGTAGACTTCAGTCGGCCACTGTATATATTTATTTATGTATGTATATACATATATGTTTTTTTCTAAAACTTCTACAAATGTTAACTATAAAAATTTGCACTTCTTAGAGAGTCGATTTTTTCTTTGGTACTTTTTACTGTTCACTTTTGTTCATTTTCCGCCAATTTATAGCTATTATTTTCATTTTATATATTCAGTGAACAAAAAATGTGTACTCAAGGTTTTTTATTGTATTATTTGTAAATTTTGACTTAAAAGCACCTAAAATTAGTGACACATTTTTATTAATTTTTTTTTCTCTCTCTCTCTCTCGTTTTTCATTACAGGTAAGTTTTTTGTCATCAACTACCTTCACAAAGTGGCGTTGCCAAGTTTTGTAGCACGCTTTTATGGGGCATTGGCAAATGCAGTTCGTCATTAGGTAATTATGGTAATTTTCCTAAAAGTATGCAATCAGTTGGTGCAGAAATCAGGACAACGTGTGCTTTGTATATGGTACATACATATAAATATGCATATGTACGTGTATACACCGGAAAAAAAAATCTGAGTGCCAAAAAACGAGGCCTAAGTCCTTTGTGTTATCAAAAATTCGCGAAAATATTAAGTCAAAAGATAGCTTGCCTCGCCCTAAATGTACCTGCATACTCGTATATATGTAAGTATAGCTATTGTTTGTGTAAATATGTGCAGGCAGCTGTGAACAACGAAGAACTATTCACAAATTTTCAGCTCTATTATGGCTTTTTGGTTTTTTTTTTGCTCTTGTCTTGGGTCTTGGACAAAATATAAACAAATTTATGCGTCCCTGTGTTGCGCGAATTGCCTACTTTTGGGCTTTGTGCATTCGTTATGCATGCGCTGCATATTTTAAGTCTTTTAAACCCTCGCAAAATATCAATTTTCACATTAAAATCCCTATAATCGCAACAACAATTAATTCATGGGTATTAAATGGAAAGTTGTTAAGCGCCTAAAAGCAGACAAGGCTTACTTTGACTGTGTACGCACCTGGCATAAATTATTATGGGTATAACCATTTACAAACGAGACAAAAAAAAAACCTACGAAACAACAACAACTAAATGTGACCTAGCTAGCCACATTTTCTCGCTGATTTTATTTCCTTTTTTTTATTATTTATTTAATTTAAAATCCAACGTCGCACAACATGAAAAATAAGCAACAATATACAAATATAATTATTATTTACCGCAAGCTTTGGCAACGACTAAAAATAGTAGCGCAACAGCCAATATGGTCGCTGTTGTAGAAGGCGGCAAAGTTTTAATATTCGCAATTTTCATATGAACGGCCAGCAGCGAGCAGTTGGGCGGGCGGACGAGTGGCTAAATAGGTGTGTATTATGTGATGGAGGCTCTTTGGCTGACAACTTGGCCAACGACCAACTCATTAACACCTATACGTGTATGTGTATACGAGTACAGTAGTAAATCGATAAGCCGAATGCGCTGAAAATTTGATAATTCGCGAAGGGTTACTTTACTAGCAGGGGGTATTCTGTAATTTGGATTTATTTTAATCGTAACAGGCGAAAATGTTGAAATTAAAATAATTGAATACTCGTATATAAATGTGATTTATATCTTCAAAATCATTCGCTTACAGTTTTGTGCAGTTTTTCACAGCAATGACTGCAATCTAATCATTTTTTTTTAATATTTGAATATTATTGTTACTTGAAAGTCGCATGCGGTGTTCGGCCGATTTCACTTATTTAATAGGAATACCATTCTGGCTTACTCCAAAATGATCATTTGTTCTGGCTTTCCTTAAAATAACATATCAGGTAAGCAGTTAGTCAGATTGATTTTATAGGAATTTGAATTTGAAAAGGTCGATCCAACGAGCAGCAGGAGATTTGGTGGCTCCTAAAAGACTCAGGCTAAAGAGCCTATTGTATTTAAAGCTCTGGAAAGGGGGTAGATAGTCAAGGAGGGAGGGAGAAAAGTATCAGAGAAAGAGATAGAAAAGATTAGGGACAGAGATAGAGATAGTTAGTCCTGTGAGAATTTTCCAGATTCTTTGGCAAATCTGTAAATATCCTCCAGTTTTAGAGAACGAATATTACTCATTCTCATGACATCGGAACCCAATACTCGTAGTCGTGCTCTAGCAAAGGCAGGACACTCACAGAGAAAGTGCTCAGTGCTATCCGCCTCCTCCAAGCATGACAAGCACACTGAGTTCTCTATGATTCCAATGGTGGTCATACGCTGATCCCATGGGTTGTGTCCTGTAAGGATACCGACCATTAACCGTATGTCTTTCCTTCTAAGTTTTAGTAGTATAGGAAGTCGCGGTGTTTTGCGGTGTTTTAAAAATTTAAACTTTAAACTTTTTTTTAATTTGCTGTTTAAAAAAGGCAAAGTTTCATAAAGAAGTTTTCCTTACTCGAAAAAGGGCGTGGTAATGCCTAATTAATTTTTTTTGTTTGTGTGTTATGTTTGCTCTTATTTGTTTTCCTCTCCTCGAAAGTGGCCGTGGTCATGCCCATGTTTTACTTGTTTTTTTTTCATTTTGGTTTACCATTTTATTATTGTACAATAAATTAATTAATTATTTTTTTTTTTCACTTTTGTTTTGCATTTTTTTAAATTAATTTTTGTTATATTTTTTTTTTAATTTTTTTGTTTTTGTCTTTTTATACTATTTTTCTTTTATAATTTTTTTTAAGTTCATTATATTTAATGGTTTTTTTTTAATTTTTGTTTTTGAGTTTTGTGTTTTTTTTTTTTAATTTATACTTTTTTTTTTAATTAGTGTTTCTGTTTTTTGTTTTAATTTTTTTATGTTTGTTTTTTATTATTTTTTTTATTACTTTTTTTTATTATTTTTTTATTACTTTTTTTTATTATTTTTCTTTTATCATTTTTTTTTTTAGTTTTTTTAATCTTCTGTTGCTTTTTTTAGTTTTTGTTTTTTAAATACGGGGAGTGTTAAAAAAATAAGGTGAATTTTCATTTCAAAATTCAGAAATTTTGAACCGAACTTCGCTAGCGCTGTATGCCCGAAATTTCCGAAAAGATTGCCAGCCGATATGCCGACATCCTCCGCAACTCCTCTAATTGTGATTCGATGATTCTCCATAGAAATTTTCTTCATTTTCTCAACATTTTCAACGGTTGTTGATGTTTTGGCGCATCCAGAGCGAGCGTCGTCATTCACATCTTCTCGACCTTCTGTGAAGAGCCGCTGTACCACTTGTAAACATTTTTTTGACACACAGTACTTTAATTTTTTACACAAAATTTGATGTAACTTCTTTGATCCATTTTTTCGATAGCAGAAAATCGCCGAAAACCGTCAACATATCTTCGAGAAGAGTGTACCAACTTAAAAAAAATGATAATAAACGAAAGTCGAATGTAGGTAGCCCGCGAAGTTTAAAAATTCACCTTATATTTTGAACATACTTCGTATTGTACGCAAAAAAAAAAAAAATTTCACAATAAAAAGTAATCTCAAACTTACGTTTTATTGTGCTAAAATTGAATTGGCTATAAAATTCAGAAGCTATAGAACTCAGAAGCTTTCGAAAAATTCTGATTAAGAAGTTCAAAATTCCGATGCCAATTTTCTTACATTTGTTAAATGTTTATAAATTTCGTACAAAGTTTGGTACTTTGATGTACAAGTTTTTTACTACGCAGTGAATTGTATTTGTGTAAAAAATTAACGAAAAAAATTTAGCATCAAAAATATTACGAATAATGTAAAAAGTGAAAGCAGCAAAGGCAAAGTAATATTTAAGGCGCACACATTTCTTTAAAATTTCCATTAACTTTTCCTACCGCTCACGTGGTGAAAATCGTGTGATTTTTAAGTCAAATGACTTTTTTTATTTTCCTTTATTACTTTCGTTTTATGTTCCCCCTAAATGCGCCATATAATAAATTTCTGCAAATGCAGTAAATAAGTGGGCGAGGTGAAGCGCCTGTATGTGTCTTGTAGACAATGAAAGTGAAAATGGCATACACATAAATACAGAGAAAAAGAAAGTGTGTTATATTTACTTATTTATTGCACTGCAGTGCGAAATTACCACCCAGAGCTTCATAAATAATCTTAATACGTGGGCTACCACCGCCAACTCATCTAGGCCGCGCACGAAAGCTTATTATATTAATGACAAAATGATTTTCGACCTCTTCTAGGAAAATACATATCGCGCATTTACGGCCAGAGTGGCATAATGCAAAAAGAAAAAAAATTAATAAAAAAAATATAAAAAAAAAATTAAAAATTGGAGAAAAACGGCTTCCGAAGTGACTTGGTTTTTTTTAAAGTGGATATGACTTTTTAAGTAAAAGTAACGGTATATTTACGTTTAATTACTTTTAGCACGAATTTTTTTATTCACCATTAAAGAAGAACTTCTGGTAATTTCTGCATATTTACATTTATATATCCCTATTTTTGTTGTTGTTTTTGAATTAAGACACTTGCGATATAATAAATGTAATTTCTTAAAAGCATTCCACGAATCCATTATACTCATTTTTGACGTGTGATTCCTAGCATCGGGATGAATAAAAATTAATCTGTGAAAAACGTCACCGTTTCCGCCTATCATAAAGAGAGAGAGAGAGTATATAAAAAGCCTTCAAGAAGATTGTGACAGACACCAAGACCATGGAGAAGGTGGGGAATTAAGAGATATTGAGGAAAATTGTACAGATGAGGAAGAGGAAGAAAAAGTTTAGCATTTCCTCTGCAATTGTCCACCCTTAGCTAAAATCAGAGGAGGTTTTCTAGGTAAATATTTTTTGTCAATTCTCTTACGGAACTGCCTGGCTTGGACGTCAAGAACCTAATAAGGTTCTTAAACTGTACAGATTGGATATAGTCTTGCCATAAAATGACCCTAAACAAGTTGGTATCGAAGATGTGGCAACAAAATTATGTAGAAGCGCTAGTTGGATTCTGGATGAATCAAGTAGGTGTTTTCCCACATGAATATGGTAGAAGTTGTAGAAATGAGGAAGAGGACGAAACAATTGAACACTTCCTTTGCAGTTGCCACAATTATATAAAATTAGAGCAGATTTTCTAGGTAAATATTTTTCAATTATCTTACGGAACTGTATATGGGATCAATGCTGCGCTTCATAAGTGCCACAAAATGGTCCACGAAGAAAAGCAAATGAGGCTCCCCTGTCGCACAGTGGCATCACAACGGATCTGTAGGGTCTAAGTGAGTTGGTTATACAGATCGACTACCACGCTAATCTAACCTAACCTATAAAAAGTCCAAATTCTCACAAGCATAAAAAGAAGAGAAAAAATATCAGAATAAAATATGTAAATAAACTTGTAACCATGGAAAAAAAAATTCAGCAGGTTTGGCCAACATCAGACCTTTAACCGGCTCTCAGCGATTTTGGAGGAAACACCTGATTTACTGATTTCTCATCGGATGTGATGGCGGTTGAGTACTATAAAAATGGCGTTGTGTTGGTGAGATAAGAAGAAATCAGCGCAGCCTATGTTGCTCATGTTACTTCGTTCCCATCTGTACACGACTGATTGGATGAGTGTAAGAATACATGTGAAATGAGCGGCCACAATTCTGCTGCCGAATCCCCAATGAGGTGACAGCGGAAATTACTCTCACAATTTTGTTTCGGATGACCAAACCTTGTAATCTACCATTCTTGCTTACAACTACTGTACTATTCTGTTCCGATTTCACCCTTTTTTCGCTCTCTCTCTCTCTATTTCCTATTCCAGGTATGATAAGGATAAAAACAGTCTAGCAACTGGAGTACATAACTGGTACTAAGTACTCAAATCGCTAACTGGCAGCAATTGAAAAAACAACTAAGAAAGTGATTGCAAACTTTGCAGTTCTATGATATTCTTTAGTAGAGCTCGCGCTAAAATTCTGCCTGAACTTCATTTTAAGACCTCCGCGCGAAGCTAACCTTTTGTTGTACCCAGAACCTCAACTTGTTGAGGCTTTTATAAGTCCTATTGAAATTACTTTGAAAACAGTTTCTACTGGTCTGCTCAATAAAAGTAGGTTGGCGGCTGCTTAAAGCTCAAACCCCACATGAAAGATGTGTCCATGAGCTCTCTGCTGCTAACTGAGAGTGCCCGCAATATCTTTGAATAAATCGAAACACATACAAATAGGTATTCACCGAGGCCAACTCAACATCTTTCTAGATTTTCGTCCACGCTGGATGCCGAAGCCAGAGACTAAACAAGCCATTGCAGCCTTAAATGTCCTATTTGCCTAATGTGCAACTGTCTTTAGTTCTAATGGCAAGCTGCAACCTTTTTAGGAAGGTTTTATTAAAAATTTGTGAAATTGATTTATTTATTTCTTCATTAACCACTGCCTGAAAGTTTCGTAAAATACTGTAGAATTGGTTTTCTAATTTTGTGTATTTTAATTTAATTTTTTTATTTTGTTTCATTTTCATTTTTTAATTATAATGCTTTTTTTAATTTGTTTTTTGGTTGGTTGGTTGGTTTAAGGGTGACCCCGCATCGGAGTGCCACATAGACCGCAAGTTGGGTCCGTTGTGTTGCCCTAGAGCTCATTATGTTATATGATTTCCCCACCTAACCGAGATTTTTATTATAGATTTTGGTCAAAGATATTAATTCGTTTCGAGAATTTGATGAGAGATTCGATTTTCCGGTTCGAGAGTACTGAAAGATTGTCAATTGTTGGAGAGCCTAGAGGAGCGAGTCGACTTCTGGCTAGACCGGAACAACTGCACAACAAATGTCTGCTCGATACTTCCCCATCTTCGTCCTCGCAGTATCTGCACAGGTCGTTTTGAGGAACCCCGAGCCGACGTGCGTGAGTGCCCAAAAGGCAGTGGCCGGTGATAAGAGATATTATATGCCTTAGTTCGTGTTTCGAAAGACTTATAAGGGTTTTTGTCTGTTTCAGATTGTAGGATGGCCAGATTTGTCTGGTCGTAACGCAAGTAGTTTCCACTCGACACCTCCGATCAGCAATGCTGTGAAATTCTCGATCAATGAGCAATTTACATGTTGAGAGCGGAATGTGGATTGTGGGTAAGTTACTAACATTTGATTGCGCAGCTCCAGCTCTTGCGAGCTCATCAGCTTTGCAGTTACCTTCGAATCCACTATGACCCGGTATCCAGATAACTTGGACAGAATTCTGAACGCTTATCTCGTTAAGAGATAAGAGACGGGATCGAACCACATCTGAGTGGGTATAAGAGGAGCTGAGTGCTCGAACGGCCGCTTGACTGTCGGTGAAAAAGCGGAATTCCTCTAGTGATATTCTATTTTCTAAGAAAGTTTTCGCAGCATACCAGATAGCGCATACTTCCGCTTGGAATACGCTACAGTAGTCGGGTAATCTAAATGATAGATTGATGTGAGGGGAATTGGAAAAGATTCCAAATCCCACTTTGCCGTCTTGTTTTGAACCATCTGTATATATAATCAGAGGGCCATCGATTTCGGTTAGATTTGTCTTCCATTCTTCCCTAGTTGGGAGTGAACAGGAGAATAGCAAGGGTGGTGATGGAAGACTTACATGATAGTCTATATCGGAAGAGATAACAGTGTTCCTGTTCAGTATGGCCGAATGGCCAAGAACTTATTCCATTTCGATATAGCATTCATGCGTGTCGCTGCTTTCGCTGCAATCGCTTTGCCAGCCAGATCGATAGGGAACAAGTCAATTTGTTTTTTACTTTTCTTGAATTTTTTGTTTTTATTTTTTTGTTTTGATTTTTTCTATTTATTTTGATTTCTTTTTTTTTTATATTTTTTTATATTTTTAAAGAACCGAGGAAATACAGGGTTGCAAGTATGCATGATTGAAATATTTACTGCGAACTACTTTGCCTTCGCAGCAATTTTTTTGTTTTAATTTTTTTTTATATATTTGTACTATATTTTTTTATTAATGTTTTGTATTTTTTTGTTATTTATTTTTTATATTTTATTTTTTTCCTTTTTTAATATTTATTTTTGTTTTTTATTTATTTTTTTATATATTTATTTTTTTATATATTTGTATATCTTTTTGTTTTATTTTTTTTTATATATTTTTACAATTTTTTTTTTATTATAAATTTTTTGTATTTTTTTATTATTTATTATTTATATTTTAGTTTTTTATGTTTTTTTTTTAATTTATATTTGTTTTTATTTATTTGTTATTTATTTTGTTTTATTTATTTATTTTTATTTTATTTTTTTGTTTATTATTTGTGTTTTGTTTTTAATTTTATTTTTATATATATTTTTGTTTTTAATATATTTGTTAAATAAATAAATAAATAATATATTTGTTTTTTATATATATTGTTTTTGTTCTTAATTGTGTTTTTATATTGGTTTTGTATATTTTTAATATGTAGTTTTTTTTTTTTTTTTTTTGAAATTTTCCACTCATTTTCTGCTTCAACGCGACCCGGTGAGCGTTGAGGCTAATTCAAGTACACAAACCGTTGCTCCTGAGCCACTTTATTACAATTCTTGGCGTGTTCTGCATAAATATTTGCATGTTGCCTGACTCACATCCAAATACTTGAAGGCAAGTAGGTGTGCTTGAAAATGCCAATGCGCTGCTTTCATAATTTCATCGATTTTAAGAAAGACTCCTAACATACCACCTTTAGAAAAAATGTGTATAACGCGTTTCTAATTCTCTTGTATCTATTCCCCGTGTTTTTCAACGAATTTAAATTGAGCGGTTCTGTCCTTCTTCTCTCTGTCCGACTTCTTTATTTTTATTTTAGCTTTCATCCAACTCCTGCCTGTAGGTGCTTCAACTTCAAATTGCCTGATATGTCGCTTTCCTATTAGCATCCAGAGCTTTTGCAGTCGCCCTTTTCACATTATTTTTTGTACTAAATGGGCTGTTTTTCGCCGTTGTCTTCTACTTTAATTCCTTCCATTTCACCAATTTTTTGCCAGCAATTTTGGAAAAAAATCCGATAGCGACATCTTTTTGTGTTTTTAAAATTATTTAGTAAAACTAATTAATTAAAAAAAGTCGAGCGCTTTTTGTGGAATAAAATATAGAAAGATTTCCATTGAATTAATAATGAAATTATCACTTTTAATTTTTGTAAGTAAGTTTTTGAAAAAAGTGCAATCGATTTAATCAATGCCATTTCACCAAACCGTTCCTTGAAAAGTGCACAAGTACGCAGGAGAACAACAACGAGAAGAAAAATGCAGTCACGACAGCGCTAAAATGTTTATGTATTCATGTCTGTATGTGCTTAATAACGTGCAAAACAGTTTTGTAGATAATGAACATTTTTATATTTTAAAAATAAATCCACCTTCATAACAAACTCTTTTTTGGCACCAAATAAACGAGGCGTAGCAGACGGGTGGGTTGAGAAAATATTAGGTGAGAAGAGTGGATGGCGGCGGGAAATATACTAATATGATAAACGTAAATTTAAATTCATAAGAATAAATAAGAAAGAATTACAAAAATATATACAGCAAATGCATAACGCCACAACAACCAAAATATACAAAAAGTGAAAAAAATGTAAACTGCAAAGTGCAAAATTAATACGCAAGACAGCAACGAGATATTTATGCAAATAAGCTGAGCGACGGAAGTCAAGGCCCATTTTGCTGTTGTGGGCTTGTGAAATTTAATTTTGTGCAAACTGCAGTAATTACAAAAATAAACACGACACCATAAGGCTTGTGCGCCACGCCCGCCCTTACATGCAGCACTGAGTTGGTTAGCTGGGTGGTAAGATATAAAAGAGAAATCTATTAATAAACGATATTATATGATAGTTTAAATAAATATATTTTTAAATATATGCTTAGATAAACTAACTACTAACAGCTTAGGAAATAATAAAATGGATTGACTTTTAATACAATTAACTAAAAATTAGTAAATTATGATTAAATGGAAGAAAATTATAAAAATGTTCGACAAAAGTTTTAAAGCAAAAAAAAAAGATTAAAATACACAAAAATTCAGTAAAATAATATAGTACATGAAAATCAAGCAACTAAGGCTAAAACTAGGAATGTTAAAGCTAACTAACCAACAAAAGGTTAGCAAGAAATATTAGAAAACAATGAAACATTAAATAAAAATAAATAAAAAATGTGCCGTAAAGTGTTTAATCAGAGATTAAATTAAATAAAACTATCAAAAGGCAAATTATTAAAAAATTGTTGAACTATAATGAAGAAGATTAACAAAAACAAATTTCATACAAAAAAAAAAAAATATATAAAAACTGGATAAAAAACAAGCAAAATAAATCAAATATCTAAAATGAATAAAAAATATCAAGTAAATAAAAAAATTCAAAACAAAAAATTAAGAAAAGATACAGGGTGGCTGATGAATTTTGCTACATTAAGAAACTCAAATAACTTTTTTTTTTAGTGTATGGAATTCATTTATTTTTTTTTCAAGTTGAAGGTCATTAAATTTTATTAAATGTAGCTTAACTAATTAGTTTTAAAAATAATTGAATTTAAATGCCCCCCATGCTCGTTGACACAAGTGCTGCATCTTAGTAAAAAGTTGTTCATTGCTGCTTTGAGAGTTGCGACAGGAATAGCCGCAATTGTTGCCCGAATGGATTGTTTTAGTTCATCCAAATTTGTTGGCTTTGTTTTATAAACTTCTTGTTTACATAAACCCCACAAGAAAAAGTCAGGTGCAGTAAGGTCAGGCGACCTGGGGGGCCAACGAAATTCGGAGTTTCTTGAAATCAGTTTATTGGGAAATTTTCGTCGCAACTCTGTCATAACAGTCTGGGCTATGTGAGACGTTGCCCCATCTTGTTGAAACCACACAGAGTTGAAAGGAATTCTCTTTCGGCGTAGTTCTGGATAGAAAAATTCTTTCAGCATTTTCAAATAACGGTCTCCAGTAACCGTAACGGTGTGACCATTTTCTTCAAAAAAAATAAGGCCCGACAATACAGCGTGAAGAAACCGCACACCACACTGTCACGCGAAGAGGATGCAATTCCGTCTCGTGGAGTATCTGTGGGTTAGAAGTACTCCATATTCGACAATTTTGTTTGTTCACATTGCCGTTTAAATCGAAACGGGCCTCATCAGACATGAAAAGCCAGTTTAACATGTTTTGGTCTTCTTCCACCATTTGCAGGATCTTCTGGCAAAATTCCAAGCGAATCGGCAAGTCTGCTGCATTCAGTTTGTTAACCATTTAAATTTTGTAGGGAAATAAGTCTAAATCTTTGTGCATTATTGTTTGCAAAGACTGTCGACTGACACCAAGTTGAGCAGATAAGCTTCTTGTTGAAACCCTTGGATTGCTTTGCCGCTGCAGCTACAGCAGCGATCGTTTCCTCCGTCCGAACTGGTGGGTTTCGATGATAAGGCCTTCTTGCGACTGTTCCTTGCTCAGCAAAATTATTCACCAGTCTCATTATGGTCCATCTGCTCGGGGGATCGCCGCCAAACATCCGCCTGTACTCTCTCTCTGTACCAAAACTACGGACTCCAGTGCGTGATAGCGGCGGACTATCCAAATTCTTGTTTGCGTGTCCCAGTTATCCATTTTAATAAATTTTAAAGATCAATCTGCAAATTAAAACAAAAATAGAACAGATAACTTAAAAAGAAAAAAAGTTATTCAATTTTTTTTTGGTAGCGGCTTTCATCAGCCACCCTGTATAAAAGAAATATTAAAAGATAATTATTTGAAAATGCGCTAGAGAATAATAAGGTAGCACCGATTCTGGTACCGCTACTTTGCTCACGGCGAATTTCACAACAGCAGCTGATTTTCGTGACGTCACACTAGTGCAATTGGTGATCAGTGTGACCTGATTTCCATTTTTGCAACGTGATTTAGTAGTTTTTTGTTCGCTAGAGGTGGAGTTTTAGTTTTTTCTTGCTGACATTTTTTGAGCTTCCTTTAATTAAAATGTGATGTTTATCATTATGTAAAATATAAATATTTTGAAAATCAGTTCAATAATTCAGTCAGTTCTAGTTAGCTTTACTTTTTTTTTATCATCTGGTCACATTTTTGGCGATTACAATTGGTGTTGGTGATTATTCATGTGGGACATTTCTTCGCCTTATTTAGTTATTTTTTTTTCAAGTTTGTTCTCCCTCTCTCTTTCGAGCAGGCACATCTCTCTCTTACAACTGCAGTGTTGCCTAGTTTTGCATACAAAAAAGCACTAAAATGCCCATTGAAAGAGAAGAAAATACCAAATATTTATTGAATTACTTAAAGAAAGAAAGAAAAAAGGTCGTTATAGTTTCTTCAATATTACCAGGTTTTTTTTACTATGAATTCACTCTATGGCTTTAATTCGTGTTCAGTAAATTCGTACGATTTTTTAAATTTATAAAAAGGCTTTGAATTTTGTGAAAGTTGAGGAAAGAAGATACAATTATCTTGATGAACCTCAAAGGAGCAAAAAATGAGATTTGTACTTTCAAAACATCAAACTTTATAAGAATCGATAAATTTTCAATAGCTCTGAAATAATCTCAGTATAAGTTTTTAATGCTGGTGACCTGTTTTTAGCCTTTTCTTAAATAATAAATTTTTCGGCTTAAGTGATTTTTTAACTTTATGCTCAGATTTTTTGGAAACACATAGTCGCACTCTCTTTTAATTCGTTTTTGTACGGTGACTGTATTAGAACAATAGCTCTCCCCTGTTTTCTTCCACGGTTTGTAAAAGGTTTCCTTATCTTCGGAAGAGGAGATATTTGCCAAGGTGTGACACGATTTGTGCTAGCAGCTGTTGAAGATAAATTTTCTTCATTGCTGGTAGATGCTGAAGTATTTTCTGTTTGTGGTATTTGTTCATATAATTCACTAGCAATGAAATCAGAATCAGAAAATATAAATAGATCTATTGAAATGAGATATATGCCGATGCACTTAAAACCATTTATGGCTATTTGTCCAACTTGAACCTTGAGATACGCTTTGGTAAATAACTCTGTAATGTCAAAATGTGTAACCTTTCTCTCGTTTTCTCGAATAAACCTACGTATTTCTTCACTGTAGTATGCTTTAAATGGTCCCATAAATGTTTTGTCTAAGCTGGAGCTTATGTGTTGATTACGGGGGAAGAGAAATTATAGTCACTCCATTTTGGCAAACAAGCTCCAGGAGCTCAATATTCCTTGTGTGGCTATAGTGACCATCTAATATAAGAAGAATCGGCTCGTCCTTTGTTGGCTTCGTAAATTTTAAAAAATGTTGAAAGCATTTTGTAAATATTTCAGTTTGTATCCAGCCGGAGATATGGCATGCGGAATCTGATCCAGGAGGAGCATTCGTCATAAGTTGTGGATTTTGATTTTTCCGTGGAAATATGAAAAAATGGAGATACAAAGCAACCACTCGCACTCATGCAGCTAATACCTGTTACCAAAGATCCACGCTCAGCAGATGTTATTGCACCAACCTGGCGTTTCATCTTGTAGGACAAAACCTTAGGTAGCTTGCTCTGTACAACTAAAAGCCCTATTTCATCCAAATTCCATATTGAGGATGGTGGAAATTTGTGATTCTCGTACTTTTGCTCAAGTATATCGAAAAAAACTTTCACATTTTCTTTTGTGAATCCCTTTGCCCTATTAAAAGAGGTTCCTGTTGGAACACGACAACTTATCTCATTTTTGTGCCTGCGAAGGAGTCCGTAGAGCCAGTCTTTTCCAGCACATTGCTTTAGGACAGAAATCTTATTTGGGACATGGGCTTTTTCAGCCAACTGAAACGCAATCGTCCTAATATCGCGTCTTGTAAGGCCCCAAAATCTTGTTTCCATTTCCAATGCATACTTTACGATATCTTTCTCAGTTTCTTCATTTAGTACTGGCATACGTCCAAGTGGTGTCTTTATTAGTTTGTTAGGAGAGGAATTACTCCTTGCCATTCTTTGTAGTGTCACATCAAATCTCATTGATGCAAAAAATTTGCCAATTTCCTCACTCCTTACAGCCTCAATCGCATTTTTCATCATATTCGGCTTCGATTTCCGTATTTTCCCCTTTTTTGGCATGCTTAGTTATGTCTAGTTAAGTATTACAAGAAAGGAAAATTAACGGAAATTAGCAAAATTACGGGCGGGTAATGTGGACTACTAGCCCATAATACCCTTCCCTAACTAGCCCACATTAGCCGCATTAAGGCTTAATAAAAAAATTATTTGAAACATTTATTTAAGTAACTTAAAAAGCTTTCTTACCATTTTGAAATAATCAAACTAGTTTTAGGCCACTATCTGAACTTTTACTTTATACAAATAATCACTTTGTAAAAAATTATTTCAATATTTTACACCACTAAAAAACAGGTCGACTGCACTTCACAAAACATTTTCATGAACTGCTTACAAGCAAAGAATACAAATCAAAATTCGAACATCGTTTAACAACTGTTATGTGAATTTCAAACCATACAAACAAGCACACTATATCAATGCATTTATTATGAAAGTTACAGCTGGTGTCCACATTTCCCGAATAGCCCACAATACCCGCCGAACTTACTCTACCTTCGCACCATATCTCATTTCCTCCTACACTCAGCCGGAATAGGTCGAAAATTTTAAAGAAATAATTCATCATTAGCTAAGTTTGAAAAAGAGAATTAATAAGTTAACTAATTACCAAATTTAAATATTCCTCCTTGTTTTAGAAAAAACAATATTTCTTGCTTCAATCTTAAAGTGCAGTACCTTGAATCAAGAGAATTTAATTGGAAATACGCTAAAAGCTTTCTCAATAATTCTGTTCGACTTTCTTTTACTTCACTTATTTTCTTATACACCCATACTTTTGTCACTATCCTTCACACCTACGCCATGGATGCTGTAACGCGCAGTATTGGCGCCTTCGCCCACAAATAAACTGACTTATCACTTGAGATGCCCACACATTTCTTGTTCTATATATTCCCATTGATTGAATTTGTGGCAGAAGTGCCGACAGCAACACAAAATGCCGAGAAACCAAACAGTGAAAAAAAAACCTAAAATCACTGTCGTGCGTAAAGAGCAGTTATAGATGCATTTTGAAGAGGTTGGCGTATACGAATTAGCAGAGATTTCAAGAATTACCAACAACTGCAATGCGGGACGTTGTACGTGGCGTATACGTAATGCGCGTGGAGTGCTGCCCAATTGCATAGCAAACAAGAAGCAGTTGCGAATCGTGTGGGTTATGGGAATTTTCCGATAAACTTTTTTGTTTTTGGTTTGTAATTGTATAGGGGGTTCTTAATAAAAGCGGTCTTTCTCGTTTTAAGTCTTCTTCAGCAATGACAATTCGCTTTATTCATAGAATTCATATTAACGTACGCTTTATGTTACTAAAGCAGGTATGTTATTATTACATGGTTCCTTATTCTAGTATTTTCCAACATATGCTACTAAGCAGGTATGCTATTATTACATGGTTGCTTATTCAAGTATATTTCAACAGTTCTATGCCCACCTTTCCGCGACTTATACGCTGATCCACTCTACCATTCCAATACGTTTTTCATACATTAGGGCAAAAACTGTATACTATTTTTGTGTGCTAGGGATGTTTATCCCGGTATTACTGGAACCCGATATTTTTTGAGTCCCGAAAATTTCGATATTGTTGCAAATAACTTAAATTTCTTACGAACCATATGAAATGGAGACAAGGAAATTGCATTTTATGGCGAAAGAAAAAACAGATTGACTTTTTTCTTTCAAAAGTATGGATTTGCTTGAAAGTGTTTGATTTATTTTTAATATAAAAAGCAATAGATACATATGTACATACATACATAGGTATGCCTTTTTTTGTAATAAGTTATTTTGTGCGGGACTAATCCTGAGATTCCGGTATATTAATGACGAGAACCCGAAATTTCCGGGATCGTGTGAATCGAAAAACATTTACATTCCTAGTATATACGTTATGCCTCCTCCAACCTGCATCATTCTCGCCCACTCATCTTAGCTATACGTCAGCAAACAAGTGTTTCTGACGTCTATAGGTAGCCAGTCTGGCGGCCGCTCTTAGATATACTATTTTTCACTCATGCATCTTTCGCACATCCATCTATGCACCTGCACATGTATGCATGTATGTATGTATGTGCCTCATCTCTGACCCCTCTGGCAGATTATTGCGTCTCCTCCTCAATGCGCTTATTTTTTAATTTTATTTGTTTTCTGCTAATTTTCCACCTGCCTACCTGCGCGGCAATCTCAATTTTAATTAAAATTATCCTTCAACCTATGGCTTCCCCCGTTTGCTCGGGTCTGTCAATTAACACTCGAATGTGGTAAAACGATTAACGGTTAAGTGTTAATGCTGTACTATCAATTGAGTTGTTGTAAGCTCCTCACGTTAACCTTGAACCACACATAGTAGTGTAGTGGTAAATGTGTGTGCGTGTCTGGGCGGATGTGTGTCTAGGTTGTGGGGAAAAGCTAAATTAGTTAGTGAATACAATTTATGGTTCAGAGGTACAACGATTTCGAAAAATTGCGATCCCTTCTCTGCTCATGTTGCGTGGAGTGACATCTGGCTTCAGAGTCTGCTAGAGTTGAAGATGAAAGAAAACCTAAATAAATGACAAGCGTCTTCTGACGGAATATATTACTGAAATTGTTGGTGATTTTTCGAATTCAAAAAAAATTAATTATTTCATAATGGAACTTTAACAAAATAAATTTAATAATAGTAATAATTTGAAAAGAAATAAACAAATAAATACATAACAAAAACATTAATTTCGCCTACCTTTGCCAAGAACCAAACCTAGGAACTGCTGGCAAGTGATTTTTCGAATTTAAAAAAATTCAATTAATTCTTATTTGAATTTTAATAATTAATTTAAACAATAATATGCAAAAAAAAAAATTGATTTGGTTTTCCTATGTGAAGAATGAACTCTAGGATCTTAGGATCTGCTGCCAGCATATACATAAATGCCCAACCCTACACCGATAGTTTCCAACTGTCTAATTTAGTACTAGTTCTATCGGAAAAGAGATGTCGCGGTGCATAATTAATTTTTTTTTCCGAACCTTTAAGGTCATAACAGCGTGGGTTTATTTGTTGCTTTATAGAAAAAAGTTCGAGCACGAACTAGTCCTGACTCTAAATTCACTAGGAACTAATCACCTTGGTACCAGTTGATTTCCCTACAAAGTTTGATGAAAAGTCAATTCAGCGTATTTCAGTATTTACAGCGTCACTTGTTTGTGTAATGAGCTGCAATCGATTTGCTTTGCTTATCGCTTATTTATTTTACGCCTGCTCATTAGGGGGAAATGATTAGAAACGCTTTCTAATGCTTATATGACGTTGAATTATGGACGTTGTTATAAATTAACTTAATTCTGCATCACATAGAATGTGAAATAAAGTAGTAGAGGATTAGAATTTACACAAACAAAAAAAAAGTGAGAAAAAAGAAAGCTGCCAAGCCGTAAACCCATTTTTTATGATGCGATGATTCTTTGCGAGCTTCTAACTTCACAGCACACCTGTGTTCAAAATAATAGCAGCGCGCCATATTGTAGAGTATATGTAGATTGATTAGTTTTTTATACAAATCAGTTTATACTACAAGGTGGCGCAAAATTAATCATCCAATTGTGTTTTTGAATCACTTCTTTTACTAAATAAACAAAATTTTGAGTGATGGAAATCTTTATTCTGATATTCAAGCGCCACATTGCTTAGCTGTTAGTATACTTAAGCTATTATTGCAAAAAGTATAAATCCTCCGATAGGGTGATTAATTTTGCGCCACAAAAACCGTTTAATTTGAAGTTTCAAACTTTGCCTACAATTAAAAAAAAATTATTATTTTAACAAAAAAAAAAAATTTAAATATTGAATTTAAAATTTTGTCAAACTTTTTAATGAGCACTTTAAAAAATGCTAAAAGAAATACTGAAGCCCATTGAAAACCATATAATTTTAGTTTCATACTTTGTATGATGATTAATTTTTAGCTACTACAAAAACTGTGGAATTTAAAGTTTCAAACTTGTTCAAAATTAAAAAAAAATTAAAAAAAAAAATTTTTTTAAATTAAAAAAAAAAAAACTAAAAAAGTTAAAAAAAAAAAGTTTTAATTCAAAAAACATCGTTTTCTTTTAATTTTCTTCAAAATGTCAAACTTTTCAATGAGCACTACAGAAAAATTCTGGGTGTGCAATTCTGAAGCCCATTGAAAACGATATAATTTAGAATTTCCAATCTTGTTTGATGATTAATTTTGCGCCACAAAAAACCCGTATTATTTAAAGTTTTAACCTTCGCCCAAAATTAAAAAAAAAAAAAACAATTAAAAGCACTTTTTTTTAGTTTTCGTCAAAATGTCAAACTCTTTAATCAGAACTTTTAGAAAAATTCCTTATGCAGTTCTGTAGCCCATTGAATTGTAGAAAATTTAACCATTTTTCATTTTGTTCCTAAAGGTCACATTCTTTTTTAAATTGGATTGAAGTTTTCCTAATGTGGTCTCAGGTTGATTTAAACAACAAACGCGCATAAATCTTAAACTCGCTCATGAATGGTTCAATGTCCACAATACTCAGACGTAATCAACATCGTGTTGCTGCGCTGGGTACCAGGACATGAAGGTCATGACGGCAACTAATAGCCGAACCGCTTAGCGAAATTAGGTGTTACATCAAAATTGCATAGACCATAACCCTTTTGCGGGCTTACCAAAGTCCACATTAAGTTAATTATCGACGATTGGGATGACACGGAGTTCATACGACACAGGAAGGAAAGTCCAGGACGAGCCCGAGGCAGGCAGCGCAGGGTAACACTTTCTCCACATGCAGAAATTGGAAAAAAATTTAAAAAAATCTACGAGAATTTTTAGCATCTTGGAAACAGCACTTTATAAAGCACTAAAATTTAATAACTCATAAAATTGCATACCAAAAATCGATCTAGAAATTTTAATAAAAAATCCGTAGATTTGGGATGGTTATGGAAAAATGTATGTATGTGGAAAAAATTTATGGATTTAAGTTTTGTATGAAATTTGAAAACTGAGTTCATAAAGGTTTTTTCGACAATGAGCTACGCTTTTATACAACAATGATGAACATTCTAAATAAAAAATAAAATTTCATATGCTATCGTCTGTCGCGAGCTGAACTGTAGATTTTGCGATTGGAACTATGCAAATAATTTATATGCCAAAAACTTGACGCATTCTGGGCAACGAGAGGTTTATTGTTGCAATAAGGTGAAACCTTACAATTAAAAAAATAAAATCGGGTATCAAGCGCAGCAGCCAGCACCGTCCATATACGAGTCTGTTCATACGTATGTTACTCATATTTTCCTAAAGATTATCCTAAAAACACAAATGTTGTTGACAACATTCAGACGTCACAAATTTAAAAGCCCGTGATAAACATAAAACGGTAAAATTCACTTTTGTGAGAAAATCAAACAAAAAAAAAAAAAAAACAGAAAAGAATTTTATGACAGAAGCCAATTTGCACAGCCTGCACATATAAATATGCACATCATTTATGTTTGCTATTTCTGAAGCAAATAAATTTAGGAATTTATGGCGCGATTGCAGTCAAATGCGTTGTTAAATCCTACAATAGAAACCATAAAAATCAAAAGAAAACAAACGCGAAAATGAAAATAAAAACCAAATTTGAAATATATGAAAATAAGATAAGCACGACGAGATATAGAGACAGAAATATTACGCGGCCGTTGTGAGAGAAGTGTGTGTTTTGTAGGCGACGTATTGGGGGTGGTTACTGGGTTCGACTCCTGCTGCTGTTAAAAAGTTCTTATAAGTGCAAAATTATTTTTTTCGAAAAACGAATACCCTTTCAAAGGTCATAGCGAACCATAAAATAGTTAAGGAGTGTGAACTAAACGTACATCAGGATTATAAAGGGTGGTTAAGTTTCAAGGGCCGGTGTTGATTTTGAATAAAATACAATTTTTTTAGGAAATTATTGTCATTTCTCTTTATTATGATAATATTGGTATGGCTCAATTACGTATGGAACAAAATATCGGCCAAATGTGGAGGCACACCTCCATCCGATGGTCCAAATTTTCGATGGCGTTGAGGCATAATTGAGGTTCTATGCCATTAATGTGCCGAATTATCTCATCCTTTAGCTCTTGCCTTGTTGCTGGCTTATCGACGTACACCTTTTTTTTTTTCAAATAACCCCAAAGAAAGAAGTTCAACGGTGTCCAATCACTTGATCTTGGTGGCCAATTGACATCGCCGCGACGTGAGATTATTCCGCAATCAAATTTTTCGCGCAAAAGAGCCAATGTTTCGTGAGCTGTGTGACAAGTGGCACCTTCCTGTTGAAACCACATTTCGTCCACATCCATATCTTCCAATTCGGGTCATAAAAAGCTCGTTATTATCTCACGATAGGGAAGACTTTACCGGCCTCATTTTGGAAAAAATACGGCCCAATGATGCCGCCGGCCCATAAACCGCACCAAACAGTCACTCTTTGTCACATTCAACATCGGACCTTGAAATTTAACCTCCCTTTATTAATTAATAAAAAAACTAAATATTAAAACCCTTAAATTTTCATTCAACTTTTTAAAAATTTTTTTTATTCCCACCAATTTTTTTATCTTCTAATTCACGAGATTCCTTCATGGCCTCAACAGGTTCTTCACTTGTCCCAAATAACTTATGTACATCCAAGCCATTTCTTCATATTTGAAAATAGCAAGTTGTAAGAAGATAGATTTGGAGGTTCTGGTTATGTTGGTAAAGGAACCAGAGGAAGAGAACTTTTACCGATTCAAAAGATATGTATACAAAATATGCGCCTTTGATCGTGTGACCCTCATCACAGTAATAGTTAAATATGTTAAAAAATTCTTTCTATGACCTTTTTGACCGACAGATCCTTCACGACTTTGTTTGTCCTCGTTTCATTCCAAGTGCTCCAGTGTCCCGACTGTAGCCTAGTCTCTTGTGTGCTGTTACTAAATAAAAAGCAACTGATTTTAAGTGACCTTTAAGCGCCCCATTGCTTATCGTCTGTTTGTATACTGCAGCCGTCAAGTTCACAAATGTCGAATTTGATTGACGTCATATGTCATTTGCAAAAATTATATATTACATCTTCCGATAGGGTGATTAATTTTGAGAAAATAAATCAAAGCAAGGCAAGTAAAACTTGCTTTTGCGCTAAAAAAGTCAAAATAAAGTTAAAAAACGTAATAATACCTGACCTTCGTACTGCTAATGAAATAAATTTAACCAAGTTTAAACGCCCACATGATGACTTAAATTTGTTTAACTAAAGCCACAACCCAAATGCGCTGCCACCTCCTTGGCAGTGGAACATAAATTTGTTAACCCATGCACACGCCAAATACTTTACTACTACTACTACAGTATCCCCAACAAAGAGGCACGTGCACCAATACACAAGTCGTACTCTGCGCGTGTATGGCCGATGCAACCCTATGCTCCGACAACATGAAATGGATTGTTACAGAAAATGCAGGCTGGTAGTCGACTGCTGGCACTGGCTCTACTTGCACAACTGCCATTCTCGTTGCATTTCACAACTTGCAGTCACCCCATGGCTGCTGCTTGTTTTCGCTGTATGCGTGCGGGTGTGGGTCGAACGCACGGTTGCTCGCTTTGTGTTGGCTTTTTCTCCATAAAAGGGCACAAAATGGATGCGTTTGCGAGGGATGTGGATGCTAGTGATGGTGCGCTGTGGTGCTTTTGCATATGCATCATATTTTTCGTGTGTGTGTGGGTGGAGGAAAATCAATATTTTGAAGCATACTTTGTGGCGTCAGAGTTGTAAGTATGTGCGCATTGCTGCTGGTGCTGTTGCCACCATTTATAGCGGCTACTTGATAGTGCGGCTAGGGTATACGAAAATTGCATCGGTGTTGGGGTGTATGTACACATACAGATACACTTGTGTTCACAATAATAGCAGTGCGACATGTTGCAAGGTTTTGACTATTTGTTTGATCTTATACATTTTTGTATTTTTTTAGGAATTCTATTTTATTTTATATTACCAATTTTTTTGTTTAATATTTTTTTTATATAGGTTTTTTTTTTATTTTATACATTTTTATATTTTGCATATTTTTTATTTTAATTTTTTTAAAGGTTTTTTAAGTGTTTTTACAAATTTTTATTTTTAATTAAAAATATATTTTATACTACAAAGAACCATATAACTTACAATTTTAAGCTTTTTGTAGAATTAATAAAAAAGAAATTAAACATGTTCTTTAAAACATTTTAGCCTGAATTTTAAGAAAAATTCTGAGTATGCATTTTTATAGCCTCTTCAATTATAACCCCAGAATATTGTGCAAGTCTAAATCGGCTTCAAATTCGGGTTGATTTTGGTTAATTTGATTTTTTTTTTTCGTTGACGTTGTTTTCTCTATATAACGATGCTCGACCACGAGCAAAAAAATGGCAAAATTTAACGCGATTTTTGAGTCATTCAAGCTTTCGCTTTATTACACCAAAACTCAGTATACTATAAATCTCCATACTCGAAAATTTTCTAAAAATTCCGACTAAAAATTGGGAAATTTTATGAAATTTTGTAAAAAAAATTTTATGAATTAAAAAAAAAAAAAATTGAAATTTTAGCTTATGTTGTTTTTGTTGTACTATAAACTATAGTTTTGTCAAAAAAAAATTTTAACCAACAAAAGATTATATTACAAAAAAATTAAAAATAGAACAAAAAATAACTAAATAAATAAATATAATAAAAAAATAAAAATCGAAAAAATTAAAAATTTAAATAGAAAAAATATAAATAAAAGAAAAAACAAATAAATGAAAAATAAAAAAATACATTGAAAATAAAAAAATGCATTAAATATATAAAAAAGTAATAAAAAATAAAGACAAAAAAATTAAGAAAATAAAAAAGTAATAAAAAATAAAGATAAAAAAATTAAAAAAATAAAAAATTAATAAATAAAAATTAAAAAAAATATCAATAATATAAAAAAATAATAAAAAAGAATAAATAAATAAATAGAAAACAATAAATAAACCAAGAATAAATAAATATAAAACAAATAGATAAATGAAGAACAAAAAAAAAATTAAAAAAAGTTAAAAGAATTAATAAAAAAAAATTAAAATAAGGAAATTAAAAAAAAAAATTAAAAAGAATTACATAACAATAAATAAATAAAAAATAAAAGAAATAAATGAAAAAAATATAAGCCAAAAAATAAATGAACTAAAAAACATTAAACTAAAAATAAATAAATATTCAAAAAAAAAATTTTAACCTTAGAAAAAAAAATAAAATAAGTAGAGAAAAAAATGAAAAATTAAAATATAGTAAAAGTAATAAAAAAAAAATAAAAAATAAATTAATACAAAAAATAAATTAATATAAAAAATAAAAAATATAAAAAATAAAAAATATAAAAAATAAAAAATATAAAAAGAATACATAAATAAATAGAAAACAATAATTAAAACAAGAATAAATAAAAATAACCCCTTTGGTTGGGCACCTATTGCGGCGCGTCCCAGGTGGTGGATAGGGTACGCCACAGTTATCTTCTGTGGTTAAGTAGGTCATAGCCTTGGTAAAAGCCTACTCGCGAACCAGCCTAGTTCTCGTCAACCAACAACTATGGTAGGGGGAACAACATGTAGTGCAGTGTTACTGCACGCGTGCCGTAACTGCCATAATTGCTGGCAGTGACCCATATCCACTTCGGTGGAAGGCGAGAAGCCACTCGTATTAGTAGGTCATGTCTCTGCTAATACGAATGGAGTAAACATGGACTCACGGGGAGAAGGCCACTTCCTTATATCAAAGGCTACCAATCCAAGGTGGAACAGCATACGCCGAGGGATGCATGGCTTAGGGTGAGCTAAGTCGCTAGTATGCGGACTCTGGGGCACCTGTCGCACCCCAGTTTAAATTCGACTTACCACGGCATAGGGCTCTGCCGTGGCGAACCCCATTATTTCCCTACGAATATCTCTGGTTACGACTGCTGACTCGTCAGCTGAGTGACCGCCCCGCAAAAATGAACAAAACTAACATAAAACAAACAACACAACAAAAAATTCCTTCCCGACGCGGAAGACCCGTTGGCTCCACCAAACTTATGGCGGGGTCAAAAACCACCCCTTCGGTGGCTAAAGTGCTCACTAAGAGCAAGACCGTCAAGGAGACACCACCGCACTCCCAGGTGGCTTCTACTTCCTCCAAAACCGACTCGGGTGCGGAGAACCCATTGATCACCAAATCTGTTTTGCCAGAAACTGGGAAAACAAGTCGGACAGAAGTCTCCAGAAAACCTATCCCTCCTCATCTCCGTCGATACAGAGATCGAAGACGCGCCACTTTCCTTACGGAAAAGTTCGGCAAAACCCCTGAGGAGGAGCTGTCCGACCAACAAAAGTCAACTCTCGGTTGGGCCCGGGAATTTCTTCGGAAGTATGAGGCGTCCAAAGAGAAACCGAGTGCAGCTAAGCGGCAGCGGTCTTCAGAGGATCCTTCTAGCTCCAACGACCCCAAGAAGCATAAAGCTTCCTCTGAGGTCAAATTACGCAAGTTCTGCGAAGTTGCCAGAGATAGTCTGGTCATGGCGGTGGTGGATAAGAGCCACCCTGACGGTTTCATCTCTCCATCAAACTGGAAGATTGTGGAGAGAAAACTCCAGTTGGGATACCTGGACGTTCTGAAGCAGAACCCAGGGCCTCCTCCTTTCTGCTCTGACGCGGGATGGTTCCAGGCAAGGGTCAAGTTGATCGCGTGCTCGGATCAACGTTCGGTCAGCCTGTACGGCAAGGCCCTCGACCGACTCGGCGAGGTATGGCCCGGAGCGAATCTCCAACTCATCAAAAAGAGTGAAATTCCCAACAAACCCCGCGGCAGAGCAAGAATACCTGTAGAGCCATCCGATCCGGAAACCATCCTGGAGCTACTGAAGATCGGAAACCCGAACCTACCCACCGAAAACTGGAGGGTAGTTAAGGTGGAAGAGCCTTCAGGAAACTCCAGACATGTCACGCTGCTCCTGGACCAGGAAAGCGTTCAAGCACTGGACGACCGCAAGGGGATTGTGGCATTCGGGTTCACTACCACTACCATTTGGACCTATCAGCCGAAAAATCTCCTCGCACCCAGCGAAGAGAGTACGGCGGCCCCCGAGATGGATGTCGATAAGCCTCTCTCACAAGATTCGACGATTGAGTCCGACTCGGAATCAAACAGCGAACTTGTGGGAAACTTATTTAACATTCAACTCGGGGACGAGGATAGTCTTTTAGATAGCGGTGATGACGCGAACGCCACAGTCATCGAATGTCCGTCTAAAAATGCTGCAGATTAATCTGCACCACTCTAAGGCTGCCTCGGCAGCCCTCATTCTTCGTCTCTCTGACCTCAGAGAAGACATCATTCTCATCCAAGAACCTTGGATATCAAACAACAAGATATGCGGCCTGAAAGATAGGCACTACACCTTGTTTCAAGGTGAGGCTAACGTTAGATCGCGCTCTTGTATTCTCATTCGAAAACATATTAATGCTTTTCTTCTTCCCTTTAGCAATGCTGACACCACTGCCATAGAGGTTGAAGCTGTCCACGGCCCGATTTGGATTGTGTCGGCTTACATGCCTTACGACGCAGCGGAGGCGCCTCCTCCTGAAGCAGTGAGAAGGCTCGTCAATACGGCGCATCTGATCCAGAAACGCGTCATTATTGGAGCAGACGCTAATGCACATAATACTGTTTGGGGCAGTACAAACAACAACACACGAGGTGAGCAACTTTTTGATTATATTCTAGCGAATAAGCTTGATATATGTAATAGAGGTGATGTCCCTACGTTTCTTAACTCGTCTAGAAGAGAGGTACTCGATATTACTCTTGCTAGCGAATCATGTACACAACTGGTGCAGGACTGGAGCGTTGATAAACAGCACTCTTTTTCCGACCACCAATATATAACATTCACTTTAAAAGCCGAAACGGCAAAACCCATGAAGTACCTTAACAAAAAGCGTATGAATTGGATCAAATATAAAGAACATCTTGCCAATGGACTTCCTGATATCAGGCAGTTTGAAATGGCAAATAAAAACGATATCGAAAACGCTGTCAACATGATAACGAAGACGTGTCAAAGCGCAGCACGACAATCTTGTCCCCTGACAAAAACAGGAGGTAAGCATAAACCTTTTTGGTGGACTCCAGAAATCTCAGAACTTCGCAATCGAACTCGGAAACTCTTTAACCAATCTAAAATAACAGACGAATGGGAAGAATATCGACAATGTCTCAAAGACTTTAAGAAAGCTGTCAGAAGTGCAAAACGCACATCCTGGCGATCATACACTCAAGAATTAGAAAACACCTCAGAAGTAAGCAGACTACGCAAGATTCTTGCTTCAAACCCAGTCTCTCCCAGTTTTATCATGACTCAAGATGGAACTTGGACTACTTCAACTGACCACACTCTTAGAATACTTCTAGAATCTCACTTTCCAGGCTGTGTTGCCAACTTACCTGCACTTCCCAGCACTTTTCAGAGTAATTATGGGAATAGATCAGATCTAATCAGCTCTAATAGCATCTCTACAGCAATACTAAGCTTTAAAAAATTTAAATCACCAGGTCCTGACAACATCATTCCAGCAGAACTTCAAGAAGGACTAGAAATTCTACTGCCTTGGTTAACCAGGATCTTTAACAAGTGTTTAAATCTGTCTTATCTTCCGACAATTTGGAAGAAATCGAAGGTAGTATTCATTCCGAAAACGGGGAAGCCTTCACACTGTAAACCAAACGACTTCAGGCCCATTAGCCTAACCTCTTTTTGCTTAAAGGCTTTTGAAAAAGTCTTAGATGAGCAAATCAAAACCCAACTTGATACTAAGTTGATCTCAGAGGCACAACATGCCTACACTAAAGGGAAATCGACTGAAACGGCACTTCATTCACTGGTGCAAACAGTGGAAACTTCCCTTCACAATAAGGAGTACTCTCTTGTCGCATTTATGGACATAGAAGGTGCTTTTAATAATATTGAACCCAACGCTATTTTGTCTGAAATTGCCAAATTGGGTATTAATTACTCCATCCGTAAGATGATCGAACAAATGCTCCAAAGTAGAATAATCACTTCAGAGCTTGGGTTAAGCCGCATGAGAATGTACGCCGTCAAAGGCACTCCTCAAGGCGGAGTACTTTCACCCCTTCTCTGGAATCTCGCTGTAAACAGTTTGCTCCGAAATCTCGAAAAAGCAGGCTGCAAGGTTGTAGCCTATGCAGATGATATTGCTCTCTGCGTGTCAGGCAAACACCTGAATACTCTTACTGAGCTCATGCAACGCTCAATCAATATTCTGTCAAAATGGTGCACCGAGTGCGGACTAAATGCGAATCCAGCAAAGACAGATCTTGTTCTCTTCAATAGGAAACAACAATCTCCTCCACTGCAAACAATAACCTTAAAAGGGGAATCATTACTCCTATCTGATTCAGCTAAATATCTAGGAGTTATTCTAGATAGGAAGTTGAGTTGGAAATTGAACATCGAAAACAGATGCAAAAAAGCTTTCATAGCTCTTTATACTTGCAAGAAAGCTATAGGCAAAACCTGGGGTTTTTCACCTCGGATCATTTATTGGATATATACCTCGATCATCAAACCGATACTCTTCTACGGTGTGGTTGTATGGTGGACAGCACTCGAAAAACGGTGTAGAGTAGCCACAATTGATCGAGTTCAAAGAACAGCCTGCCTCCTGATAACAGGATGCTTAAGTACAACACCTACTAAGGCTCTAAATACGTTGCTTCACTTGTTCCCTATCGATCTGGCTGGCAAAGCGATTGCAGCGAAAGCAGCGACACGCATGAATGCTATATCGAAATGGAATAAGTATCTTGGCCATTCGGCCATACTGAACAGGAACACTGTTATCTCTTCTGACACAGACTATCATGTAAGTCTTCCATCACCACCCTTGCTATTCTCCTGTTCACTCCCAACTAGGGAAGAATGGAAGACAAATCTTACCGAAACCGATGGCCCTCTGATTATATATACAGATGGTTCAAAACAAGACGGCAAAGTGGGATTTGGAATCTTTTCCAATTCCCCTCACATCAATCTATCATTTAGATTACCCGACTACTGTAGCGTATTCCAAGCGGAAGTATGCGCTATCTGGTATGCTGCGAAAACTCTCTTAGAAAATAGAATATCACTAGAGGATATCCGCTTTTTCACCGACAGTCAAGCGGCCGTTCGAGCACTCAGCTCCTCTTATACCCACTCAGATGTGGTTCGATCCTGTCTCTTATCTCTTAACGAGATAAGTGTTCAGAATTCTGTCCAAGTTATCTGGATACCGGGTCACAGTGGATTCGAAGGTAACTGCAAAGCTGATGAGCTCGCAAGAGCCGGAGCTGCGCAATCAAATGTTAGTAACTTACCCACAATCCACATTCCGCTCTCAACATGTAAATTGCTCATTGATCGAGAATTTCACATCATTGCTGATCGGAGGTGGAGAGTGGAAACTACTTGCGTTACGACCAGACAAATCTGGCCATCCTACAATCTGAAACAGACGAAAACCCTTATAAGTCTTTCGAAACACGAACTAAGGCATATAATATCTCTTATCACCGGCCACTGCCTGTTGGGCACTCACGCACGTCGGCTCGGGGTTCCTCAGAACGACCTGTGCAGATACTGCGAGGACGAAGATGAAGAAGTATCGAGTAGACATTTGCTGTGCAGTTGTCCCGGTCTAGCCAGAAGTCGCCTCGCTCTTCTTGGCTCTCCAACAATTGACAATCTTTCAGTACTCTCGAGCCTGAAAATCGAATCTCTCATCAAATTCTCGAAACGAATTAATATCTTTGACCAAAATCCACAATAAAAATCTCGGTTAGGTGGGGAAATCATGTAACATAATGAGCTCTAGGGCAACACAACGGACCCAACTTGCGGTCTATGTGGCACTCCGATGCGGGGTCACCCTTAAACCAACCAACCAACCAACCAAAAATAAATAAAAAGGTTAAAAATAAATAAAAAATAAAGAAAAAAAATTAATATAAAAAATAAAAAAGAATAAATAAATAAATAGAAAACAATAGCTAAAACAAGAATAAATAAAAATAAATAAAAAAGTTAAAAGTAATAAAAAATAAATTAAAAATAAAGTAAATTAAAACAAAAATAAAAAAAATTACATACCAATAAATAAAAAAAAAAATGAAAAAAATTACATAACAAAAAAAAAATAAAAAAATTAAACATTTAACAATAAATAAATAAAAAAATAAGGAAAATAAATGCAGTAAAAAATTAAATAAAAAATAAATAAATATTCTGTTGAATTCTAAATACAACTCTGCAAACCAATCCTACTCTCTTGTACTTCACTTACATGGAACTTTATACTTGTACAATTATACGTTAGATAGTAGGCGATGCCAAAAGAACTTTGTACTTATTATACATTAGATAGTAGGCGATGACAAAAAATGTAAAAACGGCAGTTAGAATAAAAACGTGAATTACATCGACACGACTTTTTCTTTCTCTGCGCGGAAATACTGCTTCATATTCAAAATCTGCCAATTTGTCGCGCTGCTATTATTGTGAACACAGCTGTATGTACATATATGTATGTGTTTTTGCGCTGCATAAGGCTTGCTGGTTTGCTGATTAAATTTCATGTTTACATTAACTCAACTGACTCGTGGAGAGCCGAAGTTACGGGGTTGCGTGGTTGCCTTTAATCTTCACCGGTGTATTGGGTGGTAAGAAAAAATTATTCCCTAACAGCCTTTATTCTACATGTTTCGCTACAGCCTTTCTTCCTATACCACATCGTCAAATGCAAAATTTAATTAGCCTTTCCCAGGCGACTTTGAGACTTTTCAGCTTGCTGAATGCACCCGGATTTTGCCTTCGCTGTGCTTCTACGGCTTGGAACTTCTATTAGCCAAACACATTTTGAAATTTCTGTTAAAATGTTTGTCTCTACGCTTGTTGTAAGAGTGAAATCTCCTGTTTAGAGCTTTCGCTTTTTTCTACTTCAAGTTTTAATGCACTTCAGTTTACTGCATTTTTTCCCTTTTCTTTCATAATTTCTTTTTCTTTTCTAATTTTAAGTGATTTTCCACCAAAGTGAAAGTTATTAAACTTTAAACTGAAACTTTCTCGTTGTTAATGCGCATTGTCTGCCTACAGACTTCTGCCACACACACACACATGCATACTTACATAAGTCTTTGCTTTTGTTTATTCTGTTTATGGCATTGCAAAAACCAACACTTGCACACACTTACATATTTACCGTTCTCAACACAAATAAATAATACTTATGTTAGTTTGCAATTTTCCCTTTGATGTTGAAGTTCGCTTCAAGACGGTGAGTGCAGTTCTTCCTTGAGTCATGTGTACCCTTTTAAACCCACACATACTCAATTGGAATTTCTTGCAAATAGAGAAGAATGTGTTCTGTTTTGTTTTCTGTAACTCATAAGAATATTGAAGAACATTGAAGTGTCACTTCCAGAAATTGAAAGTTATTGCAAACATTTCCAAGGCTCTTTGCGTCGAACGAATTTTTGTTATACAACAAATGCGAGGGTTGATAAAAAAGTACTGCAACTGAGGTCGCCGTAGTCGAATGGGTTGGTGCGTGACTACCACCAAACACCAAAATTAAGAAAAACATTTTTCTAATAGCGGTCGCCCCTCGGCAGGCAATGCCAAACCTCCGAGTGTTTTTCTGCCATGAAAAAGCTCCTCAGAAAAGTATCTGCCGTTCCGAGTGGGCTTGAAACTGTAGGTCCCTCCATTTGTGGAACAACATCAAGACGCACGCCACAAATAGGAGGAGGAGCTCGGCCAAACACTCAAAAAGGGTGTATGCGCCATTTATATATATATAACTGAGGTAGATGGATAAACTTGAGCTTGAAAATTAGAGGGCACTGTAACTTAAAGGGCCTTCAGATCGCTGTAGTACGTATCCGACCCTGATTGCCGCTCAAGATATCTGTAGACTCCCTAAGAAATGCCCTCTATCGCTAGACGAATTCTTAATGCTTGCAGAGCTTTGACCATATAAGAGTTTCTTAATGATCCTTATATCAAATGCTCGGACATTAACTTTCCAAATTTATTTATATACATATTTCAATAAGATCTACAAGGTCATAATTCCTGAAAGTGAGCGCTGGACGGAGATAATGCCACCTGTGGGAGAAGCGTCTCAAATTTCGTATGCTGATGCATCCAAGTTGAAAATTGGGAATACTATGTAGAGTAGGAATATTCGAACTAAGGTTACCGTAAAGGTGAGCTAGCCGAAACATATACAAGCCGGAGGTTTACGCAACTGATATATGTGACCGCAACTGGGTAGCAATGGGGCCAGACTGCAGGACATCTGGGATAGTAAGTCTGCTCTAAAGGCCCTCCTTTGCTCTATTAGAGGGGTATTCGAGCTTGCAAACGACAACTGCAAAACTCCTTCGAACCAATGGGGCGCCCATAGTGAGATATAGTGGATTCCAGATTTTGACGGGCTTGAAGACATGAAAGAGCTCGCGAAATGATCCTTGTTTGCGGTCCTTTCGGCTTAATATTTCCGTGTTACTTTTTTTCAAAACTATCAAGAAAACGAAAGGAATCTAAAAATGCCACCCACAGGTGCTAGTCAAAGGAAAAAAGAATAAACAAATAGGTGTATGACACAGACCGAGTACTATCACATATGGCCAGGCGTCTTAGCATACACTGACTAGGCTGGCAATCTGTTTTAATGGTCTGGTCTAACTGGCGTATATGAGAAAGCGGCCAATTGTGATCGGCTCTACAAGCAGTGAGCAAACTGGTGCCACCTCTAACGCCCCAAACTACATAGCTATCTGAAATATTATAATAACTAAAAAACTTCATTTCTCTGAAGCCGCCCCCACACTGAGTTTAGTTAGGCAGTTATTAGTCATGCCGGATTACCAGGTAAGGTCACAGAATGGTTGCGGGTCCATTAAGATCGTCGGTACACCTCTCTCCAGCTTGTCGAAGACTCGCGGTGGTCAATTATTTAGTGCAGCTGAAGTGTGCTTTTCAGGCAAAAGCTAATCTGTGTGTTATCACTCCTTAACAAGCTTGGACCTACTCAATTAGGGAGTGTCATGATGGACGCCTAGCTTTCGGTGAAAGGATGTCAAAAATAATATATAAGTATACGTATGCGTCGTTCAAACCCTTTTCAAAGTTTGGACGGATGCAGAAGAATGCTCTGCCTGATGCACGGCGTGCCTTGGAAAGTGTGGTGCTGGGTTCGTATTCGTCTCCTCATTGATCTTCGAGCCAATGCTTACCAATTTATATATCCGGAATCAATATGTGGAAACCCTACTTGGAACCTTAGAAATACCTTCGCACAGCTTTTGCAGTTCTTTCGCTTAAGGTGAAAAGTTCATCCACTGGGCCATTTAGGTCGTTACTATTTTATCCCAATTTTTGTAATTTCCTTAATTCCTCGGAAAAGGCTATTAGTCGAACTCTTTAAAATAATATTTTAAATTGAAATTTTTAAAGCGCATTAAAAATTCCTGTTTCGACTTTTGGTCTCTCGAAATGAGGTTTTCGGGTATTTGGCTCATCAGCCTCCTTAGAGACGCTACATTTTAGCTATTGGCCACTATGTCTCTAATGGAGTTGGAGTTGTGGGATATTTGCGTCGCGGTAGCCTTTATTCTTGGTCAAAATGCGCCAAAATGATATTCTTTCGATGCTACTTTTGAGCGATTCCATGTCAAGTGATCCAAGTATTGTACATTTTTCTGAAAGTTGGTTTATTTGCATTGAAAAAATTTGATTTTCAAAGAGGAAATTTTTTTAGGTTTTTTCATTGTTGAAGATTTTGGTATAGAGTTTTTAAAATGAAATATCTTCGATTTTTTTAACAATAAAAAATTTTTTTTTAGTTTTTTGGAAGAAATTTTATTTATTAAGAACTAATAAGGAAAAAATACGTTTTTTTGTTCTCAAAAATTTTTTTTTATTGTAGTTTTTGGAAAAAATATATTTGGAAGAAATTTGTTTCTTAAAAACTGTTTTTTTGGGAATTTCAAAAAGAAAAAAAATATTTTTTTTTGTGTTCAAAAAGAAAAAAATTGTCAGTTTGTTTTGCATTGCTGAAAATTTTGGTATAGAATTTTGAAAGTGAAATATCTTCGGTTCTACAACTTTTTTTCTCAAATATTCGATCAAATATTTTTATTAAAAACTTTTTGGTTTTTGAAAATTTTTTGGGGAAAAATATTTTCATAAACCTTTTTTAATTTTTTAAGAAAAAATGGCCTTAAACACATTGCTTTTTTTAATTTTACTTAAATTTAATTTGCTTGTTGAAACTCCTTGGGAAAAAATATATTTTTTTTTTTTTCAAAAAGAAATAATTCCAGTTTACTTTTCGTTGTTGAAAATTTTGGTGTAGAATTTTGAAAGTGAAATATCTTCGGTTCTTTCATAATTTTGAATATAAAAAAAAAAAACAAAAAAAAAAAACGATTTAAACTTTTTTCTTTGTTAGTTGGATAAATATTTAAGTTAACAAATTTGGTTTTTAAAAAAACTTAATTTTTTGTTAAAAATTTAAAAAAAAATTGTTTTTTTAAAACAAAAAAATTCTGAGTGTCTTTTTTATTGTTGAAAATTTTAGTGTAGTTTTCAAAGCGAAATATCTTCAGTTCAGAATTTTTGGATGAAATATTTTTATTAAAACCTTTTCTGTTTTTTGAAAAATCGAATTTTTTTGTTAAACATTTCTTTTTTTTTCAAAACGAAAAAATTCTCAGTATTTTCTCTCATGTTTAAACTTGGTGTAGAGTTTTATAAGAGAAATATCTTTGGATATTTAAAAATTTTTTTTTGTGTTTTTCACTTATTTTTAATATCAACTTTTTTGTGTTTCGAAAAATTAAAATTTTTTGTTCAAAATTTTTGGAGAAAAATTTTTTTTCTAATTTTTGAAAAATATTTATAAATTTTCATATATATATTGTATATTTTTTTAAATTTTCATACATGTGTTTTTTTTTAAATTTTCATACATTTTGTTTTAATTTTCATACATTTTTTTTTTAATTTTCATACATTTGTTTTTTAAATTTAAGATAAAACCTACTACCAAAGAATGTTTTATTTTTATTTTTGTTTTTTTTAGTGTTAGCTAAACTGGCAGTTGTATAGGAAAAGAAGATGATTCTCTGCACACTTTTCTTATACTTAGTTCATTCTTTTTCTTATTCTTGTTCAGGCGTAGGCGATCCACACTAGGCAAACATTGCTGTCACAGGCACACGTACATTTCATAAATATATTCATCATAAATTAACAACTAATCACAAGAAAACAAATAAAGTAATGACAAGGCATCTGTCACGTGGTTCAAACTTTCACCAAATAAATCGCGTTTGCACACTTTTTCGTGCTCTTCCTTGAAGCTGTCAAAATTACTGCTTGTCATTATTAATATTTGGGCATTTAGTCCGTATGACAGATCGCCTGCTAAATGTATGCAAGGATTAAAGGAAAAGTTGGCTACATTGCGAGCGAAATTTATTTAACTGAAAATATTTTTTTTGACTTCCTTGGAAAAAGAGCAACTGCAGCTAAACTGTTAGCATCTAAAAGCATGCTACAATTTTTCTAATATACAAACAACAAACAACCTGCTGGCATTTGCAAGTGAATACTCACCAAATCTATCGTCTTGCGACGAGTAAAAGTCTCACAAATCTACAGGTACAGGGAATAGGTGAAAAATATGTATGTATAACCACGAAAGCGACTTGAACAGGAAGCAACATACGCACACCCACAACTGCTTGTATATCCTCAATGTAAGTATGCGCGCGTGTATGTGTGTATGTGGATATGTGAATGCCTTTGTGTAGAGAAAAAATCAATAGCTGCACGAGGCCAACCTCGATTAGGCAGGCAGTCATAGCTTTTATAAGTCAAATGTGAATATGCTCCCTAATCTCACCGCAACACAATTCCGCCGCTACACCACTCCAGCCGAAGCCGCCATCTACAAGTGGCAGAGAGAGAGAGGAAGCAAGAGAGAACTAAAGGTATACACGCGTCAAAGTTCATTGACTTTGTTGGGGGTGTTGGGTGTTACTAATACAATTCAAATAGCGTTGCGCCTATATTTCCACGTAAGCACATAAGTACATGTAATACCTAGGTATCGTGTATGTATGCGTGTAACAATGACTTAAATATTCATAAAGTCACGTGTGACAGCAGTAAAAATTTAACGACTGCTATACGTAAATACCTCTGGATTACCTACTGTAGGCAAATAAAAAAAAAATTATATTAAATATCGTTGCACATTCATTTATAGGAATTAATTTATTAACCTAACCTATTAATTTTTAAGTAAAGTTAAGTGAATCAAAAGAAATGCTCTGTATTTGTAGGAGTTGAGAACGTCCTACAAAAGCCACATAGCACCTTCAATGCTGACCTCTGACGTGGGCGACTGGTGTGGCTACGCCAACAGCTTTGCATTAACTTACAATTTCACCACATTGTGAAATTCAACTGATTTTTTTTTTAAATTAAATTTTCAATAGGCAACATACCAACGGAAAAGGGCATTATTTTCGCCCACGTGCGGTTGCGTAACTGTGTGGCGCGCTTTTAGGCGCCAATACTATTTCTTTTATTTAAATGGTTCACATTTTTTCATATGGAATAATAGGGAATTCACTGCATACCTTGCGCTGAATAATTTTTTTTTTACATACTGCACAGTTTTTACTGTAATTATTTATTTTTTTCATAACCTTTTTCTGCCATAGGCTTGTCTTCCATAGGCTTTTTTCTTTCATAAACTTTTTTTCCATATAAAAAAATATGGAAAATATATGGAAGAAAACGCGCGCAGCTCAGCGACCAAAAATCAACCGTAGCTTGGACTCACTCCAAACTTGCACTTTGAGAGACTAAAATTCAATAAGCTATGAAGCTGCATACTCAGAAAAATTCCAAGAATTCGGGTTGAATAAAAAGTTTTGATGAAATTTTGAAATATTTTTTTTTTTAATTTTGTACAAAGTGTGAAATTTTGCGTTCTATTGGTGCTGCTGAAGTATGAACTACTTCTCTTCTTCTTTCATAGCGTTACAACGCGGGGTGCGTCAAAGCTTCCTTCAAAATGCTCCTCCAAAGCGGTCTATCTTGAGCTGTTGCTTCGTAATTACGTATTCCCAGCTTCTTAAGATCGTGTTGCACTGCGTCTATCCAACGCTTCCTCGGTCGGCCTTCACGCCCATTAGCTTTCCTGTCAAGGCTTTCTTCACGGCACAGTCAACAGGCATACGGATCACATGACCTAGCCATCTTATGCGCTGCGCTTTAACAAAACGCACAGCTGCCTCGTTCTGAGTTAGATCGTTCATTTCCCAGTTCAATCGGATTCTATAGGTACCATCATCCATTCTTATTGGGCCAAAGATCTTTCTTAAAATTTTTCTTTCCATGCGAGCAATCTGTGCACAATCATCAACCTTAAGAGTCCATACCTCACAACAATATGTTAGGATTGGTCAAATAAGATTGGTCTTGCACATAGTGAACTTTGTAGCTTTAGACAAAAGTCGGGACTTGAACAAGTTAAGGTGAGCGTAATACAATTTGTTGGCGGCGTTGATGCGATCCCTGACGGCGGAAGTTGAATCACCGCTACATGCGAACATAACTCCTGTACTTAAAATGCTGCACTGCTTCAAAAGTTTAGGCTCCCACATGGAAATTTGGCATCTGTGCAGGCCGCCTTGATTTCAACAGATATTTGGTTTTGCCCTCGTTTACAAAAAGGCCAATATCGTTCGCAATTTTATTAATTTTCAAGAAAATTTCTTTTAAGTCTTTCCTATTTCTTGAGAGAATAGCGATGTCATCTGCATCAGCACATATTTGGGTTGTTTTAGTAATCAAGGTACCACCTGTGTTGACTTCCCTTACGACAAAGTACAGCATCAAATTGAATATGACTGTTGATAAGGCATCACCTTGTTTTACACCTGTTTCAATAGGGAACAACTCTGTGAGCTTCCCTTGAATGATCACTTTTGCTTGTGTACTTGTGAGCGTTGCGCTAACGAGCCTTATTAATATAGTTTGGCAGGTATTCCAAGAATAAGCATTTTGTGCTAGATCCTATCTCTTTTAACACTGTCGAAGGCTTGTTTGAAATCAATGAACAGGCAGTGAACATCTAGCCCGTATTCATAGTGTTTTTCAAACATTTGACTAAGAACGAAACATTGGTCGATTGTAGACTGCCTCTACGAAATTCGCATTGGTATTCTTTCAGCATATTCGTTGATTCGTTCACAGAGAACATTTGTAAAAAGCTTGTGGGCCGTGTTAAGCGGTGAGATAGTACGATAATTATCGCATACTCTCTTATCACCTTTTTTGTGTACTGGGAAGATTATGCAACCTAGCCAATCAGATGGCATAGATTATTTTTGGTGGAGGTACTCGAGAGAGAGACCAGGCATTCCCTGACCAGTTTCGAATGCACCAAAATAGAGAGAAGGGCCCTAATTGCCGCTTTGCTAGCGGAGTAAATATTTACCTTCTTAACGCTAGTAAGTAGCCAGTCAGCTGCTTCTTTAATTGCGACCACCTCTGCTTGGAACACACTGCAGTGATCGGGTAGCCTGAATTTGAGTTTGATGGGGAGCTCTTTGCAGAAAACTCCGCCTCCAACCCTACCATCCAACTTCGAGCCATTCGTGAACAGGTTAACCAGGCCCTGTCCCCAAGTGCTGGCCCCGGTCCACTCCTCCCTTGATGAAATATGGGTGGAAACTAGTCACATTTATAAAACAAAATTGCAAAATATATTATTATTTTTTTATAAAAATTAATATAATAAAAAAAACAAATTGCAAAATAAATAGTCACAACTTTATTCTTCATGCTAAATTCGCAAAAATTTAACAAATTTCAGAAAATTATATTAGTATTCAAAATTCTATAAAAATATTAAAATTTTCGAAAAAAAACTTATATCATATTTTTGAAAAAGAAAAAATTGTATCAAACTATTAAAATTTTCGAAAAAATCCTATATCAAAAAAATTGATTTTTAGAAATTATCTGGCTATGCAGTTTTATAGCGCATTCAAAATGGAAATTTGAATTCTGTCAAAAAATGCATTGATTGATTATTGCAAGTAATGAGTGCTCGAACTTTTTTTATATGGAGAAAATGCATGAGACAACCGTAAAAAAATGTCCAAAGCAATACATTTTTTGAGCTACTTCAAACTTGCACTTTATTATTAAAAATTCCTATTAAAAAGTTTAAAATTTTGATGACATTTGTTGAATTTTTATTTGTATTGTATAAATTTGAAATAACTTTGTATGGTCTTTATTGTAGTGTAAATCATATTTTTATATTTTTGCGATTTGTTTTTTTTGCGATGGTTTTTTTATTTTTGCGATTTTTCCTAATTGGCGGGAAAGATAGGGAAAAAGTTAAACGTCCTATCAAAACGAGATTACATTGATGGTATTCGGAATTAAATTCTCTTCTAGTTGAGCCTAGAAAACCGTAAGAAAGTTATGATTAACCCACTTTTTAAACAATCTAAAGTGCATTTGTTTTTTGAAAAAAAAAAAAAAGAATTTTTTTTTGTTACCGAAAAATTGTTGAATTTCTCACTTTTTGTTTAATTTTCTTGGTTTAACTAGAAGCTATACTATACTAAAATTAAATTTTTTTTGGGTTTTTGATGAAAATTGCGAACTGCATCTTTCCCGCCGCACGACCCATGCACACTCGAGGCACCTCGGCAAAATGCTTGTACCAGGCTAATATGACATATATTTTAATGAAAAAATTTGAGAAGACTGTTGAAATATATAACAATAAAACCTGAAAGTTTCGTTTCAATCGAGTATTTCTTTCCTTCCCAAAAAAATCAACGAAAACATCGATTTTTTGAAGACTCTAAAGCAGGCTCCCCCCTTAACTCAAAAGTTATTTCCACCTTAAACTAGTGTTGTTGCTTGCTGGATGGGTATTAATTCAAAACACGTTGCATATTTTGCGTCGCAATCGCACGTTTGTTGTATTTTTAGCTGATTGAAATATTTGAATGCCGCTTTTTATTGGTGTATCAATGCAGTCTTTTCTTCTACCTGCGGATATAGAAATTATCGCAATTCATTCACTCAACACGTGTCCATCCTAGCCGTGAAATAACGCAACAGAAGTGGTCACGTAGCGCACACATGCTCGCATCATATGTGGCCGCACATACATACACATACGAATACTGATGTGTTTGCCACGCGCCTTCGACCACTCCTGTTACTTTTCGAATTTATAGCCTTCACTTCGGCTTAAGCTTTCGTATGAGAAATGTGGTAACATAAATAAAATTTATGTGCACGTATACAGTCATAAATTTTGTATAGCATAGATTCACGCGTTAGTGCGGATATGTGTGTGTGTTGTGTTGGTGTATGAAGCTTTTAACTGTTTATTGCATTTCAGTTTGCATGCGTTAAGTGAACAAAACGAATGGATATTGCAAATTCCACTTGCTCAAATTGTGTCTACTTTTAGGCGTGAGCCATTAGTGTTAATTAAAACTTTAAATTTAATCAATTAAAGAAGTTTAAAAAATAATAAAAAAGCGATGACAATTAAATTAGTTGATACCAAGGGAAACTTAAAGTTATGTGCGGCTGATGCAAGTTTTTATGCCCTTGCATATTTTAGAACAAATTAAGAGTACGAAATAATGAAAGGTAATATTTTGTTTGCGTAATAGATTTATTGCAAATATTTTTTTTTTTCTTGTTTCGGATTCTGCTTTGCAAATTACTCCAACCAATCCAATTACTGATGCTAACAAAATTGTGCGTATGATTCCCAAAAATATGCGTACATACGAAAACTAACCCTCATAACTTTTGCTAACGTCCTTGAGACATATGCGCAGCCCATATCTGCAGACATAATTCTTTAGGCATTACTTGCTTTTCAATGTCAACTTTTAGCACTCCGTTTTTTTATATATTTTTTATACTGCGCTGTCTAGACATTTGGCACGGCATCATAACAATAAATGATTGTGCTCGTTCCCGCTTTTTAGATTTGCATTTTGGTAATTCTAATGCTGCTGTTTGACTGCCTCGCTGACTGGTAGTGGTGTGTCGCCACTGTTTACTTACCTTCAGGAATTTGGGGTGAAAATTGCCGAATTACTGCTTATTTATAATGGCGCACGGCGATGAACTGATTTCGCTGTATCCTTGTAGTTATTTGTTTTTTTGCCTCTAAGTTAGCGGTAATAATAATTTTTTTTTAGTAGCACGTATGTGTGCAAAAGTTCAAAAGAGTTCAAAGGAGTTCAAGGATTTTGTAAACTATACCCAGAAAAGGTGCAAATTTGATTTCATGTTCTTAATCTGTTTGCTTCTTTCTTGGTGGTACTTTTAATTATTTTCGGTGCTTCATTTCTGGTGGTGAAATTAATGCCAGGAAAAGCTATAGGATAAAAATCTGTTTTTAAATTGAATTTCAGGTATATTTTGGGTGTAAGGGTCTTTCAAGTTCGAGTTTCTGTTTTTCAGCAATGCTGTGGTTTTCAATAGCATCTCATTTGTGATCTTTTAAATTCTTTTTTTATTGAATTTCAGTTATATTTAGTACGCACAGGGTCTTGCAAGTTCCAGTTTTTTTTAACAATTCTGTTTTTTTCACTAGCATCTCGTTTGTGATTTTTAAAATCTTTTTTAAATTGAATTTCAGGTATATTTTGAGTGTAAAGCGTCTTTCAAGTTCGAGTTTCTGGTTTTTAGCAAAGTTTTATTTTCTATAGCATCTCGTTTGTGATCTTTAAAATCGTTTTTAAATTAAATTTCAGGTATATTTTGAGTGTAACGGGTCTTCCAAGTTCGAGTTTCTGTTGTTAAATGTGTTTTATTTTTCTGATATCTCTTTTTTGAGTTACAAAATCTTTTTTAAATTGAATTTCAGTTACATTTTGTACACACAGGGTCTTTCAAGTTCGAGTTTCTGTTTTTTAGCAATGCTTTATTTTGATGACATCTTTTTTGTGAGTTATAAAATTGTTTTAAATTGAATTTCAGTTACTTTTTTTACACACAGGGTATTTGAAGCTCGATTTGCTTTTATATTAGCAATGTTTTGTTTGCCTTGACATCTCTTCTCTTCTCTATGTAAATGTTCGTCTGTGTACAGGTTTTAAATTTTTTAATAAATTTAATTTCAGATATAGGAGGTTGAATTAGTTTTAAAGGTTTTTTTTTCGAAGATTTGGGGCTTTATTGTGAAAAAACGGTACAAAATATTTTATTCGAAGTATTGGCCATCGCTAGCTACAACTTTCGCCCATCTTTCGGGCAATTTCCGGATGCCGTTTCTCCAAAATTCTGGCCGCTGCTTGGCTATCCATGACTCAACCCATATTTTGGTAGCCTCGTACGAGGAGAACCGCTGGTCCGCCAAATCGAGACTCATATGCCGGAACAAATGATAATCGGAGGGAGTTATGTCTGGACTATACGGCGGGTGGGGTAACACTTCCCAGCCAAGCGTTCCAAGGTATTTTTTGACAGGTTGAGCAACATGCGGCCGAGCGTTGTCATGTTGCAAAATAACCTTGTCGTGCCTTTTTACCGTTTCCGGCCGTTTTTCTTTCAATGCCCGGCTTAAACGCATCAATTGCAGTCGGTAACGATCCCCCGTGATTGTTTCGCCCGGTTGGAGCAGCTCAAAATATACGACGCCGACCTGATCCCGCCAAATGCAGAGCATGATTTTCTTGCCGTGAATATTCTGCTTGGCCGTCGACGTTGATGCGTGGCCGGGCAAACCCCATGATTTTTTGCATTTTGGGTTATCGTAGTGGATCCATTTTTCGTCGCCAGTCACCACCCGATGCAAAAAACCCTTCCGACTTTGTCGCTCGATCAGCAATCCGCACGTAAAAAGTCGCCGTTCGACGTCGCGCAGCTTCAACTCGTACGGGACCCAATGTCCTTGCTTTTGGATCATTCCCATCGCTTTTAGACGCTTGCAAACGGTTGATTTATCAACGCCCAATGATTCAGCAAGCTCTTCTTGGGTTTGGCACGAGTCCTCGTTTACCAATTCCCCCAATTCCGCGTCCTCGAACTTTTTGGGCTGGCCAAGACGCTCCTTGTCTTCGGTGTGAAAATCACCACTTTTGAATCGACGGAGTATGGTCTGGGTAGGCCTCCTGCAGCAATTCACGGGCTTGCGCTGTATTTTTTTCAAATTGAAGCAGAAAAGCAAAGCTTCCCGCAAATTGCGTTTCGACGGCACGAAAGTTGACATACTCGTAGCACGAAAACACTGCGTTGTTTATACTTCAGCGAAATGACAGCTACTTTTAATATAAAGGGTCTTTCAAGTTCGAGTTCCTGTTTTAAGAAGTGTTTTGTTATGGATAACATCTTTTTTTTTGAGGCATAAAGTTCCTTTTTAATACTCTTTCAGTTAAATGTAAATATATTCGGTACACAGGATCTTTCACATTCAAAAAAAAAAAATTAATTTGAATTTCTCTGGAGAAACTTCCTAAAATATTAAAAATCGACTACCAAGGGTTTTGCTGACAAATTCATCTTTCCAGGCGAAGCTCATCTCAATTTGATCGAGTACGGAAGAAAATAAAATTGTATTTCCAAAAAATTTAATTTTTTTATTACACAGTACACCAAATTTAGACTTTTTGATTCGCACTGAAAAACCACCACATCATAAGTAGATCATTTTTATAGAACAAAGTTAGAGTCTAGCACGTTTCAATTTGTTTAAGGAAGGCTAAAGCCTCCAAATTTCGCTTTAGAAATACTTATTTTACATGTAAAATATTCTGTTGCAAGTCTACTTCCGATAAAAATATTATTGTAAATTTTTGGCCGTGGAATTTTGCGAAAAAATCTTTTTAACTTCCCAGCTTTCCTTTACCGGTCAATTTGACCCATGATTTTTAAGTTATTGTTAAAAAATTACTTTTAAGTTGAACGTTTGAGGACTAAAGTGGTCCACGAAAATCTTCTGCAAAAAAATTGAGTGATAATTACCGAAGACACAAAAGGAATTCCGCCTACCCATAAACAGATACGAGTATTCAGAGGCGTTTAAAATAATAAAAATGCGACACATGAGGTTTTCACTATTTTTTGTATTTTCTTCAATTTTGCTTTTTATATTTTATTTTAATTTTTCTCTACTTTTTTATTTAGTTTTTCTTTATTTCTTATAAAAATTGTATTTATATTTTATGCATATATACAATATATATATATTTTTTTAAATTTTTATATATATTTTTTTTTTTTATGAAAATTTATATATTAATTTTTATGTTGTATTATTCAACATTTATTATTTTTTATTTCATGTTTATTATGTTTTGTTTAATTTTTATTATTTATGATTTAATTTTAGGACACCATTTTTTTTAATATTTTTTTACTATTTTTTTATGTTTCTGATCAAATGCTACTTTTTAATTTATTTGTTTATTTCTTATTTAATTTTTTTAAATGTACTTTTTTTGTATTTAAAATTTATATTTTTTTATTTTTATATGTATTTGTATTGTTTAATAATTTTTGTTGCATATTTTTAACTCACTTTTTTATTTAATGAACAATTTTTTTTTTTTAACTTTTTTTATGCAATTTTTGTGTTTTACTTGTTTTGATAAAACAAAAAACCGTATAATTCAAAGTTTCCTGCTTATATTTTTTTTTACAAAGTTCAACAAATTTTCATAAAAATTTAATTTTTTTGTCAGCACTTTTTGAAAAATTCTAGGTAAGCTATTTCATAGCCCGCAATATTTTAGTGCAATAGTTGGTATAATAACAGTTTAGAATTTGTTAATTGATTACCTCATAATTTGCTTTGATTTTCCATAATTTTTTTGCGGTATTGCGGTTTTTCTGTCATTTAAAAAATTTCGCGCATTCGAATGCGTAACAACTCTGCGCATTTGACTTGTTTAACCCTAGAGAGATAACCTACGTCTGAGCGACGTATGCCTTTTTAATTTTTCGCTCTCCCTCTCTCGAATGTTTTAGTACCACGTTGCTGTTTTTATTTTTCTCAGTCGTCTACAGTAGCTTGCCGGTGGTGGTTATTTTTTTGTGGTAAGTTCGATACTTTTTGAGTTTTGGCGATCGCATACGTCTCGGAGACGTATGGTTAGCTTTTGTGTGACTTTTACACTCAATTTGAATAAATTTGTTTTGATCGTGATTTCGTTTTTTCATCAGTTAAACCAAGAACAATGGCCCGAAATGGATTCTTAAATGACACTGAAATAAGTACGTATTTGCAAGGTTTATCGGACGATCCGGAATCATCTGATAACAGTGAAACAAAAAATGAATTATTTGAAGATGATGTTCAGAGCGATGTCGAAGATGAGGAAATCGGCAGTGAAGATCGTGATATCAACACAGCTTTATTGGAGGACCAAGTTACAGGATCTTCCAATTGTGTTTCTTCTTCAGATAGCCGTATTCTTACGTTTTCTGAACCTACTAACCAAAAGTAAATACTGCTGGACAACGTCGAAAGGTAAAAACGGTGGCAGAGTTTCTTTATCCAACATTATTCGAACGGCAAGAGGTCCTACTAGACAATGTAAATCATTGCTTGAGCCCCTTTCCTGCTTCAATGCATTTTTACCGACGATATTATTCAGGAAATTGTAAAATGGACAAATGTGGAAATATCCCTGAAACGTAACGATGGAATGACGACAACAACTTATAGGGATACAAGTGAACACGAACTCCGCGCTCTGATTGGAATTCTCGTTTTGACAGCTGCGTTAAAAGATAACCAAAGATGCATTGCCTCAACAGGTTGAGAGAGACAATAAATGAGGCAGAGAAGAACCTGAACCAAAGAAAAAAAGATACTGTTCCTATTGCCCCTCAAAAATAAGGCGTATGTCTAAAATGGTGTGTGTAAAATGTACTAAGCCTATATGCGGAGAACATAAAAATGAAGTGTGCAAAACTTGTACTTGATTTGACGATACTTAATATTTTTTTTTATTTATCATAAATGTTATATCTAAATAAGCTTAAAAAGCGAAAGAAATGTGTTCATTTTAGTTTTAAAGAAAACGGCAGTTCCTTTTACAAAATACTTGTTTTTTTTTTGTTTATTTTATAAGAATACTGAAAATGTGATTTTTTCTTACATAATAAAAAAAAGGTTCTCCAAAAATGCATTTAAAAAATAAGGAAATATATAAAGAATCAACGAAAGTACAAAAAGGTAAAAAATATTTCTAAAAATATTGTCATCATAAAGGAAAACTATGATACGTCCCACAGACGTATGGTTATCTTCTCCGTAACTTCCAATAGGGTTATCTCTCTAGGGTTAAAGTCAATCCCAATTTTGAGCCACCTGAAACTTGCACTTTGTTATAGTAAAATTGCATGGGCTATAAAACTGCATATCCAGAATTTTTATAAAAATTTATAAACTTAAGAATGCTTCAAATATTCATCAAATTTCATTGCTTTTTTTTCATCAATAGTCGGTTTTCAATTCCAGAAATGCTCTTGGCCAGTTGAACTCATTAACTGGATTTTTTGAATAAATTTAATTCAAATATGAGTAAATTTACGTATGCGTTTTCACCAGAATTCTGCCTGACACAGAAAAACTGTTTCGCTATAATTAACTTGAAAATTACGCATTTAAACCACAGCCGCAGATAAAGAGCCGAATCAGCAAACAGCTGCCGCACATCGCACACAATCAATATAAATATGAGTCTCAGTTTCATTTGAGAAGCTCGATCACTGTTACTAACAAAAAATAATATCATTCCATTACAAACAAATGAATGAATAATTAATTTTTCATATTTTAAAGTTTTAAATAAAAAAATTTAAATTCATGATAACGCCAACAGCGCCAACTCATTAAAATGCCACGTTTTTCCTTTCCCTCAACTTGACTTGTTATTGGTAGACGTGTACGTGCATCGAAAGATGCGACGTTGGCGCTTGGCGCTGCATTGGAGGCACTTCATTGAATGCAGTTGGTAATTTAACTAATTCTGTTAGCTGTACGTGTACGCCTCAGCATACTTTCAGGCTGAAAATAAACATTGGCTAACGATAGCAATTTCAAGCGCCTGCAGCAACAATTGCTTTCAAGTGTAGACACGTGTTGCAAATGCATGCAATGCGAAAATCAAAAACCAACAAGAAGGGCTGTAAGAAAAATGAATTTACGTATATGCCGCTAAGTGCTGGAAAATTTTCTCTTTAATGCTTTTGACCATGGATTGCACTGCGAAGGTTGTTTGCTTCTGGAGTGGAGTGTAGGGGTTGTGGACGTAGTTGCTGCTGCATTTTTCTTCTTCCTCCCAGTGTTGATGATTCTTGTTATTAGTATGAGAAATGTGTTGGAATTGCGAAAATTTAGAAAGAGCATATTTTAGTCTTTGAATTTATAATTTTTTTTCCGTAAATTTTTTTTTGTAATTTCTTAATTTTAATTTTTGTATGATGATTTTTTATGATTTATTTGAGTTTTTTATATTTATTAATATAAATATCCACATTTGAATAGATTGTTCCTCTAATATTCCACTTTCTTCAATTATGTTGGCAAGTATGGGGTTGGGGGAATAAATTCGAGCGTTTTTACCGAAGACTTTTATTTAAGTATATTAAAAAACAATAATTATATCAATAAGTAAATCAATTATATATTCGCCGTTGCTGTTTACAATCTTTTCCTACCTCTCGACCAATTTTTTGATGCCGTTCCGTCAAAAATCGCTGGTTCTGGTGTCAAAGTAGTTGTTGAGCCAGTTTTTAAGGACCTCTTTGTTATCGAAGGTAACGTCCTTCTTATGGTTTGACTGAGAGCGGAAAAGATGGTAATCCGGAAGAATACGGCGGTTGCTGAAGAACCTCCCATTCGAGCTCTTGGAGTGCGGCTTTGACGACTTGTGCAACACGGGGCCTGGAGGAGTCGTATTACGTCATGAAGGAGTATGATTTAACCTTGTCGATGAGGTCTTTTCAGTCGAATATTCACGCGGTATAACTGGGCAATGTAGAGCTCCTTGGTGACCGTTGCATTCTTTTCGAGCATTATCCAGTGCACCATGCCTGCCCAGTCTCACCAAACACATATCCTAACCTTCTTTGGATGAAGATCCGGATTGACTCTCGGCTTTGGCTTATCTCCTCTAGCCACCCACTCCTTTCTTTGCTTCATATTGATGTATAGGCGTCATTTCTCATCTCCCGTGACGACTTGGAACAAAAAGCGCTGTTTATGACCGCGTGTTGCTCGATGGCGGGCGAGATGCTGAGAAGTAATTTGAAGGCGACTTTCTTTGTTTTTTTCGTTGAGCTCGTGGGGCACCCAGTCTTCCAATTTTTCGGTAAATCCCTTGAATGAAGTTAATTGAGAATCGTTTTATGATCGCTGTTCATTTTGCCTGCCAATTCTCGACTGGTTTGACGACTGTTCTTCTTCAAAAGTAATTTGAGACGTTCTTCATCGAATTCAGAAGGCCTTCCGCTGCGGGACGCGTCATCATCGTCAAAGTCGCTATTTTTGAACTTTGCAAACTGTTTCCGTGCTGTAGACTCGCCTATGACACCTTCTCCATACACGGCGCAAATATCCCGGGCTGCTTCGGCAGCTTTTTGACCTCGATGAAAAGCAAAGAAGAGCAGGTGTCGAAAATGTTAACTTTTGCCCCCTTGGGTATTCGATTTCTAAGCCTCAAAACTAAGCTCATTGTGCAATTTGTCACCTCCATATTTTAGCATTGCATTGTTGATACGATCTGAACCTGGTGATTTTCAGATTTTTAGCTTCGTTGCATTAAATTAAACATCAATGTTGTGAATGGGCAGAAGGACGCGGCTCAATTGACTGTAGCTCAATTTGTCCGCTTATCTCCTCTCATCTTCTTGCTCGTTTTACGTTAACGTAGCTAAAACAATTCACCCATTTTTTCATTGGGATGTTGGCAAAGCTAACTTACTCGTTTATAGGTTTCTTAAGGTTCCTCAGCATGTTCCATAACGTACATCTTTTTTGCACCATATAAGTCGTGTTCCATTTCCGAAAAGAAGCGCTCCCAATTCCCTTCTTTTTGTTGTTAGTTGTAGGTTTCTTTATTATTATTTTGTATTTAGTTATTTATTTTTGTCCTTACCACTTAATTTTTACTTTCTTATTTAATTCAACGTACATTATGTTATTATTTATTTTTTATTTAAAAATTTTTTTTAATTGTTTTTCATTCATTTTTTATTTTGTTTTATATCTTTTTTATTGAATTATTTATTTTTTATTAATTTTTTATTTGTTTTATTTCTTTTCTTATTTATTTATTGTTATTTTTTATTTAATAATTATTTATTTTCCTTATCACTCTTTTTACTTTCTCATTTAACTCAACGTAAATTATTTGATTATTCATTTTATTTAATTTTTTATTTAATATATGTTTTTATTTTTTTTTCTTTTGTTTGTTCTGATTTTTTTGTTTTAATTTTTTTATTTTTATTTATTTCCTTTTGTTATTTTTATTGAATTATTTGTTTTTTATTAATTTTTTTATTGGTTTTATTTCTTTTCTTATTTATTTATTTTTATTTTTTATTTATTAATTATTTTTATTCCGTATCACTCCTATTTTATTATTCATTTTATTTTATTTTTTATTTATGTTTTGTTTTTTGTTTTTATTAATTTTTATTTTGCTCTTTTGTTTTTATTTAGTTTTTTTTTCGTTCTGATTTAATTTTTTTTATATTTTTTATATTTTTGTTTCATTGTTATTTAATTTATTTATTAAATCCTGCTTCATCCATGCTTCTTGTTCTTATTTGTCCTTGCCCCTTTTTACCTTATCCCATCCCACCTTACTTTAACTGATCTTATCAGGGCTTTTCCCATTCTTCCCTATTTTTGTCATCATATTTTTCATTCACAATATCTTATCTTTTCTTATATTCTATATTATCTTTTTCGCCATTATTATTTGTTGTATCTTATCTTCCCTATCTTAATTAATGTATCTTCTTATTTTCAATTTCTTCCTTTTCCATTTTCTTTTTACTTTTCCTTATCCTTCGTTTATTTTACCTTAATTAACTTTTGTGCCAATGATTTTCTCTGGGATTTTATTCTATTTTGTTAAGAAATATTCAAATTTCTTTTAAATTCCTTTTTTGTTTTAATTTTGTGCACCTTTATTACCTCAACATTCACGTTCCGCATACAATGTTGCAGACACATGCATCTAAACATCTACACTTGGCATCGAATGCCATGCACAGCGAAAGGGAACAGCGCAACAGCAACAACGCCACGGCGCACAGAAGTCATTGCTCTTTCGCTTGCCGCGCTCATCGACATTCATACACACATACATATGCACACATGTACAAGTGTATATGCCGCCATAGCTGCATGTATGCTTTGCTACATCCATCGAGCACTTTGTTGCCTTTGCCTTTCATTTTGCTGCCACTGCAACACAAACACAACTGCTGACGGCCGGTATTTCCTTTCCTTCCACATGCAACTGACAACGTTGTCTGCTGTCTGGCAAAGGCTTTTACCGCAGTAGTAATACGTATCTTTTTCTCTGCCCTCCTTTTGTTGTGTAGCCAAAAGCATTGTTGGAATTCTGGTTGCACATACACTTCCATACATATTTATTGTTGTTTTGTTGCAATTCTTAAGCGCCACTCTGCTGTTGTTAATTGTGTTTGACTGGCATTGTTACATGGCGTATACGTTTGTTATTGTTTTTGTAGCTGTTGCTGATGCTCATGCGCTACTACTGCACTCTTCTTTGTTATTGCCGCTGATGTTGCACTAGTATTGTTATTATTTGTGGTGATTTATTTGTTAGTCTTCCTCAGCTTTTATTTATTTACTGCAAACTGGTTGATTGTTTGGCTGTGTAGCAGCAAGCAAACGGCTGATGAGACGGACGGACAGTACATTTTCCCTTGACCGAGGTCACGTTTGGTCAGCCATGATAGGCTGTATGCACATTCTTGTATGGGAATACGTACACGTACGTATGTTTGTATGTATGCAGTGGTTGCTGTTGCGCTAAGAGAGTGAAGTTATACAACTCCGCCATGGTGTTTGCAAAAATATTTTTTTTTTGTGTTTTGTGCTGAGTTGAAGGTAAAAATTGTAATTGGACGCCAACTTTTACATTAGGACTCGTTTTACATTAAGGTACAGTTAATTTCAACAAAGTGTATCAAAAGCACAATTAATAATTGAAAGCGATTTGCTCTATTATTTTAACACAATGAGCATTTCCCGTATTTTTAGATTTGTTTTTATATTGTAGCTTACTGCTAACGGCTGTGTTATACGACCAAGCTCAACTTTTTACAAAACAAAATACGTTTACAAACAATAACAGGGTTCCGCCAATGGAATGTAGTAAGGCGGGTCAAGGAGTAATATCTGGCATACGGCGTGTTAAAGTTTACGTTTAAACATTTTTAGGAGGGTCACAGTTTACCACTTACAACCGAACGACATAACGAATGCTTGAAATGCTTTTATTAGGGAAAAATGCACGAAACAAAAGCGAAAAGAATTTCAAATAGCAATGCTAGTTTTGAGCTACTTAACCCTCCGTAGGGCACCCAGGTCTGGCCAGACTGGCTTTTTCGACTTTGGACGTGAATTTAACATATTTCTATTATTGCTAACGAAACGACTTGAGCCTCCTTAAATTTAATTTTCTATCGATTTGGATATAATTTTTTAAAAAAGATCCTCGAACAGGACAAAAAAGGCCAGACGCGGGTGCTCAACTGAAGGTTTTAAAAATGATGTCCAACGGAGGGTTAAACTTGCCCTTTATTATATAAAATCCAAAGGGGTAGAAAATTATACTCAGAGCTTTACTACAAATTCAGACTAAAAAGACATCTTGTTGAATTTTCTAAAATGTTGTACAAAGTGTGAAAATTTGAGTCACAAGGTTAGAATGAACTAAAAGATGAATAAATAGGCAAAACTTTGCAATATGCCGCGCTGCTATTATTGTGTGCACTTATTATACTAACCATCTTTGCGTCTATTTTGAATTATTAAATTATTAAATTACAAAAAAAAGTGCGTGTAGCGTAGTACACATAAAATAAGAGAAACTTTCAGGGCTGACAAAGAAAGAGGGAGAGACCCGAGAGAGAATGAGAGAGAGAGAGAGAGAGAGAGAAAGAATATATATCTAAATAAATTCACAAAATTTGCAGAGAATACAAATAGATAAAATTTACAAAAAAACGGAGAAGGGTCGACTGGTGTAGGAAAACGCCGGACTCAAACCGTGTTAACAACACGCACTACTCCCAGCGTTTATCACCCGCACAAACGCAGCGACTCCAGGACCGCAGCAACGGCACAAATTACCAATAAATCCGCCGGAATGGATAGCACTTTATAGTACGCAAAAGCACTAGCCAGGAAACGGAAATAAGCGCCAAAAAGTAGGCACCAAAAAAAAAATGGGGACCAAAAACGCCCCAAGCTGTAGGCACCAAGGAATTATAACGCCAAAAAGTAGGCACCAAAAATATATTTCCTACAAGTTTGCACCAACAAACAAGCGCCAAAAAGTGGGTATTGTTATTACTCACTAGAAATTAGCAACCACAAGGAAAGACTCGGGAAAAATAGCATAAAGTGTATCTAAGATATATACAAGGTATAGCTCCCTCTCCTTTTCCTCTATGTTATATCTTTTTTCTCTCTCGCGGAACGAAAATTCCCAAAACTGCTTTACACCTTTAATTGCTTGAAAGGGTCAAAATGGAGCCATAAATTAAAAAGGTAGAGGGTTAAAATGTTCCAAACAGATTATCTTGGCAATTCGCAATATAATGCGAATATTGAACATACCTACTATATTTGCCACCTCAGTAGCAAGGATCTTGTGGTTTGGTATGACATTTTATTTCAAGAAATGTTAAAGTTTAAATACTCCCTAAATATAATATTTTGTTTAGATAGACTTTTAAAACGGTGTTTGGAGATATTATTCCTTGGCCTTTTTTATATAGAGCCATGGCCAGAACCCATTTGTTTTTAGTATATTTTTCAATAATTATAATTTTTTTTCGTTTTTTTTATATTTTTTTTTTTTTTAAATTTTGTTTTTTAATAATTATTATTTTTTGTTTTTTTTATCTGGTTTTTTGTATTTTTACATTTTTTTATACATTTTTAGATTATTTTGGTTTTTGTTTTTATATTGTTTTATGTTAAATAATTTTTTTTCTTCAGTTATAACTTTTTTTATTTTGTTTTTTTGTGTTTGTTATGTACTTTTTTAATTGTTTTTGTTTTTTTTTTGTATATAATTTTTTTTATCAATTGTTTTTAAATAATTTCTTTTTGTTTTTGTTTTTATATTTTATATTTAATTTAATATTTTATTTTTATTTATGTTTTTTAATAATTATTATGTTTTGTTTTTTTATATATATACTTTTTTCAATCTCGTTTTTTGTGTTCTTATATTTTTTTTAATTGTTTTTGTTTTTTTGTACAAATTTTTTTATACAATTGTTTTTAAATAAATTAGTTTTGGTTTTAGTTTTTATATTTTTTGTGTTAAATAATTTTTATTGTATTATTAAATAACTTTTTTGTTTTCTTTTTTTTTAATTTTTTTATCTAAAACTATTCTGTTTTTGTTTTTACAATATATTTTTATTGTGTTAAACCATTTTTTTTTTTATTTTCTGTTTTGTTTTTATATATATATTATTTTTATATAATTTTTTTTATTTTTTTGTTGTTTTTTACTTTTTTGTTGTAATTTTTTTATACAATTTTGTTTAAATAAAAATTTTTTGATTTTTATAATTTGTTTGGGATACATACTTTTTTTGTTTTTGTTTTTATGTAAAAAAAATTTTTCTTTTTTGGATTTTTGTTGTTGTAAATTAAATTTCTTTTTACATATTTTATAATATTTTTGTGGTTTTTTAATTTTTTTAGTTTTTTTTGTTGTTTTTTTATTTTTGTAATGTTTTTTCTTCTTTTTTGGTATAAGTTTGTTGTTTTTTATTCATAATTTTGTTTTTTTTTTATAATTTATTAATATTTTTTATAATTTTTTATTTTTTATAATTTTTTATTTTGCTTTTTGTTTTTTGCATTTTTCGCTTTTTATTTCATTTTTACTTCGTGTTGTTTGATTTGTTACCCTCATATCCATTCTTCCTAAAAGTACCCAGCAGGTTGAATCAGCATATCCATAAAAACAAAATATTTAACATACCATTAATCGCCATTTAAACACGCCGAGTGACTACCAAGCGCACATTTTTTTGCAACGACATCCATTCTTCTTAAAATTTTTGCAAGAAGTTTTTGTTTTACTGTTCATGAACTGGCGCGTCAAGCCATGACATCCGCTGGCGTGCACGTCTGGGGTCCTTGAACTATAAAAACAACAACAACATACAATGTAAACTACATCAAAAAGCAGTGAAGGCAAGACGGCGCGTACAGCAAACGCATATTAAGGTTATTGCTTCTTGCTTGCTGCACACATTAGCCGATTTGTGCGATCGATAACCCTTTACACACTGACGACACACACGCACACACACACTTAAGCGAGATACAAAAATCAAGCACGATAAGACCCTTGCTTTCTTACATAGTTTTTAAAAATGCTATTGTTGCTGTTAATCGCCAACATTTTGCCGATGATGACTTGGTCTGTTTATGCAGCTTCCTTTTGGGCTTTCTTTTTGCATTCCATGATTTAATTTTTTGTTATTGTTGTTTTGCAGTTTAGATTTTTTCCTTATTGTTTTTTAGCTGTCAACTAGCATTTATGTATGTTTGTATGTACACATGTGGATTTAGTAGCGCTGTTAGTAAGCTGCTTGCAACACAATTCCCACAACACTTCAGACGTCTGTTGAACTTCCTTTGTTTGAATTTTTCGCATGAAAACCGGCTACCAAAAAATAAAGACTATAAGTACCAATCCAATCCTTACACACCTTTATGAATACACATACGAGTATTTTCGTCTGGGCTTCAACATTTGTCTGCAGTACACACACACACAAAAACGCACCAAGTCATCCAATTGAAGGGGAAACATGCCGAAAGAGAGATGGGCACATACCAGTGCTCACAATAATAGTGACAGATTGCAGAGTGGTGACTATTTGTTTAATTTTTTTGTAGGTTTTTTTATAAGAATATAGTTTAACGACAACTAAGTTAAAGTTTCAAACTGTGTACAAAATTAAAAAAAAAAAATCACAAAGTTTCTCCAAAATTAAAAAAAAATGTATCAGAATTTATAAACAAATTTTGAGTATGCAGTTTTATAGAGCTTTGATTTTAGTCTTGACTTTTGAGATTTTTTTGCAGGCGGTTTTTATTGTAGTATAAAAAAAAAATAAATAAATAGCAAATAAATTAAATAAATAAGAAAATTAAGTATGAATAATAAAAAAATTAAATAAAATAAAATAAAGAAACAATTAAATATAAAAAATATAAATTAAAACAAAAAAAAATTAAAGATTAACACGTTGAGTGCCACCATACAACAAAAAAAATGGGGTTCGTCCGGCCACGATTTTTTTTTACATAATACAATAGAATATTTGAATTTTTGAATAGGCCATATGATGCCACATTGGTCTCATACCCATAGGCCAAACAGCATAAACAATGCAATGGCTCTAGTATGGCGTGAATACACTACTACTAATAGCCTCTATGAAGCAGCTGCATCAGCACAAACCGAAATCTCACACATTATACCGTGAGACCAAGTGTCACCACGAGGCCTGAAAGTCCCTTCGCACTGTGAGACCAACCTGGACTCACATGGCACTCAGCGTGTTAAAAAAAAATAAAAAATAAAAATTAATAAAAAAATTATATAATATATAAATAAAAAAAAATAGACAGAAATAAAAAAATTAGATAGAAATAAAAAAATTAGATAGAAATAAAATAATTAAATATAAATAAAAAAAATTAAATATAAATAAAAACATTTAATATGAATAAAAAAATTAAATAATAAAAAATAAATAAATAGTCCAAACTTTGTCGTGCTGCTATTATTGTGATCACAGGTGTACATTTTCTCGCACATTCTACATACTCATTTATGTCTGCTCTGACTAAGGAATGCCACATTTAAAATTCCATAATTGAAGCTCAAAGTGCTGTACGTAGAACATCAAAGCTGAAAGTGGTGGTGCGGCTGAAAGAGAATTCGTGCGGGGGTGGTTGACTAAATTGGCAAATAAATTCTACTTTATGAAATACGCAGTTGATAACTGATATGTTGTCCGCAAATTTCCGGAATGTCCATTCAGTATTTGGTGCAATTCTCATGCGCCACAATTGAGCTCTCATATTCACCCTGTGTGGTCCCTCTAAAGGCTATATCCTCTGGGGCGCATACACTCGTCATAGGTATTGAAAGCAAACATCGAGTGATATGCCGTTCAGCCCAGTGGGAAGTTTCAATGTTTAAATAGAAACTGATTCGTCGAAAGTGTATATGCATATGTACCACAAGTACAGTATAAAAATGTGTATACAGATGCGAGCAGAAAAATAGCAGTACAAAAAACATATGAGATTTTTCCAAAACAAAATTTAATCTATGTTGTGATTAGGAAGTTATTATTATTTAAAAATATTATTATATTCTTTGACTACACACATTTCAATCAATTTTATAACGAAAAACAAAACTTTTTATAACAAAAAATAGAAATTAAGGGTTAACCTTCAAATAGCTGTGGTCATATAAGTAACACATTCTGACCAAGTTTATAAAAAATTAAAAAAAAAATAAACTGCATTGACAAAGTTTGCAGATACAAAGTTGTAACTAATTTTTAACGTAATTTGAATTTCCCAAATTTTTTATTGCGGCAGCACTTCGCTGCTTCGAAATCTTCAGTCACTTATCTATCACAATTTCCCAAAGATGTTGATTGTTACTCGTTTACGCATTTTGGGCAGCTCTTTTAAAGCCCCCCACAGGTTTTCTATAGGATAGAGGTCGGAGGTTTGAGCCGGTCATACCATAACATCAATTTTATTTGCGCGAAACCATTTCTTGGTCTTCCGACTCGTGTCTTTAGGAACATTATCCTACTGGTAGACTCATTTTATTCGCGTTCCTCTTTGCAACACGGCAACATTCTGCATTATTTCCACATAAATATCCGGGTCTATGATGCCATAAATTTTGTGTATGGGGCCTGCGCCATAATATGAGAAACATCCCTATACCATTATTTTTGAGCTCCCATGCTTAATGGTTTTCAAAGTGTATTCTTATAGACTCGTCAGTCCGTAAACTATTACGTCATATGTCAGCTGTCCTGCTAGCATGTTTTCTTCCAAATTCCAAACATTTTGGTGACGGGAGTGGTTTTTTCGTGGGCTGTGACCTGCTAATTCAGCTTCCTGTAGTCTTCTACATACAGTCTTGTCAGCAACATTTAAGTTGACCACTTTTTTAATTTGTATGACTGACTTCATGGGATCTTCTTTGGAGCAGAATTTTGCGATTGTTTTGCAGAGATGCTGTCGTTTTCCTCCTTTTTTTCGGGGTTTCCCACAAATTTGATTGCATTTGCGTGACTACCATTCGGATGACGTGAACACCTTCGCCAAGTAATCTTTGCTTCCTTGCGGGTTCCAGTCCAGTGTCATTCTCGCGATGCTATCTGGTGGTTTCTTAAGCGTGTAACCTATCCATCGTCACTTTCTGCGTTTGATTTGCCATAGGATGGACTCCTCGTTCGTTAATCTCCACAGCGCGTCGTTACTGATGGTTTTCGGCAAGAATATTCTAGAGATAATGCGGAGGCATTTGTTGCCGAAAGATTGTAGCCTCTGTGTGATGGTGTTGGAGTAGCTTACATCTTTATCTGCTCCGCCGTCTGTCGTGATAGTGTAACCGAGGTAGCATAAGCTTTCGACAAATTCCACCGGACACCCGTCAACCATATAGATCCTCTTCGGACTGGCTAAAGCTTAGAAATCAATTTTTGATGTATGTGTCAAAGTAGATCTCATATTAGACAGTGGGTCAAGGACTAGTATGTTATTTTTTTTGTTTTGGATTCAGTAAAACCTCAAGGTCCGCTATGGCTCGAAGTCTCAAGAAAGCGCCAATTATTATTATTATTATCGCATTATCTATTTCTTACTGGCACTTACTGGCACTTACTAACACGCCCTCACTAGCGCGCTACTAATATGGAGCCATTAACCAAACATATTTATAAAATGATGAACCAAACCTAGCGCATGCCCTGCGCCGTGTACCCAGCTTATTCTTTGTTAAATGCTTACTAGGTCCTGCATATGGCTTTGCCTTGCACATCACTCTGCCATTGCCTTGACTAACTCAGCGGAGGGCAATCAACTTTACTGACAATTTGCCACGTCTGCCCGCCTAACTGTCTAATCGCCTGTTATAGCAGACATCCAACAGCTGCCTCCGCTGTTTTTTTCTGTCCATCCTTCCAAGTACCAACTGCTACGCAGCCACGTCATTGTCACTCCTTGTCGTACCTCTGCTTCAAAAAATATTCCTGTATTTGTGCCGCTCCCAAGCTGCGCTGCCCCGGTTGTTATGGCTACTGCCATCGTCTGTGCTGCGTTGTTCGTCGCTCCCTTTTTGACTGCATTGTTTTCATTGCTGCTCTATTGCTATTTTCACATTTGCCTTTTGGTCATGTACTTTAACTATTTTATCGCTTATGCTCGCACTAATTACTATGACTGCTGTTTGTGGTGGCGGCGTTGATGCTCTAAAAGTTATACTCGATTCTCGTTATTCCTCAAACCTTTGGCAGCGCACATTAATTGTCTTTCGTTATCTGTGCGAATTTGTAGTTGCGGTTTTGTTGGTCTTTAAATTATTCGATTTTTTTCTTGCTTTTTATTTCCACTTTATTGGCCACTTAAGCGGTTCATTGTGGTTGGTTGTTTAATGTCTTTTGTCGGTGTTCAACACCACCCTCTATGCCATGACCTCAACCTCAACTAGTTTTCTGCGATTTCTATTTTGGTTTTTCTCGTCATATCTATTCGGAAAGTGAGTTTTTGTTCATGTATTGCACAGCGTTTGTCGTCGTCTGGCACTTTCTTGTAGTTATTGTCACAAAAGACTCAGACTAAAGTCATTACATTTGAATTTGCTACTTATTCGCCTTTGGCGTGTCGATGGCATATTCCTTTGGAGTTCAGCTTGTTTTTATTTTATTGCGACTATTTTCCAGCGTCAAATGCTGTTTGGCTTTTTTCAGTAAACCATATACGGGGGTGAATCAAATTAGCCAAGTGGTTCGGTTAGTTTTCGTTTATGCAGAATGGATTCTTGCTTTTGAGCGGGTAGTGGAGCTTCGAGTTGTGAGAAGATACGTTAAGGAGGGCCTAACCGAGTGAGAGTATTGATAGTGCCTTTGATATATTGACTTCAAGAATTAAAAGTAATATGGAGATATATTTTTCGACCGGAATTCAGGCTAAAATATTTTCATCCAGAGCTCCGCAAGCAGAGTGTTTTTCAGTAGCATAACACGAACGGAGCAAAAAAAATGTTCTATGTTCTAAAGGGTGTTTTTTTTAGAGGTTAGGTTTTCAAGTTGGCACTACTTTTTTCGTAGATGGTCTTTTTGACAGCTGTCACTTGATTTATGCTCAGTTTGGTTTGCCATTTCATAATGAATAGACTTACACCTGAACAACGTTTGCAAATCGTGCAAATTTATTACGAAAATAATGGTTCGGTTCGCGCGACGCATCGAAGAAAATTTTGTTCAGCGATGAAGCTCACTTTTGGTTGAATGGGTATGTCAATAAGCAAAATTGTCGCATTTGGAGTGAACATAATCCACAAGCCATTGCTGAGACGCCGTTACATCCTCAAAAAGTCACTGTTTGGTGTGCTCTATGGGCAGAGGGAATCATTGGTCCATATTTCTTTAAAAATGAAGCCGGCCATAATGTTACAGTCAATGGAGAGCGCTATAGAGCCATGATTAATGACTTTTTCGTGCCTGAATTGGACGATGTTGATGTGGACGACCTTTGGTTCCAACAAGACGGCGCTACATGCCATACAGCCAACGTAACAATCGATTTATTGAAGGAAACTTTTGGTGAGCGCATTATCTCGCGCCGTGGACCTGTTGCGTGGCCTCCAAGATCGTGCGATATAACACCGCTGGACTATTTCTTGTGGGGCTATGTGAAGTCGCTTGTCTACGCAGATAAGCCTGTGACGATTGACGTCTTGGAAGAGAATATTCGGCGCGTTATTGCTGACATACGGCCCCAATTGCTGCAAAAAGTGGTCGAAAATTGGGCCTCTCGGCTGAAATTTATTCGAGCCAGCCGCGGCCCGAAATCATTTTTAAAACATAATGGCAAACCCTTATCTTTATAATAAAGCTAAATTCTTGGCCATAACATTAAATTATATACGTTTTATTTCATCTTGAAAACCTAACCTCTAAAAAAAACACCCTTTATGTTTCCAAAAATGTTCCTTACACTCATGGACTCAATCCCCACTTGGTCCTCTTTGTTCTATGTAAACTTTTTTTCTTGCTAAACTTATTGTTGCACCTCTGGCGTAAAAAAATCGAATTTATATTTTAACCCATTAATGCTCACACAAAGAACTCGTGGAAATATAATTTTCAGCATATATTTGAAGTGATATCCGACTGTCAATTCTCAGGTTCCAAAAAAATGTTTCAAGTGATGCGGGCGTGGTGAAAGACATATATATGTATATATCAGGCCTTGTCACTAACGGGTTAAGAGGAGTAATTAGGCATAATATAAAAAAAGAAACTGCAACTTCCTTATTACTAAACAAACGTTTAAAGAGAATAGAAAATACAACAAAAAAAAATTACTGTGAAAACTTTTTATTTACAAAATTTCGCTGAAAACGATATTTAAAATTTTTTCATCTCCAGAAAAAACATGGGTCATTAATGTGTTAATAGAAATACATAGGTGTAATATAAAAACTAAAAAGCAATTTTCTTATAAATAGGTAAATTCTATTAACTCTCGAAGACAAAAAAAAATTTAAATTGACAATAAAATTTCGCTGAAAACGATATTTAAAATTTTTCCATCCCCAGCTAAAAGAAGGGTCATCAACGGGTTAATAGTAATAAAAAGGCGTAGTATAAAACCTAAAATGCCATTTCCTTATAAATAAATTGAATTAACTCTTGAGGACAAACTTGTGAAAAGAACAGGAATTAAAAAAAGCGAGAAAAAAAATTTTACAGCAAAAAATTTTATTCAAAAAATTTCCTTCGAAAAAAACGTTTCACTTTTTCCATTCCCAACTAATATATAAAGCAAGCGATATACGGTTGACCGTGCATGAAACAACTTGCCAGAAAATTCCCCAAATCTGTTCACACTTAAATTTTTTCTAAATTAAATTTTTTCTATGCGCTCTCTAGCGCATAAGTTTGAAGCCTATGTCAGGACCAGACCACTAGTCAATAAACCAAACAAAATTTAATCTAAATCCATTCAGTGGTTTTTGAGTTATTGAGTAACAACTAATACTGCTATCATTTTAAAGGTTGATCAATTTAGAGGTATCGTATTTTAAATCGAAATAAAGCAACAAAAATTCAAATTGATTGGGCTATATTTATTATTTTTCCGTAGAACCATTCATCTCATTTATTTTTTTAAGATAATCCCTTTCAAATTTTGCCCTCAACTGCGCTGTAATTCTGCCGGCCAAAAACACGTAATCCAATTTGAATGACTCGCTGGACGGCTTCGCTCGGAATCTCATGAATAACTTTGGTAATGTTGGCTTCGAATGCCTTACTCCAGCTGGTTTCTCCACAAAGCATTTAGACTTTACACACCCCTACAAATAAAAGTCGAAAGGTGTGATATCACACGATCTTGGTGGCCAATCCACTGGTCCGATGTGAGAGACAAGTTTCTCACCGAAACGACGTCACAGTAAATCCATTATTTCACGCGTTGTATGGCAAATAGCGCTGCCCGCCGTCTTATTGGAACCAAATGTTGTGGAAATCACCGACATCCGGCATCAAAAAGTCGTTTATTATGGCGCGATAGGGTTCGTCATTCACTATTACATTGGCGTCATAGAAGAAATATGGACCGATAATTCCTCTAGCCCATATGCCGCACCAAACGGTTGTTTTCAATGGTTGTAAAGGCTATTCTTGAATGGTCTCGGGTTGCTCTTCAGCCCAAATACGGCAATTTTGCTCATTGAAACTAGTAAGCCAAAAATGGGCCTTGTCGCTGAACGGTTATGTAGGCCTAAGTTGGCCTGAGCGCGATGGATACTTTTCACAGAGCGTCGATTTTCGTCAAATAATTGTTCGATTTGTAAACGTTGAGGCGTTAGTCTTTCCATAATGAAACGTCAGTGAATAATGAAAAAAATTATGTATTTAGTTTGGCAGTAGTCGCGCGTGATCTGTCAAAAAGCCCCTATCTGATTACCCTTTATTTACTCGCTCATTTACTAAATCAGTATAAGTCATTGTGTCTAATTAAAAAAGCAATTAAAATAACTCTACAAAATTGTATCCAAGTTTTAGATATTTTAGTAAATTTTTTTTGGAAATTTTTCAGGTATGCAGTTTTGTAGCACGTTCAGTTTTGATGTGAAGTGATAGATGTTTGCGTGACTGCTAATGATAATTTACGAGTTATAACGTTATTCGCTGAAGTCTTTCCACGTATTCCGCGGGAAAACAAAAATTACGTGAATGCGTTTTGTGGAGAGAATTGTCAGCGAAAAACCTAAACTCAAATTTTGTTTTTTTTTGTTTTATTATTATTATTTCTTATTTTTTTCATAATTTTTTTTTTGTTTTATTATTATTATTTCTTATTTTTTTCATAATTTTTTTATTTTTTTATTTTTTTATAAATTTTTCTTTTTATAAGTTTTTTATATACAATTTTTTAAATATTGTAATTTTTTTTAATAATTTTTTTATTAAATACATTTTTTATGAATTTTTTTGTAGTATATTTTTTTTGTATAAATTTTTTTTTTTAATTATAGTTTTCTTCTAACTTTTTTTTATAATTCTTTTTTTATTTTTTTTGTGTTTTTAATTTTTTTTATTCATTTTTTTACTAATTTTGTTTTATTCTTGTTTTTTTTATTAAGAAAACATCAGTGTTTTTTATACAATCAGTTGTTTTTTACAATAAGTTTTTTTAACGATAATTTTGATTTATACAACATTTTTTTTACAATATTTTTTGTTTTACAAAAATATTTTTTTATAGTTTTGTTTTTATTAATTCTTTTTAAATTTTTTTTTACTCATTTTTTTACTATTTTTTATTCACTTTATTTATTTTTTCCTTTTTTATGCATTTTTTGTGTTACTAATTGTTTTTATTAATTTTAGTTTTACTTCTTTTTTTTATTAATTGTTTTTTATATTTTTTTTTGTATTCATTTTTTTTAATTTTTTATCACTTTTTTTATTTATATTTTTTATAATTTTTTTATGCAACAATCTTGTTTTTTTATTTATTTTTTATTAATAGTTTGATTTTTATCGTCTTCCTTTAATAATAAAACAAACAAAAAAAAATACTTTAAACATTTGAAATTTACAGCTGTACGAATTCTAGCGATACCCCTCTGTACCTCCTCGCATACGACCCTCTTACAGTTTTCACATTCCTCAACTGTTATCTGCATACAACTTATCATTTATTATAATACTCTATAAAATTTCCTCTTAGTTTTCTTTACAATTTTTTTTTATTTATTGTTTTGCCAGACGTACGGAACTCCCCACGACATTGGCTTCTTTACTATTTGCCCTTCCATGCGCCTTTGTAATTATTACCATTTAAGTCATAAGTGCAGAAGTACGCGAAATTTAATTAGTTAAGCACAGCGAATAGAAAAGTTCGCTTAGTAACCAAAATTAGTTGCTGTGTTGGGTGTGATTGAGTCACGCAATTTACGTATTACAAATGGGTATGTGTGTGTATGAATTTTGTAGTATGTGTATATGTAAAGATGGACAAGTGTGGATGTATGCACTCTTATGTGTACATTTCGCTTGCCTACAAGAATACGTCAAAATTAAAGCATTTATATGTCCGATATCTCTACCCAAAGCAGATGGGCAAAACAGATGGACATTCGAGCTGCTTTTGCGCTGATTTTTGATTGGATAAAATGCGTCGCTTTTGAAAAACAAAAATCAAAATATTATATCAAACATATCCCTCATATATATATATGTATATGTATGTACGTATATCAAAATTTTAGATAGTGCTTTATCGGCTTTTTCCTTTTTAAATTAATGCTATTTCGATTCTATTGGCTAATTTGCGCTAAGAAAAGTAGCATAAACTCGGTAAAATAATTGCGTGGTATGAAATGGAATTCGTTCGAAATTGAGAATACGTTTCGGACGAAGCGTCATTCCACCTTAGCGCCTATGCATTTAGCAAAGAATTAAACGAAGCTCAATATGTGGTAAAAAATTCAATTTTTCATAATCATTGCAAACTTTTTCCATCCAATCTTATATATTCTCGTGATAAGCGGGAAGAACCATCGCGCATACCATCATTTTGTGCGACAGTAAGTAAAGTTTCTTATGCATTTTCGAAGAAATAAGGGCGAATGGTGACGACGGATCACAATCCATGCCGAACACTTGTGTAAAGACACCTGCTGAAGCTCTTGCGGGTTTGTGTCGTTCCAAATTCGGCATAAATGAGGTTGTTTATGAAATCACTTAGCAGAAATATACAGGTAACCCTCCTATAACGCGGTACTTCTATAGCGCGATTTCGCTACAACGCGGTTTGCGAATTGCGGAATGTTTCTTATAACGCGACTCCTACAACGCGATTTTTAAGCATTTTTTAAATACATATTCTATAAACACACAATTATCAAAAATTACTTGTGTATATGTGTATATCTATTATTCGTAGTCTCATAAAGAAATAATAATATGTTTGTATTATATATTACATATGTACATACTAAACGTGTTTGAATGTTTGTATGCACTATGGAATTTTGTAAACCGCAATTTTTTCAAACATTTACACACACGTTTTTAGATAAAACAAGGGGTTTCCCCGAAAATTAACTCTTGAGCACTGTTGCCAACTCCCTCTGAGTAACGAGAGCTAAAACACCTCAAAAAAAGAGCTAAAAAGAGCTAGAAAATTAAAAAAAAGAGCTAAACAAAGAGCTAAGAGCTAAAAAAAATATTTGAGAGCTAACGAGCAAAAAAAAGAGTTAGATCTAGCCCTGAAAGAGCTAAATTGGCAACAGTGCTCTTGAGAATGTTTTTGGAAATTTGATTTGGTTTAGTCATCCACAGTAAGTCGTGAAGAGGAGTTGAAACAAATTTTAAAACGTTTGTGAAACCATTTTTCGTATAATAATAATTTTGTAAAAATCAAGATAAATAGATTTTATAATCGGTGAGTTTCTGTTAAACTTTTTTTATAACTTAAATTAATTAATTTGTAATTTAGGCCATAAAAATGCCAAAAGCAAAGGAAAACGCATCATTAAGACGAAAGTTTATCACGATTGAAACCAAAATTCAAATTTTGAATCGGATTCAAAATCAAGAGAGAATAGCTGATGTTGCTAGACATTTTAAATTAAACGAGTCCACGATAAGAACCATAAAAAAAAACGAAGATAAAATTAGAAATTCGGTATCATCCGGATCATCGGTCCTCGCAAAAATCACTTCTCGGCCAAGGACGAAGATAATAGAAAAAATGGAACAATCGCTAACGGTATGGATAGAAGATATGACGCAAAAGCGGTTGCCTTTGGATGGGAATATAATTAAACAGAAAGCGTTAAAAATATTCAATTACTTAAAGGAAACAGGACAATCAACAACCAACGAAGATAACCACCAATTCGTGGCTAGCAAAGGTTGGTTTGAAAAGTTCAAAAAACGGCATGCTCTACACAATTTGAAAATTCAGGGTGAAACAGCATCCGCAGATGCTGATGCGGCGAATAAATATTCTGAACAGTTCATAAAAATTATTGAAGAACATGGTTATTTGCCAGATCAAATATTTAACGCTGATGAGACAGGTTTGTGGTGGAAAAAAATGCCATCAAGAACTGTTATTTCGAGGAACGAAAGAGGAGCTCCTGGCTTTAAGGTTTCTAAGGACCGAATAACATTGTTACTTTGCAGTAATGCATCTGGTGATTTTATATCAAAACCAATGTTTATTAACAAGTCATTAAATCCACGTTGCATGAAAGGAAACAATAAAAACAATCTTCCAGTGTATTGGAGAGCGAACAAAAAAGCATGGATGACTGCCAAACTATTTAATGATTGGTTCTATCATTGCTTTGTTCCCGACGTAGAAAACTATCTAAAAAAAAGAACTTGGCATTTAAAGTTTTGCTACTTTTAGATAATGCACCAGCTCATGCAACTGATTTAAGTCATCCAAATATTCAAGTTGAGTTTTTACCGCCTAATACTACATCAATATTACAACCTTTAGATCAAGGAATAATATCAATCTTTAAAGCATACTACATACGCAAATCATTTGAATTAATATTAGAGAAGATAGAATCATTGAATATAACGGTCAAAGAAGACTGGAAACAGTTCTCAATTTTAGATTGCTGTGAAATCGTCGGCAAATCACTCAAAGACATTCGTCAATCAACACTGAGAGCTTGCTGGAAAGCACTTTTGCCAGAGGTTGTAGTACAGGAAACTGTTGTTAATCTCGTTGAGGATGAATATGAAAACGTGGTGAGACTGGCAAACGTAATAAAAGGCAATGGATTTGACGAAATAAATGTGGCTGATATTCGAGAATTAGTTGTGGACGACGAATTAAATGAAGTAGATTTAGCAGCAATGACAAGTGAAGCATTATCGATTGAAGAAAGCTCTGACGACCTCTCTGACACCGAAATCAAAAACTTTTCGCTAAAAAGTGTGGAGAAACTTTTAAATCTGGCGAAGGAGTTGGAAGAGTATGTTTTGGAAAACGGTCCTCTAAATAGTAGAGCAGAAATGTTCAAAAGAAATCTTGAACATGATTTATCTGCCTACCAGGAAATCTATAAAGATTATCGAAGTAGGACAAAGCAGACATCAATAAAAGATTTTTTAAGACCAGCAATAATAGCTGAACCGGATCAATGTGATAGTGGGTCAAGCTCGGATTTTGAAATAGGACGACCAAGAGCAAAACGTTTGAAGCAAATTATAATAAGCGAGGACGAGGAAGCGGATTTGTAGAAGGTTGAGATTTAAAATCCTCTGAATTATGTAGATTTGAAAATCCGTGTCTATTTTTCCCAGATTTTATTTTCCTTAGTTTTATGTTATTTAAATAAATGAATTGCTTTTTGCTGGTTAATTAAATGAATTAATTTATGTTATTATATTGAAATAGACAAATAGAAAAATATCTTTGAAAAAATAAATTTTTTTTATTCGATGAAAGGTCTAATATACAATAATTAATTCGGCTGAGAAAACTTTAAAATGTTACTTGCGTGATATTGTTGAAGAAAAGGAAAAATGGAGGAAAAAAAGTTTTCTACAACGCGATTTTCCTACAACGCGGAGTTTTTCAGGAACCAATTAATCGCGTTGTAGGAGGGTTACCTGTACTTCATCATTATGAAGATTTGCTTCACGAGCGTTTGGCGATCACAGATTTATTGTATGTCCATATTTTTTTTCACAATTTCAACGAGCTTTGAAATGTAATGGTGAAATATGATAACCAATAAAGTATTTGATAGTTGTTAGCAAGATGGCCGTTAGGGATTCTAGTTTACCAATTGAAAACCCTTTAATAAAACTAACGAGATCTATAGATTTAATGCAATGGAAAAATTAAGTACTATATGCGTTAATGCAGTGAACCAGACAAAATTTGAGTTGTTAGCCGAAGCTAGTGCAATATAAATTGAAAAGGAAATATTAAACAAAAAAATTTAAAAGTAAAAATTAGTTTTAAAAGTAATTAAAAATTAATTTAAAAAAAATTGTTTTATTTGGATTTTCTTATTTTTAATTCCTTTATATATTATCCTTTTTATACGGGTTTGATAATTGCAGAAAGTTATTTTTTTTAATGATGATCTAAAAAGCTTTTTTTCAATTTTTTTTAACTTTCTTAAGTTTTTTAAATTAGTTCATTTAATTTCTTTTTAATTCTCCATTTGTTTTTAATTTTCCATTTTTTTAATACGGGTCTAGAAGTTGAAATTACGACAGAAAGTTGAAATTTGGACTGCTGAAAGCAAAACTACAAGCTGACATATTTTTTTTAATTTCGAAGGAAACTCAAATCTTAAAATATTTTTTTTTTTTAATGGGGATCTAAGCAGTTTTTTCTTTTGTGAAGTTTTATTTTTTTTAGTTTTTTAATCTTGTCTTTAGTTTCCGTTTTTTTTTTAATTTTAATATTGTTTTTAATTTTTTTTAATACGGGTCTAATATTAGCAGAAATTTGAACACCTAAAAGCAACGGTGTAAGCTGACATATGTTTTTGATTTTAATTCTCAAAGAAACTCAAAACTTAAAAAAAAATTTTTTTTAGTATTATTTTCAAGTTTTTTTTTTTAATTTTTCGACGATACTCAAAACTTAAGGGTCCCCCCAGTTAAGACTGATCAAAAAATCGACTCATTTATTGCATAAATTGTTAATATGATATATATATGAATATGTTGTAAAAAATTTTAAAATGAAATTCGCATTATTCCCGATTCTATGAGCACTTAAGTGACTGCCCGTCGGTTCCGCACCGTAGCGCGCGGTAGTTAGAACGGAGTTTTTCTCTAAACGACTTTTTTTCAACTGGTGGACACTCTAGCTCAAAAAGTTATCGACCAATCGTTATGAAATTTTTGGGGAGTGTTCTTTATTCCATTCTAATTTATATGAACCTAATTCTTGGATTATATTAACAATAAAAATATATTTTTTAAGCAAAATAGATGAAAAAATATGGTATGAAAAAATGACATTGTGTTCAAGCGCCTGAAAAACATGCAATTTTCAATATTATTTTATCAAAATTAGGTTCATATTCTTAGGAGACATGTTGTGAATGAAAAAACAAGTTGTTGATTACAGAGAAAAATTACAACTTCAGGAATGCCCACCAGCCAGATACTCGGATGGCGATCGTCCATGAACAGCCCGCTCTAACGCCACTATTTCCGGCGGAAATAGCTTGAAAAGATTTAAAAGTGTACTTAAAAATATTAATAAAATATCCTCTAAGTTTAAACAATTTCTAAATATTCCTTCCTTGTTAAAAAAATTCACGAAAAACACAAAAATTACAGCCTCCTAAACCGGTTTCCCCCTTAAAAATAATATTTCTTAAGTTTTATTTTTATTTATTTTTAATTTCTGTGTTGCTGTAAGTTTTTGCTTTGCAATTTCACAGTTTTTTATTTCTGGTTTTTATTTAATTAATATGGGTGTTCAAGTTATTTCTGGCAACACTATGCGTGTCATCTGTTATTGCTCATCATCTATTTCTTATTCACCATCTGTTTCTAATTCTTATTCTTCTTGTTACTGTGACCGCATTAATATCAACTTGTAAATTTCTAAATAAACTTAATCAAATATATCAACTGCAATCTCAATAGGTTATGGGCCCAGTTACCCAAAATAATTCTGCTGACATAATTTCATTTGCGCGTACTGAGTAAAACCGACGAAAAGGCGATTTCAAAAGAAGATTCCAAAAGAAGAAATTATCCAACAGACACGTGGATCGACTCTTGATACTGCATCTAAGATGGCTGTGAATTTAGTATCTAGCTCATCCAAAATTGAGCTTTTGTCCAAGGAGAACTTTGACACTTGGAGTATGCAGGTGGAGGCGTTGCTGATTAAAAATGACTTATGGGAGTATGTCAATGGTACGTGTGCTATGCCAACAGAGTGTGATGCTGCTGCTAAAGCCTTGTGGTTGAAAAACGATAAAAAGGCTAAGGCAGATTTAGTTCTTTCAATTCAACCATCAGAATTGAAGCAAGTTCGTGGCTGCGACACTTCGCGGGACGTGTGGCTCAAATTAGAGTCAATTTATGCATCAAAAGGACCGGCGCGCAAAGCAACTCTTTTGAAACAGCTAATGCTACACAAATTAGATGAGGGCGGTAATGTTAAAGAGCATATTGCTACATTCTTCGATGCAGTTGACAAGTTGGAAAGCATGTGTGTACCAATAAATGGCGATTTATTGTCAATAATGCTGCTGTATAGTTTGCCATCGTCGTACGAAAACTTTCGTTGTGCTATTGAGTCCAGAGACGAACTACCCAAGGCTGATATATTGAAGGTAAAAATTATTGAAGAGAGCGAGGCACGTAAACAAGCTTCGGGAAGTGCGGTTATTGCAATGGCCGCTGGGGAGCGTATGCATGCTCATAAGAAATTTACAAAGTGTAAAGATAAGTTCACTCCTAAGCACAACTTTAAATGTTTTAAGTGTGGTGTATTTGGGCACAAGGCAAGTGCTTGTAAAGCACGAAAAGGTGATAGTGCGAATCGCGGAAAACAACAACAAGATCAAGAAGTAAACGAATCGTATGCAGATTGTTATACTGCTGCTGAGCACACTTGGAGAAGTGAGCATAGTTTCAGGTCGAAGCATGATTGGGTTCTCGACAGTGGATGTACGGCGCATTTATGTGGCGATATTTCAAATTTTTCGTCTATTGACAAATCAACAAAGGTAAAACTGAATCTCGCTAGTCAAGCTTGTGCAGAAGTCAAAGGCAAGGGTAAAGTTAAGCTGGCAGTTGCTGGTTGTGGTGGCGAACAACTCATTGAGTTCAACAATACATTATTTGTGCCGGACTTGCGCACAAACTTGATATCTGTTGCAAAGATCACCAACAGAGGGCATACAGTAACATTTGTCAAGAATGGAGCATATGTTAGTGATGAGAATGGCAAAACAATTTTAGTCGCTGATCGTAAAGGTGATTTGTTCTTTGTACGTGAGGGCAACGAATGCGCGATTGCTGAAGTCAGATGCTCTGAGTTATTTAAATGGCATTGTCGTCTAGGTCATCTTAACTCCAAAGACTTAGTAAGATTAGTTAGTCAGGGGGCACTTCCTAAAATGGATGTTAGCGAGATTAGAGAACTTTCAAACTGTGAAACTTGTTTGAAGAGCAAAATGACGGCTTTATCGTTTGATAAAAGCCGTGAGCATTGCAAAGAATTGCTAAAGATTGTGCACTCCGACGTCGTTGGCCCTTTCAGGGAAGAATCAATTGGCCGTGCCAGGTACTTCGTCACGTTTATAGATGACAGTTCACGTTGGTGTGAAGTTTATTTCTTACGGCAAAAATCAGACGTTTTCACCGCTTTCAAACTTTATCAAACTTGTATCGAGAGGCAGACAGGACAGAAAATAAAGTGTCTACAATCAGACAATGGTCGTGAGTACTGCAATAACATTTTTGATCAGTATCTTTCAGATAACGGTATTTTGAGGAGACTAAGTATTCCCAATACTCCTGAGCAGAATGGGCTCGCCGAAAGAATGAATCGGACATTATTGGACATGTCTAGGTGTCTTTTATCACAATCTGGCTTAGGGAAGTCATTTTGGGCGGAAGCTGTTGCAACCTCTGCATACATTCGCAACAGATGCCCATCGAGTAATATAAATTGGAAAACACCCTACGAAAAGTTAAATGGCGACCAACCAATGCTCAATCACATGAAAGTATTTGGATCAAAAGTAATGGTGCTCGATAAGAATCCAGGTAAAAATAAACTTGCTCCTAGAGCCATAGAAGGTATATTTGTAGGATACCCACGAGACAGAAAGGGTTATCGTATATGGGTCCCTAATACTCATCAAATAGTCTATGTTCGAGATGTTAAATTTTTAGAGATGAATCTACCACGGTCACCACATACGGTGGTTGTTGATGAGTTGTTGTTGTCTGACAAAGAAGAAAACGTCGATAATGATGAGCGAGGGATCGTTGAATTTTCTCCTCCGAAGATGCAGGGAGATAATTCAGCAAATATTGAAGGTGATTCTGTGAAAAATGTTGCCCCTGTGAATGATATTAAACAGGTTGAAAATAGGGCACCTGGAAGACCACGACTCCTCCGCGGGCGTAGAGGGCGTCCGCGAAAGTTATTCCATTCTCGAAATTTAGAAGAAGCCTCACAAGATTCCGATCCTCCAGATGTTCAGGCTGACGAACTTAGTGATGACGTATTTACTGGAATAGCCGAAATTGAAACTCGAAGTGCTTTGAAAGGTCCCGATCGTGATGAATGGAAAGATGCTATTGAAAGTGAAGTTATTAGTATTCTTAAAAATGACACCTTTAAGATCGTGAAGACCGGCGATAACAAAAACATTATTGGCTGTCGATTTGTGCTTACTAACAAGTATGGAAACGAAGGAAAAATTGAGCGGCGTAAAGCACGACTTGTAGCGAAGGGTTATAGTCAAAAATACCGTGTGAATTACAATGAGACGTTTGCTCCTGTTGCGAGGTTGGAGACAGTCCGACTGATGTTGGCATTGGCCATTCATTTTAACTTTAAAATTTGGCAATTTGATGTCGTTACAGCTTATCTCAACGGCCCTTTAGATGAAGACGTATTCATGAAGGTTCCAGACATGCTACCTGAGATACTGAAGCGTATTGTGTCAAAACGGAGCGATGATTGTCCTATTAGTATATGTGCTGGAAATATGCTCACAAATTTACATAATGGTGGTAACGCGTGTAAGCTTAGTAAGGCTTTATATGGCCTCAAGCAATCTGGTCGCCAGTGGTATATTAAACTTCGAACAAAGCTATCTGAAATGGGATTGGAGCCATTGAAAAATGAACCCTGTTTGTTTTCTGGTATAATCTGTGATGAGTTTTGCTTGTTATTGGTGTACGTCGACGATTTATTAGTTTCAGCGAAAAGTTTGAAATGCATTGAATACGTAAAGAAGCAGCTCTTGCAAGAATTTGAGATCAAAGACATGGGTCAAGCGAAATATTGTTTGGGACTTGAAATAAGTCAATCTGCAGATTATATCACTTTGCGACAAACAGGTTATGTAATGAATTTGTTGAAGCAATACGGTATGGAAGATTGCAATCCTGTAATGACGCCATCCGAAGTGAATGTTAAGTTTCCAGATTCGAAAAAGCTGTCTGAAGTAAATCATTATAGAGAATTAATTGGAAGTTTGATGTATTTGTCAGTGGCAACGAGACCTGACATAGCTAATACTGTATCGCGTTTAGCACAGTATGTAACTAACCCATCTATGTGCCATTGGTTGGCTGCGAAGAGAGTTCTGAGATATCTTGCTGGCTCGCCACATAGGGGATTAGTGTTTCGTAAGACGAATGACCCACTGATTGGCTACGCGGATGCTGATTGGGGAGGTTGTACCGTAGATCGTCGTTCATATACCGGCTACGTATTTTTAATTAGCGGCGCTGCGATTACCTGGAAGTCGCAAAAGCAGCGTACGGTCGCACTATCATCAACGGAAGCGGAGTATATTAGCTTGGCAGAAGCAACGAAAGAAGCAATCTATTTACGAAGTTTGTTAACTGAGCTTGGTCTACGAGAGTTTATCGACATAACAATTTTTGTTGATAATAAAGGAGCTCAATGTTTGGCTGGTGATCCTGTTTTTCATGCTCGCACGAAGCACATCGACATTAAACATCATTTCATTCGTGAAACAGTCGCCGCTGGCCATTTGAAGCTACAACACATATCAACGCAAAATATGGTTGCAGATGTTATGACGAAATCACTCTCAAAAGTTAATCACGAAAGATGTCGTACTGGACTAGGTTTAACTACTTAGATGATCCGCATATTGAGAGGGCGTGTTCAAGTTATTTCTGGCAACACTATGCGTGTCATCTGTTATTGCTCATCATCTATTTCTTATTCACCATCTGTTTCTAATTCTTATTCTTCTATTCTCTTTAATTTTTTTAAATTTAAATACATTTTTTCTTTAATTTAAATCAATTTTTTCTTTAATTTTTTTTTATTTTCTTATATTTTTATTTGTTTTTATATTTCTTTTTTTTCAATTTTTTAATGCGTGTTTAATATTTTCAAAAACTTGAAACTCAATGCAAAAAAAAATATTTTTTAAGTTTTATTTTTTTTTACTTTAATTTTCTTTGGTTGTTTTAATGTTTTCGTTTTTGTTTAATTTTTTTTATTTTTATAAATTGTTTTATTAAATTTATGTTTCTAATTAAACTTTTTTTTTTAATTTTTATTTTTTAAATTTTGTGTTTCATAGTTTCAGAAACTGGAAATTCGTATTTATGAGAGAAAAAAAATCGGTTGCATATAGTTGTTTAGACAAAAGAATTACATACTTACTTCGAAGAAACTTAAGGAGACTTTATTAAATTAGGTTTTTGATTCAGTTTCTTTATTAAATTAGGTTTTTGATTCAGTTTCTTACAGAAATACTAAAAATAACATCTTTTCCCACTTGCCAGGATTTTCCATATGCCGTATACCCATACACTTTTAAATATTTAGAATTTTAATGATTTTTTTTTTACTTCTTTAACCTTTGTGAAACCTCATCCAAAATAAAAATAAAATAAAAATTTCAAGTGAAAAAAATGCTTGTTCCTACAAAATTATTTATATTATGATTGGCTCTACTATGCCCTGAACTGCAAATATTTTGTTTCATTATTTTATTATTATTTTCGAATAACTTCCGCACGTCGCTTCCTAATGAAGTGCACCAGACTCTGGCATTGACCGGGAGTGATCTTTTGTCATGCAATGCCTGGATGAAAATAAATAACATTTGAAATACTGTCGCCTCCACCTGCCGCGAACATCCAAGGCTCGAATTGGAGCTCCACATTTAGAATTCGAGTTTGGTCATTAACCTGAAATCATCATTCATGAATATTTATTACAACAAGGCGAATCTGAGGCGACATTTATTTAGATGATTGTTTTTCAGGAAAATCTTGCGATCATTAAAATGAAAAATACTAAAACGAACCGGTTATTGGTTTACGAAATTGAACGAGTTGATAAGTTTTTTATCACAGTAAGGGCGTGCATATTTTGCTGATTGAGTTATTACCAAGAAAGCCTATAAAAATTTGTGTGGATGTTTTTTTTATTTTAATGTTTTAAGTTTGAATTTTTTTTCATTCATTTATTTTTTTAATTAAAAAAAAAAAAAAAAATTTAAATTTCTTTTTCGATTTTGTTTTAATATAATACTTTAACTATTTTTTTTAAGTTCCTTTATTTTTGTTTAATTTTTAATTTTGTTTTTAATTTTCTATTTATATATAGTTATAATTTATTTATTTTCTATATATTTTGAATACTTTTTTTTATTTTTTTTTATTTTTTTTTCTTTAATATATTTTTTTTAATTTCAAACAGCTTTCAACATCATTGAGTATTTTTAAAATATTTTTTTATATTATATTATTTAATTTTATTTGTTCTCTACCTTTCCAACACCTTTCAGCATTATTGCTTTATATGCATGTGTAAAGAAATTTAAATTATTTTATCTGAATTAAAACCTCAATTAAAATATGCCGCACATAAACCCGATCGCCACTTTGACATTGAAAACGCAATTGTTTGAATTTAATATATTTTATTTGCGTTTCACACGAAAATGCAACGATGCGCGACAATTTCGCGTGCTCGCTGAATGAGGTCTCGCCGCCCAAGCACTAATCAAATGGCAAATAGCACACAAACGGACTGCTTTGTCCACATACTCAGGGCTCGTTTGGTGACAAACACTAATGATTTCCTGCAATTCGTTCATGTGTGACTTGAATATGTATGTATGTGCATATTTTCGTTCACTATCTGGGTGAAAAGTACTCAGATTTTGTCTACTAAACCCATATTTTAAATGTTTAATAACATTTATTTTTTTCATTGCCAGTGTAAATATACTCGCGCTTCATCAACCAATTCTCCATTAATTTTTAGTTAGCTGATTGCGGGCTGATCATCAATTTCTTCCGCATTCTTTGTAAATAGACCGCACGTAACCCAATTCTACATACATTTTCATTTGGCTAATTGAAAATCTAGCCATATATTTTTTCACATTCTTTAAATGAAAAAATAAAATAAAATACAAAATCATTTTATGTCTTCTCACAAATCTGAACGATTGCGGTAGATCGCCCACTGACCTCTAATTCGACCATTTCGCTTGATGAAATTGCATTTCATTGAGATGCCTGTCATAGTTATCTTAATTTCTCGAGCGAACTGATTAGAGTATCATATTCTACCTTATTTGTTCACATAACGGCAGATAGCGGTATAAATATGTATTTAAAGAAAAATACTCAGAATGATAAGAATGACTCGATGAACGATGATTCGAGTAAAAATTACGATATCGAACCAAAGGTTTGGTACGTGCAGAAAATACGATATTTCAGTATATTCTAACAAAATATTACGTACGAAGGATGATAACAAAAAAAACAATCCATTAAAATTTTTGTAAAACAGACAATAAACTGACCACTTGAGTATATGCATAAATAAATCGACTTAAGTAGACTCGGATAAAACACTGGAAAAACTGGAGAACAAATTGAGATTTTTCAGTGAAACTTGGTATCCGCATAATCCTTGTTATAAGGGCGATTGCTATTGAAAAAGGTTTATAATAGAGTTATAATGGGTTATTTCCATCAAGAAATTAACAGTAGTTAACAGATCGGCCGACGTAGCCGAAGGGGTTGGCGCGTGACTACCATTCGGAGTTCAGAGAGAACGTTCACGGGTAGGTTCAAATCTCGGTGAAGCACCAAAATGAAAAAAACGTTTTTTCTAATAGCGGTCGCCCCTCGGCAAGCAATGGCAAACCTCCGAGTGTATTACTGCCATGAAAAAGCGCCTCAAGCGCCTTTGAACTGCTGAAAGTTTGCATAAAAGATTAAGTTTGTAACACATATAAAAAAATTGAAGACACTACCTGGATATATACAGTTCGGTTCACCTTAACTTATTCAAATCTACATTTGTCATGGATTCGGTCAATATGTTTATCCTTGGCTTGTTCAGCCTAATCGATTTTGTCAAACTGCGTTTCATCACAATTTATGGTCTATCTTAAGGTTTTATATCGGAATTGCGGGAATAGGTTTCGGGATTCTAGGTTGTTTAATTCGAATTACTCGACTACATCACTTCACTGTACTTTTTTTAATCCCGAATTTTCGAAGTTAAGTTGCGTATTCTTATTGATTCATATCGATAAGACTGCGCACAAGAGTAACGCTACGAGCCAACAATTGTTACAGACCCCGATGCCAAAGAAACCTTTTACTGCAGACTTAAGAATGTGATGAAAGACTTCAAGAGAGGCGACCTAGTTATTCTCATGGGAGACATGAATGCTCAAGTCGGCCTAGGCAATATGGAACGATGGGAGAGCACTGTTTAGAGATGCTTATTGAAAATACTAAACTAACAACTATCCTGTCATTGGTGACTTAATATTTAATTACAAGCGTTTTCACAAAGTAACATGGACCTCATCCGATCGCAAAATCGAAAACCAAGTTGATCACATTGCAATAAGTCCCACGTGGCGTGGTTACCTTATAGACGCACGCAATAATCGTGGCCTTGATATATCTAGCTATCACCATCGTCTCGTCTTTGCTTCTTTGGTATTTATTGCTTTTCTTCCATGATGAAGTTACGGGGTGGAAGACTTTCGACAGCATCGATTCACTGCCCCACGACTAAAGAAAACCATTTTGAATATCAATCTAAACAAGAAGATGAATAACAAATCTCAGTACCATAAAGGTATTATATCCATGAGCTGAAAAGTCCTTTTTAACTTGAGGATGATAATTAAAAAAAAAAATATATACAATAGAAATATATAAACTCATACTTTTCATTCAGAAAATAGCTTAAGCCGCGAACGTATTAACGACCCCCTCGTATATACCTTGCGTGTGCATGTCGTCAATCGTTTGTAGCGTAAATTCGATTTGCGTCCGTTTCAGTCGCCACAAATTTTCGCTTGTTTTATTTGATTTTATTTTATTTCATTTTCAATGTATCAATAAATTCTACTTATTTGCTTTGGATTGTTTCTATAAAGCAAAGTTTCTCCTCTACAAGTCTTTACTCTTTTTTCGTTTCACTTTGCTGAATACTTGTTTGCTTGCCTTATCAACGCTTTTATCAATTTTGCATAGCGCAAGCACTTCAGATTTTTTTAATAAATTTATACAGCTGATATTATCTAAGTTTGCTACGATCCATTTCAGCACTTCACTCACAATTATGCAATTTTTTTGTTTCATATTCAATAGACTCATGGCCCTTTCTAATAGTCGCCCTTTCATCCACCTCATTCCGCTCATTGGGTATCAACCAAAACTGCATTGCTTCAGAGGAGTATTTCAGCGTGGCTTTTGCTTTTGTAATTTTCTGCTTACTCTTGCGTAAACCGCCGCTTTGTGACGCGTGATTCTTATTGAATAACAAACAAAATTTAATATTGTTTATTCGCCACAAAACCTGCATGAGCACCACCACCATCGCGACAGGCGCTGGCGTCTCAAATGCTCCGTTCACCGCGTGAGACTTTAACCGCACGCGATCACTTTGATTTGGTTTCGATTTCATTGCAATATTTCTGTTAGCGTAGCAATTTTGTGTCGCGGAAGACGTCACCGTCGCACACGCCGTCGTAGAATAAAAATAAGAAAATAAAAAATAATTTAATTCATATTTCACATTTACCATTTGGTCTCTATGTTGAAAACCTTGACTCATCATTTATTTTTTCTCTCTCTTTACTTGCAGGTAAGCATTGCTGCATACTTATTTATACTATTGCTAAGTGTCAGATTGTGACGTGAAAGGTAAATTTTTGCAACCAGCAAAACTTGAATTTAAATATTGTACTTTGATTGAGAAAAAATGGTGTGATAGAATTAAAATCCATATGTAGAGAGTGAAATTAAATTGGCCAAAAACTGGACATTTAAGCAACAGGATATCGTAAAATGGGTAAAAAAGATTATCGTTAAGAACAATAGTATCATAAAACAAAAATATTGAATATCTATGAATAAAATCTATAAATTCCACGCAAATCACGGATGCTTAGTTTAAGTGACTGTCACTGCAAAAATTGAAAAAACAACAACAGTAAAATAAAACAACTACTCACGTAAACTATGTTCTAGTGGCTCTAAGTAAATAATATCATAAGTTTTCTATTTCCTTTTGCGGCAATCAAAAGAAGCACGTTGCAGCAAGAACAAACAATACGCAACGATGTCAGCGATACGTAATATGCCAGTGGCAGGCATCGACAGTTCAGTAACAGAAGCCATCAGAGTTATGACAAGTTGCAAGTGTGACAGCAATGCACTGCTACTGGAGCTTAATTTTCAAGTGGTCGTCGCATACTTTCGTGAGCTGAAGGAACAAAATTTTAGAGTCTGTATTCAGGACTGGTTTGGTACTAGACAATTCATGATTGTTTTGAAACTAATTCGAGAATCAGTTTTGTAGTGCGCGCTTAATTATTAAGAATTTTTAAATGGTATTGAAAAATTGGAGGCTTAAGCCCAGTTCAATTGAAGAAGCAGGTGTTTAGCTTAGGAGCAAAGGGCGCTTATTGTTGGGCAGACTAGGGGATGTAAATAAGCGATTGATTAGACGTTAAGTCTATTCATATAAAAGTGGTGAGGTAACCGCGCAGCAAGGCTATCATCAGATTCGTAAACCTACTGAGCTGTTTGTGTAGTGCAGAGATATTTACACGATGATATAAATATTCTGAATTTTATTAAAAATTTCAATTAACACAAACAAAAAAATATATAAAAAAATTTGAAATGAAGAAAGAAAAAAAACAATTAAAAAAAAAAAAATAAAAAAAAAATAAAAAGAAAAATTAAAAAAATTGAATAAAAAAATTGAAAAAAAAAAAAAAAAAATAAAAAAAAAAATAAAAAAACATTAAAAAAATATACAAAAATAAATAAATAAAAACATAAAAAAAATTAAAAAAATTTAAGTTAATAAAATAAAACAAACCAAAAATAAAATAAAATAATATATATTAAAAAAAGGACAAATACACTTAGATACACTTTAGGCTATTTTTCCTGAGTTTTTCCTTGTGGTTGCTAATTTCTTGTGAGAAATAACACTGCCTACTTTTTGGCGCTTGTTTGTTGGTGCAAACTTGTAGGAAATATATTTTTGGTGCCTAGTTTTTGGCGTTATATTTCCTTGCTGCCTACTGTTTGGGGCGTTTTTTGGTGCCAATTTTTTGGCGTTTTTTTTCCTGGCTAATGCTTGTGCGTACTATAAAGTGCTATCCATTCCGGCGTCGGATTTATTGGTACGAGTACTGCCTTGCGGTAATTTGTACCGTTGCTGCGGTCCTGGAATCGCGGCCTTTGTGCAGGTGACAAACGCTCGGAGTAGTGTGCGTTGTTGCCACGGTTTGTGTCCAGCCTTTACCTACACCGTTCGACCCTTCTCCGTTTTTTGTAAATTTTGTCTATTTGTATTCTCTGCAAATGTTGTGAATCTATTTAGATATATATTCTTTCTCTCTCTCTCTCATTCTCTCTCGGGTCTCTCCCTCTTTCTTTGTCTGCCGTGAAAGTTTCACTGCTGTTATGTGTACTACGCTATATGCACTTTTTTAAGAGTGCCGAGCATTCATTCATTTGTTCACAAGGTTCGCCATAAATTGGAAGCATCAGGCGGCGATACAGAATCTGTTGCAAAGCCAAAAAAAACACAAGCAACATTCTGACACTGCCCGATCTGCACGATTTACATATTCAACAAGTGCAAGCGATCATTGACGAGGACCCTTCAAAATCAATGGCGGCCCTTGCGAGGGAGCTTAATGAAGTTCTCCGGTATAAATTCCGACAGAAAACAGTTTATGTCAGAGCAAACACGAGAACAGCGATTATTCGATCAAAACACCTTCTAAACAGAATTAACCCTCCGTTAGGATGACAGGGCTCATTGTCAAGATAAATGACTTAAACATCTACACAGATGGCTCAAAACTAGACAACCAAGTAGGCGGAGGGGTCTACTCCGACAAACTCGGAGTATGCCAATCATTTCGCTTGCCTGATCATTGCAGTGTATTTCAGGCGGAAGTCACTGCCATAAAAGAGGGACTTAAAGAGATAAAAACGAGAGTATTATCCGCAAATGAAGTCTTCATTTACTCGGACAGTCAAGCAGCAATTAAATGCGCTGGAATCAAAAACACACTCGTCAAAAACAGTTCTAGAATGTTTTAAACTACTAGATGACGTATCTAAGTGCTACAAGGTGCACCTTATCTGGGTACCAGGCCACAGAAACATTGCAGGAAATTGTAAGGCGGATGAACTTGCAAGAACCGGTACAACGCTCGGTCTCGAACCGGATAAGGCGCTGATACCCATGCCCATAGCCACTTGTAAATTACTTATAGACAGGGAAACCATCAAAAAGGTAAATACAATCTGGCAAAACCTCACAACATGCGAACTAAGCAGACAGACATGGCCGAACTGGAACAGCGGTCGATCGAAGATCTTGCTACGATTCAACAGAGAATCTATAAGAAAAATGATAGGTGTTTTAACTGGTCATTGCTTAATAGGCAGCCACGCTAGAAGGTTAGGACTTCCTTACTTCGATTTCTGTAGAAGCTGTCTTAATACAGAAGAAGAGGAAACAGTCAGACACCTTTTATGTCAGTGTGAAAGCCTAGCTATGAGAAGGCTGCGCACTCTCGAGACAGCATTTCTAACCGATGTAGCGGACATAGCCCATCTAAAACTAACGAAGCTCTGCTCGTTTATTAAAGCAACCGGATGGTTTGAAAAGCAACACGTAGAGTAAGGATAAGCTCCAGTGGTATCACAATGGACCTGCTGAAGGTCTAAGTGTATCTTGCGACAACCACCCTACCTACCTACCTACCTACCTAGGATGACATACCCGGGCCAGACTTTTTCGACTTTGGACGTGAATTTAACATATTTAATATCTACCCAACGACTTTAGCAACCAGTTAGCTTACTAAAATTTAATTTTCTATCGAGTTATGGATATAACCTTTTAAAAGGGATTCTCGAACAGGCCGAAAAAAGGGCAGCCCCGGATGCCCAACCGAAAGTTTTAAAAAAGTTGTCCAACGCAGGGTTAAACACCCTGTAGATCCTAAGATTTGATGGGTTTTTTCTGAGAAAAACAGATTTGACCAAGACTAAAATACCGAACGCTGAATCTCTTCTTCTTCTTGAGTGGCGCGATAACCGCTTACGCGGTTTTGGGCGAGTTTAAAAAAGCGCGCTAGTCGTTTCTTTCTCGTGCTAACCGATGTCAGTTGGAAACAAGTAAAGTCAAGCTCTTCTCCACCTGATCTTACCAACGCAGACGAGGCCTTCCTGAAAATGTGTATTCACTTTTACTTAAAGAGGCAAAGTAAGTAAATTGTAACGACTTGTAACACGTTATCTGGAATTTTTTCGCTATAAAGGATATTAAAGAGCAAATTGAAGGCTTGAAATAATAGACAAACAACATAAATCGCTTAAAAAGCTTACCACGGAAAAAATTACCCTAATAAGCATACAAAATAATTACTTCAAATGCGTTTAGCGCATTAACAGCGAAGCTTGTATGACCGTAGATGCCTCCAAATGAGCGCGAAATGGCTCCAAAGTGCGAAAATAGCCACTTAAAAAACGGACTAGTATTCAACCTAAATGAACTAGTTCCGCATATGTCGTGAAATAGTACAATTTACTCCCAGGTATATACATTGCTATGCACGTATTTACATTTATTCACAATTCTTATACAATAACGACTTGCCTAACATTCGATAGCGCTCACATAAGCCGGAGGAGCTTGATTTGCTGCTCAACTGCGCCAACAGAGTCCTCGCTTCAGCGCTCGCTTTCTTGACAACTTCCAAAGCAAACAGACATTTTTGAGTGCGCACAAGTGCATTTGACAAACACTCCGTATTCCCCCTATAATTTGCAATGTCACAAATTGTCTCTTCTTCGCCCCGCACCCACCCACCCACACGCAGCATTTTAGTATTGCATGCCAATGGCAAATTAATTAAATAAAAAATCGGAAAGCACAAATAACTACATCCGCTTGGGCTGAGCTCGCTTACATACATACATATGCATGCATGCATGATAATTTATTTTATTTTTAGCCGTAGCAATTGTTTGTTATGCATAAACGTCGACCGGAGATGATTCGCGTATGGCATTTACTTGTCGCGACAATTTGTGGGAGTCCACATATGCATATTTTTTTTACAACTTTTGAACTTTTATTGCACTACTCGTGTTTATTTGTTCACAATAATTCGCTTGACAGCATGGCATTTTCCAAGAACTTTTACGAACGTCATTGCTGTTGCCTTCATAAAATAAATAAAATACTCCGTTTTTATCAAATTCGTGTAAACAATTATGCGCGCAGTCAACGTCAAACGATTTGCAGTTTACAGAAATTTATTTTTGTATACAGACTTTAATTTATCTATTAAATTTATCAGCCGCAATAAATTGGATTAAACAATAGGCGTAATCCAATTTAACAAAATCCTTGGAATATATTCAAAATAATGTAAACTTTTTTGCTTTAAACTAAATTTAGTACAATAATAAAAAGTGCTAAATAACCTCAGTTTGCAATCTGCTTTATTGCAAACAGCTAAACGGATCGGTATCTGTGTCATGCATTGCAAAATGGAATTTACTACCAGCGATTTAAAGCTGATGACTCATTCTCCGCCTGGAATACGTTAATGAGTTACAAGATTAGACTTGTTGAGGGTACAACAAGGTATCGATGTATGCGGGTGACTTGATTTATACAAGGTGAAGTCCAAAACAAACAAGATTGAGCTCAAATAGAAACGGCAAGAGCTTTGTTCTGATAACTGCGAGTTTATTTATTCAAAATAATCCTCTCTGGCGGCCGCCGTAGCCAAATGGGTTGGTGCGTGATTACCATTCGGAATTCACAGAGAGGTTGTTGGTTCGAATCTCGGTGAAAGCAAAATTAATAAAAACATTTTTATAATAGCGGTCGCCCCTCGGCAGGCAATGGCAAACCTCCGAGTGTATTTCTGCCATGAAAAAGCTCCTCATAAAAATATCTGCCGTTCGGAGTCGGCTTGAAACGGTAGGTCCCTCCATTTGTGGAACAACATCAAGACGCACACCACAAATAGGAGGAGGAGCTCGGCCAAACACCTAACAGAAGTGTACGCGCCAATTATTTATTTATTTTTTTAATCCTCTCTGACCTCGATACACTATTTTGCGCGATCTAAAAGCTTTTCGAAAGAGTGTTTCAGTTCATTGACCGGAATGTCCTTCAGGATGCCAGGCTTGTACCTTTTGGATGACCTCTACAGACGCAAAACATTTTCCTTTCGTGGCCATGTGCAATTTTCCGTCGAAGTTACAGGGAGCCATATCAGGCGAATACAGTGAGTAATTGATGGTTAAAATGCGATTTCTAGTCAAAAACTCAGTCACAAGAGGATCAATGAGATGGTGCATTATCATGCAATAAACGCCAGCTTCCTCCTTCGCGGTATTCAGGGCAAATTCGACGCATGCGATGCAACAAACGCTTCAAAATGCGAGGATAGAAAATTGCATTGACTGTTTGGCTGATTGACATGAACTCCTTGTGGGCAATTCCTTAGGAATCGTAAAAACAAATGAGCATCGACTTGATTTTTGACTTCTCCAAACGCGATTTTTTGAGTGGTGGCTCGACTGGAGCCTTCCATTCAACGCTTAGTTTCAGGTTCAATGTTGTAAATAAAGTTCTCGTCTCTTCTCGCCTCTTTAATGAGGTCTTTCGAATGTTGAATTCTGAGCAATTTTTGGTCCTTAGTTAACTTGCGCGGAATGAAACGTGCACAGACCTTTCGTAAGCCCTCAGGATCAGTTAAAATGAGATAAATCGATGTTTTTGAGATAATCAACTCCGATTCCATGAATTTCAACCATGATTTCGGTTCATGTTTGATACATTTCGTTGGAGTTTTCGGTGATTACTGATTTCAGACGGCCTGTATGTTCATTGACATTTATGTCCCCACAATCATCTCTGAAACGTGTAAACCACTCATGCACTCTGGCACGAGATAGACAATCATCGTGATAAACTGATTTCATCAATTCAAATGTTTCGGTAAACGTTTTAGCGATTTTAAAACAAAATTTGATATGAGCTCTTTGTTCGAAACTCATTTTTGTAGCGACGACAAAAATCGTCTGATACCTTAGACGCAATAACTTCGCTTCCACTAAACCAAATGTCATCAAACTTTCACTGAAAGTCAGCTAGGGATGTAACTTCCAACGCTCTAACTCATTAAAAAGATGGCGCTATCAAAAACATTTTTATGACGCCAGTCTTGTTTATTTTGGACTTCAACTTTTACATATAGGGTCTTTCAATCGACGCGCCTAGATGTTGTTTTAAATAAAATTTTGCGCTACAGCAGCAAATTTTCCACAGAACGTCCAGATTTTGGTTTGCCAGCCCGAATTCTATGCTCGCCAGAGCCAGCATCTTGAAATTTTTCCCCAACCTTTGAATTGTCGACTTATTCTGAGAATTATTACCACCGACAAAATAACGAATTTGGCGAAAGTATATAAGCACTTTTCGCCATCAATTAGTGCAGTACAAAGATGGGCTGCTGAATTTAAAGGTGGCCGTACAAACCTTGAAAACGACCCACGACCAAGGACGTCCAAAAACAGCAACAACACCAGAAATCGAAAAACAAATACCGAATATCGTATTGGAAAATTGTCGAGTGACTGCAAGAGATTTAGTAGAAGGCCTAAGCATCTCATGGGGCTGTATGAGCAATATTTTGACTGCAGCCTTGGGTTTCAGAAAGCTGTGTGCACAATGCAAATGCCGCATTCGCTAACAATGGAACAAAAACACATTCGAATGTGTCTTTCTCAGCAACATTTTGAGCGTTTTGGAACGGATAAAATGTATTTTGAGCGTCGATTCATTTCTATGGGTGAGACTGTGGTAAATCAAAACAAGAGGCTAAAAAGTGGTGTGAAACTGGTTCTTCGGCTAAAGAGTAGTGTGAACCTGGTTCTTCGGCTCCGAAACGAGTTCGTGTCCAGAAATCAGCCAAGAAGGTGTTAGAATCAGTTGTTTGGGATGCGAAAGGAGTTTTGTTTGTGGATTACTTGCAACTGTTGAATCAATAAATTCCGAATATTATTGTAACCTTTTTGATCAGCTGAAAGACAAAACTCGTGAAAAGAACCAGTTTGCAAAAGGAAAAAAAATAGTTTTTATCAGTACAATGCACCGTGTTCACGGGGAGCATTTTGACAACGTCTAAAATCGTTTAAAATTCGAATTGTTGGAGCATACACCGTATCCACCAGATTTGGCCCCTAGCGACTTCCATCTATTTCCAGACCTAAAAAGATTCATACGCGGAACGCGTTTTTCTTCAAATGATGAGATCATAGCAGCTGTGGAAGCATATTTTGCAGTTCTTCCAGATTCTCACTTCAGGAATGGAATCTCGTTGGAAAATTGGTTATTTCAAATGGCCGGCTCAATTTCGGCTTCACTTCGGCTTTTTTTCGGGGCAGCTAGCAAGTGCTGCACTCAGACATTATTTAAGTCCATTGTACTACACTTGGATTCCCTTTCAATTTTCTTTAAATCTACCCGAAGAAATCTGAGTAGAGCTTGTGGTGCCAAGGAGCCAAGATGGTCGCTTCTTAACACATCAGTGCAAAAGACCTCAAACCTGATTCGAGCGAAGGCGGGGCAGATGCACAGGAAGTGTACCGCCGTCTCATGCTATGCCCACCCTTTCCATGTGCTTCGCCCACAGAAAGTGGCACGTCATCAGTCCAACCAGCCGTCTGCACTCCCTTTTGCTTAATGACAGGAGGGTTTGCGACAGTCGATCGGACATGACAGGTAACATCAGTTTAGTTCATCTGCAGCCTTTCTCAGCCTGCCAACCTCGCTTGTGGGTTGTAGTAACCCATTTGATAACCGCGGCTTTGATGGCCGCAGAAGGGAGTGGCACAACGGGCTCTGGGTCAAAGAATTTGACCTCAGAGCTTATCTTAGCTAAGAAGTCAGAGGTCTCGTTACCCACGTGTCCCGGGACCCATGTTAGCATCAGGTTATTAAGTCTACCGACATAGTTCAGCCTCGATTTACAGGACTCGACTATCCCTGATGTGGTTGGTTGGTCGCTGCACACACATATAGATCTGCCTCTCCATCGGTTTTCCACAACAAAGTTCATCGCTTCTTGAACTGCATACACCTCCGCTTGAAACACAGATGCATGCATTCCAATAGCAAAGTTCAGTTTTGTCCTGCTGGATTCCACGTAGACCCCAGATCCGGAGCCATGTTCGGTCCTGGAGTCATTCGTGAAAATGCGAAAACAGTGTTTGCCGGGCTCATTTTCTGAGTTTGACCACAGTTGAGCCTCTGGCAGCACCACACTGTATCTCTTCTCACACACGACTCTTGATGGCATGGAGTCAAGGGGCATGGGGCAGAGAATCATTGGACCGAAGTCCATGTCTTCTCTTTTTTCCAATGCCGGACAGGGGCCGTACCAGTTCCCATTGTGTTTCAGCCTGCAGATGGCCTTCAAGGCCTCTCCTTGGATGAAAGCATCAAGTGGAGGCAAACCAATCAGAGCATCTAGTGCCGGGCCTGAACCACCGGGCCAGACCGCTGATGCATAGGTGATAATAGGTCTTATCATTGCCGTGTAGATCCATAGGAGAACGACTCCACGTTTTACCAAAGACACCTTTGCACTGCCAGAAGGCTGTCAGTGCTTTGGATGCTTTTGTTTGAACGTGACTCCTTTTAGCTTGGGCAGAACAAGTCCATCAAGCTTTCTCCTTCTGGTAAAGAGGACAATACCAGTTTCCAATACCAAGTTTTTCCTTGGTTTCGGTGCTGCTTTGTTTTTTTTTTTACTTAAAAAGTAATGCTTAATGAGCCTTCACTTTGTTTCCATTTTCTTTGTAATTCACTACGTCGTCTGCTTTGAGTAACACAATTTAAATGACGCGGTCTGCTCAAAATTTGACAGTTGCCTGTTGAGAGACGATAGTAGAAAAAGTATGATGCGTCCCTAAATGATAGAAAAAGTTTTTTTCTAACACCGGTCGCCTCTCGGCGGGCAATGGCAAACCTCCGAGTGTAATTCTGCCTTGAAAAAGCTCCTCATAAAAAATCTTTAAAAGCCTTGAAACTGTCGCTCACTCCATTTGTGAAACAACATTAAGACGCGCGCCACAAATAGGAGCTCGTCCGAACACCTAACAGAAGTGTGCGCGCCAATTATTTATTTTTATTTATATAAATAAAAGCAAAATGCTTTGATAAAATTACATGCTCGTCAATACGCTTTAAATTGAAGGCTACTAGCCCGCTCAGCTGATATATTCGCCCGCACTAATAGCTCCCATCGCATATGCCATCCTTACGCTTCACTTTCAATGTCACTTGGCTGTCCCTGAGCGAGTATTTATAAGTTCTATTATTTTCTATTATAGCAAATGCACTGTAATATTTATTAGTTGCAAGGACCTTGTCACCAAGTATTTGAAGTCATCCTTCGGCGGCTGCATTTCCAACCACACAGCAAACTTAATTCTGACTAACTTCCTGCGGAAGCGTGTCCTTTAGTGCTTGCTGGCTGCTTGCGTTGGTCACCATTTTCTGTCTTTCCAAAATTGTTTTTTTTCCTCTGTCATCTGCGATTTTGTAGAAAATATTTTTTTGGTTTTTTTGTTTTGCTACGTTTCTTTAGAAGTGTTTGCTGTTGTAATTAGTTTTTTATTAGTTTACACTGACGTACCTAATAATTTCCTAGAAATTGTCGTCTGCGATTACAATCGATAGTTTGCGTGTTTGCTGCGGGCTTTTCCATTTGCATGTGTGTGTGTGTGTGTAAGCAAGGGAAGAGTGGAAGTTATGTCATTTATCCGTCAAGGACATTTCATTAAGTGACTGCAAAGGCTCTTGGGCGTTTCATATTATATTTTCGGTTGTAGTTTTTTATGATTTTTTTTCTGTCATGCAATTGTTTTTTTCTGTCTTGAAATTTTTTTTCTGTCCTGAAATTGCTTTTGTGTTTTGTTTTGTTTATTTGCTGTCATGCAATTTGTTTTTTGTTTTTAATTCATTAACTTTTTTGAAATTCCTGCTTCTTGTGCACTTCAATCAGATTACCCTTTTATCGTCCATCAGCCCGCTAGTCGGCTGCGATGTCTGTTGCTCAGTCTACTGCAACAACTTTACCTCCACTTAACAGAGCGGCTGCCTTCCTTCTCAGCAAAGTGTAAACACGTTTTTGTGGCCAGAAATTCGCTTTTAATTTGTTCATGCACACATGCATACGTTGGTTAATTCTTGTATTTGTATTTGTTCCCATTACTTTTTCGTCCTTTGTCTGCTTGCGTTTACATCACATGCCATATGTGTGTATGTGTGTATGTGCTTGTTTTCGCTTTTGCTCCCTCGTGTTTGCTTGGTTCTTGTTGTTTTTTTTTATTCCATTTTTTCGACTTTTTCACTTTGCAGTTCAAGTTCGAGTTGAATAAACCTCTTCCATACTTTTTATTCACACACACACACATGCAGAAGGACGGGAGCGGCCATTTATTTATGCATGTACTTGATTGTGCTATTTTGCAAATGTAATTTACAGACACTCACCATCTCTCACGCTTACTCTCTCTCTCTCTCCCGTTTGACGTTTAGTAGGTATTGCTGCATTGCTCCATGTCTACAAAAATATGTGGTTGCCACATTCACAAATGTCTGGGCTCACAAGAAATTTCATTATACTTTTAAGTGTATTGCCTTGGAATTTATAATATTTGTTTTGCCATGAAATTTCTTTAAAGGGCCTAGAGCTCGAAAATTTAGGGTATTTTCATGAATTTTTTTTGCAATAAAAAAATTAAAAACGATATTTACATTTTTTAGGCTTTTTGTATAACTTCTTTTACATATTGTACAAAAATGAAAAAATAAGTTTTTTTGTAATTTTAATAATTTGAAAATTGGCGCTGAAGTCGACCCTCCCGAAAAATTTGACCTCGTATTTTATTTTTGATGTTCGAAAGCAAAAAGAAATCAGCAGGTGCCAAATCAGGGCTGTAAGCGGATGACCCCATAATTCGATTTTTTGAGTGTAGATGTGTTTTACTCTGAATTAATTATATTAAGTTTCTTTAGTGGTACAGTAGCGACATGAACAAATTTTCCGAAAAATCAGCGGCTCATTTGCTTTGAGGTGCTTCTTCCGCAAACAATTTTTGTTGGATTAAGCTCGTCTTGGAACTTCCATACTATCGATTGCTATTTTGCTTTCGGCTCATATGCATAGATCCAAGATTAGTCACCTGCTATAGCCGCGGCTGAATTTCTTCAATATTTCTTTACACCCATCGAAACGAGTCGTTTTTTAAGGGAAATGGTCAAGTTATGCGGTACCCAATGTGAACAAATCTTTTTTCGACCAACTAATCATGCAATATTGAATGTATGCTGGCCACACTAACGTTCAAGGATGCCTTTATCTCGCGTTACGTGACATAACGGTTTCGTATGATCAATTAACGCACACCATCGATTGTTTCTGTCACAACAAACGTTTTTAAACGGCCTTGACGAAATTCATCCTGCAAGGATCGGCGTCCACGTTGCAACCCTCTGTACCAATAGCTAAGTGCAGTGCTTTAACGTCAAAAGTCGAAGTAAATTGATCAATACATTCCTGTCGCGATGATCTACATACGCCGAAAAACATAATAAATCAACGCACAAAAATTTTCACGAGTTCGTTCCATCTTTCGGGCGAGGTGAATTGTTCCACTCACTGAAAAAATAAATAATAATATATGTCGTAAATAAAAACGTTTTATGTATTTAAGTTCATGCTAAAAAATATCAAACTTTTCGATAAAAATAGCGAATTACAGCTCACCACACATAGTTTTGCAAAGATTTATTTTATTTATCTTATTGCAAGATTTATCAATAATTTATCGGGTCTAGAAAATTGTCATACCAAGTAAATAAATGAAGAAAGTACCACTCACCGCCCGACCAGTCAGGTTATTGCAGTTGAGTTGCTATCCGATGGCTTATTTTTGCAGTAAAAATTTTGAAAAACGGATATAAAATTTTAAAGGCCTCTGATAGTAGGTGGACAATAATAGTGTACATTTTTTCAAGCACACTGTACAGTTTCAAAATGCATAACTACATACATATGTTAGACCATCAAATAACTGCTGAATTTCTTATTGTATTTATTTTCCTTAATTGAACTAAATCTTCAACTTTACCTATGAAAATATGGTATGAACGACTTTCTGGCAAGACATAATTTTTTTTCCTACGTATGCCATTAAAATCCAATTTTTAATGGATTTAAAAAATCATATAAAAAGTATACTGTAAATTTTCACTGGGAAAACTGGGAAAAATTTCCTGCATTCAGTGAATGCAAAATTAATAGTTTAAGCAAAATACAACACTTCAGAGTGTTGGGAGACTTTTTCACTCAAAATCCACGTTTTTTTTTTTTTTTTTTTTTTTTTTTGTTGTCACCACATTTCCTATTTGCCAAATTTGAGGTATTTTCGCAACCAATACTCTCCATATGGCTGATGTGCTCACATTTTTTTGCTCTCGCAACGCAAACTTGTACAATAAACGGCACACCCAATAAACGGCGGCGCTTGCTTTTGTTATAGTTGTTGTCATTTAACCGGTTACTGTCTGCTAAATTGCTAAAGGCACACACACACGCGCACATGCACGCAACTTAACGCACGGCACCACCACCCAACACCCGACGTGCGCGCTCATGAATAAATACTTGCTCGCATCTACACTGAGTGGCGCTCATCGCGCACACATCTAACACATGCGCATGTATGCGCCAACAACGTGATAAGATACGACGGTCGTCGTCAAGCAAAGCTACTAAGTTTGCCAAAACGGCAAGCAGCAACTAAAAGTGAACGTCACCGGCCGCATCAGTCGCCATCAAATGATGAAACTGTGCTCATCTCGCACCAACTCCACTCTGTTGAATGTTGTGATCGATCAACGACTTAGAATTGACACCTGTCGATATCTAATGGAAATTCAATCGCGTCGTCTAGCGGGAGAATAGAAAATACCAACAAATAAAAGCGAAATTTCGCATACAAAGAAATAAAATTAATAATCAAAATAAATAAAGCTTAAATCGTCAAGAACAAAGCGCCGCAGCTGTGAAGCGCCGGAAATAGTGAGCAAATACACCAGCAGCGCGCATTGATAAAGAAAATAAAAAGAGGCATCAGCAAAAGTTCCAAGTGCATAAAAAGCAACGAAAAACAAAATTTTTAATTTCGGATTTTTCCACCATCAAATGTTGGGTTTGGAAAAAATTTGAATTTGCAAGAATATCGCTTAAATTTTGCGAAAAATATATTTCCAAATATTCTATGTGTATGTATGTATGTCAATTGACGTCAGCGTTAACCTCGCATAAAATTGAATAGATATTAACAAAACACAAAAAAAAAATTAAAGCAAAACGCTTAGCATAACAAAAATTGAGAAAAAAACAACTAAAAAGCGATAAATAAGTAAAAATTGGAACAAAACAAACAAAGAAATATAGGCGAATAAGTGTACAGTGTGAATTAAAAAAAAAAAGTTAAAAAAAAATTAGCTATTTTTAGTGCATGGGCATCCGGTGAAAATTATAAGCACAGCAACTAAACAAAGCATAAAAAAATTGTCACTTGCGTAGCCATACGAAAAGTTCCAAAACGAAAACGAAATTGTGCAAAGCCGTGTTATTGAAATTTTCTAAACGAAAAACCACTTGAAAGTTAAAAAGGTAATTGCGAAAAATCCAAATCACACACACATTTTGGCAAAATAAGTAAATATTATAAAAATAGCAATTGCGCTTCAAAATAAATACAAAAAATAAATTAAAGGAAAATACCATAAAAAAAAGCATTATAAAAAATAAATACATATGTACTTATACATACATATGTCCACAGATTTTTTTTTTTTGTTTTTTTGGCAATGGCTAAAATGCCTCTAAAGTGAAATTTTTTTTTAAGAATTGTAGTTATTTCGACTAGTGACTATAGAAATTGTTGTTTTTAAAATAATGAGTGCAGAAGATTTAATTTAATTTAATTATATATCATAAATAATATATATTTTTTTAATTTAATTTCATTTTTTTTCAAATTTAGTTAGAAATTATATTTTTAATTTAAAAGAATCAAAATGATGATTTTTATAATTAAATATTGAGTTGGGGAAAAAGAAATATTGTATTTGTGATCGAAATTTGACGCTTTATTTAACGTACTTAGAATTATCCGATTCAAGTCAAATATGCCCCGTTTTGTTCGCAAACTTGTTGCCATTTAGAAGGCAACTTCATTATCCCCCCTTTATAAAACCCCCTCTCTTTATTTGCAAAAAACTCAGACAACCAGTTTTCGCAAGCCTCTTTTGAGGCCAACTTGGTATCACCAAGGGCGTTTGCATGGACCGGAAGAGATGATGATAGTCACTTGGTGCCAGGTCCGAACTATATGGTGGGTGCGATAGGACATCCCATCCAAGCTCCCGTAGCTTCTGTCGGGTCATGGAAGATGTGTGAGGACGAGCGTTGTCCTGGTGGAACACAACACCATTCCTATTGCCCAATTCTGGCCGCTTCTGGTCAATCGCCTGCTTCAAACGGTCAAGTTGCTCACAGTAGAGGACCGAATTAAGGGTCTGGCCATAGTTGAGCAGCTCATAGTGGATAATTCGCTTCCAATCCTACCAAACACACAGCAAAACCTTCCGGGCGGTCAATCCGGGCTTGGCGATAATTTGGACCGGTTCCACTTTTCATCGCCAGTCACCATCCGCTTCAAAAATGGGTCAAGTTCGTTCCGTTTTAGCAGAGAATCACAAGCGTTGATTCCGTCCAATAGATTTTTTTTGCGTAAACACGTGTGGCACACAAACATCCAGCTTTTTTTGAAATCCAAAATTTTGCAAATGGTTCCAAACGGTTTTGTGGTCTACACCTAGTTCCTGACTAATCGAGCGAATGCTCACATGCCGGTGTCTTTGGATAATTTCAACGATTTTATCAGTCTCTACGACGATTGGCCTACCAGTACGGGATGCATCTTCGACATCTACTACACCAGAACGAAATCGATCGAACCAACGCTGTGCTGTGCGAATCGTTACAGTATCAGGCCCATAAACTTCACACGTTTTTGCCGCCGCCTTCGTTGCATTTTTACCTCTAAGGTAGTAAAAACGTAAAATATGACGAATTTCTTGCTTGGTGGACTCCATCTTTGACGCGCTATAACTCAAGACTGAAACGTACGATCACAACACTGTCAAAGAGACACTTGTAGTACAGGTTGTCGTCTTCAAATCGTCGTTTAGTGTGACCCGATGCAATAAGTGCAACGCAAGATATGTTTAAATGTCGCGCACAATTGACAAAAAACGACATTACTATTTCTGCTTGAATTTCTTAAGATTTTTCCTTATTTTCATACGTTTGAAAACATTGCATAAATTATGAAGTTCAAGGCATCAGTTCTCCCTTAAAAAATTCTCACTTAACCCTTTAATGCACATGCCATTTTTATTTTTAAAGTCAATTATTTTAACTGAAATTTTTTGGTTTTTTTAAGGCCTTGGCCTCATTTGAAATGGAAGTTTGTTTGGGTGTCTCTTTAAAAAGCGATTTTTTATTTTTGTTTGCAGTATTTAATTTTTTGATCCATTGTAAAAAATTAAAATGCCTGTTTTGGCTATACCAGTCAGCCTTCAAAAAATGTTTTTTTTTTTTTTTTTTTTTTTTTTTTTTTTTTTTTTTTTTTTAGTGTATTATATCTGAGTGAATTGCTTTGCAAAGGAAAAATGAAATTGAAATGAATAAATATAAAATAAAATTCGAAACAAATAGAGTCACCTGTGCTTTGGAGCTAACCTAGAAATTAGCGAAAAAGTCAGTCAGTTCACGTACTTCAACGTTTCATCCAATTTTCAAAATACTTTTGAAAGGCCAATTTTTAAATGGCTCCTATGGCTTAAATGGCTTAAAGCGCTCCCAAATTGTTGAAATTTACATTCAACAAAAGAAGTCAATTGTGAAAAGTCAACGTGCGTATAAAAAATTAAATAATGTGAAAAGTGCGCCTTCTAAGAACACCATTAAAGGTTTTTACGAAAGGTTTTCGACTGGTGATGCTCTTTCTAATCCAAAGAGGACTTCCCAAAATCGCCGTTCTCAGCAGTTGGGCATTGCTCGGACCACTTTACAACGAATTATCCGCATTGATTTGCATTTATTCCCGTATAAGATTCAATTGACGCAAAGATTGTTGCCTGCGTACAAGCCTCGGCGATTGGAATGGGGCCAAAGAGTCATCGAAATCCGTTGGATCCGTCGAATATGGGCAACCCAGTACATTTAAGTTCGATTCGGGTACCGATTTTGAAATGGCTTTCAGTTACTTCTGTGAATGCTCTTTTGGTGCTCCAATCGTCTCAAATTGTTTTTCGTACGGTCGAAATTTTAGTCAGGGGAACAGGAAAAACCAGTTGAATACTAAGCTTGCGGAACCGTAGTAGTATCGCTCTAAGTCAAATTTTCTTACCATGAGAAAGTTCGTCGTAAAAAATATCTGCCGTTCGGAATCGGCTTAAAACTGTAGGCCCCTCCATTTGTGGAACAACATCAAAACGCGCGCCACAAATAGGAGGAGAAGCTCGTGGAAACACCTAATAGAAGTGTACGCGCCAATTATTATTATTTTTTTTTTTAATGTAAAATTTTCGCATTCAAGATGAGATGTCTAAGCTTGTGCATTGCCTTCAATGAAAATGAGATTTGCACTTCCACCTCAACGTCTTTTACCTCATGCAGTGTCTTGGTAAAGCAATCATTAGTTGTTTATTGTTAATTTCCGTCTCATGCAACGATTGTTCTCTCCAAATGGTTCAGTACGTGGACTTAAACTCGTGGTATACTCACAGAAGCTACAGAGAAGTACACAGCGAATAAAGCAAACAGAGGATCATTGCAATACAAAACAAAACAAAAAAAAGGTTAATCAAACCTTGATTTTGTACCCACTTTAACTTGTTTTTTTAAGGTTTTGATTATTTTCAGAAGTTTGCAATTAGTTTTGATGCGTTTCGATGCCGATATTCATAGACTCAGACAGTAATGAAGCTTTGAATAAGGTTGCCATGACTGTCGCTACTACTTTAACGGAGCAATTCAGTCAAATTTATACCCAGCCATGCACTGTCACTTCAGCAGCGTTTTCAAAAATTTATGAGTACTGTTTTATGCTCTCTAGATAAGATTTTCATGGAAGGAAAGAATTTCTATAGTGATATTGGTGAGGTTCTTAACTTCTTGGGTGTAATACTGATATAAAGAATAACAGAAACTAAAAACAGTTGTTTTGATATTCTTATCTGGGCACTGCAAAATACATGGTTGATCGCCATTCAACGTGTAATTGTTATCTAACTACATTCAGTGCTTTAGTTCTATAAAGTTCTACAGTGTAGTTACATACATATTTATATATAATAATAAAATAAACATATTTAAGTGTACATATACCTGTGTTCAAAATAATAGCAGCGTGTTAGATAGGGAGATTTGATGAACAATTTTTTAATATTTTTTTTTTTAAATTTAATTTCTATTTGACAAAGGAAAAAATGTTTTTTTTAACTTACTTTTTTCCAATATTCCGCGTCGAAGTCTCTGTGAAGTTGTGCTGGTCGTCTGCAAAAAAGTCCATTTTCGTATAAGCTAGGTCGTAACGTTCTTTCCGAAATATTTACTCCAGATTCCTGAACCTTTCTTAAAATCATCCGACTTGAAGCATTTCTGTTCCAGAGAATTGTTGGACGATTTTGCGATCCTGCCTGGTTGAGGTGATGCGTTCTTGGCGACAATTTTGGCGATTGTTTGAAGTTACTGCGAAACCTTTGTTGGTATTTTTCAACTTTTTGGCAACATTTACCACAGACACCTTGGATATTCCAACGGTTCTTGCTATGTCTGCATAGGTCAGTTTCACAGGTCAAAAGAACTGCAATTTGTTGCTTTTGTCCCGTTGTCAAATCCGACTTTCGACCCATTTTCTAAAAAAACTGGTTAAATTGAAAAAGAAAAACGATAACCCACGATAATCAAATTTTTTAATATTTTTTTTTTTCTTAATTTAATTTCAACTAATTTCTTATAAAGTGCTTTTTATTCTACAACCAAAACCATACAAATCAAAGCTTCAAACTTTGTGCAAAATAAAAAAAAAAATCAAGATAATTTCAAAATTTGTAGAAAAACCTCGAGCATGCAGCTTTATAGTCCATTTAATTCTAGTATAAAAAAGTACAACTTTGAGGTGGCTAAACATTTCCATTGATTTTTCTAATAAGTATTTTTTGTAGACCGCATTGGGGGATTTCTTGTATCTAAAAAGGGGTTCCATCATTCGAACACATAACATAAATCAAAGCTTCAAACTTTGTGCAAAATCTAGAATAATTTTTTTTTGTTATTCAATTTCCAATAATTTTTTTCACTAATACATTTCATTCTTCAACCAAGTCATACAAATCAAAGTTTCTTACTTTGTGCAAAATTAAAAAAAATCAAAATTACAAACTTTTTCTGCAGAATTTTTAGAAATATGTCCAATATGCAGTTTTACAGTCCAATAAAATGCAACTTTGATTCCATTAATTTTTTATGAGTGTTTTTGCACACCGATTTGGCATTTTCTTCCATATAAGAAAGATTTCTTATTATTAATCGCCAAACTTCGTTTGTTCTTTATACCTTGTTCAATTCTCAACAAAACGAAAAACAACAAATTCTAAAAAAAAAAATGTAATGAAATGAAAACCACTCGCGCGCACTCAGAGTTCATGGGCCTTCATTACAATTTTATTAGTAAAGTATTCTGTATTGCCTTAAATCGTACAGTTAAATCAACCTTAAGATTAATAACCAGAAAACAAAAGGCACGCGTATAAACACGGGAAAGACGCAAAATTCGACGTAAGCTGACACAAACCCAACTACAAGTATTTCTAAACAGCTGCCTTCGAAAAATTCTCAAAATATTCAGGCCAAATATAATCTCGAATGCTGACTTTATGGGCCAGAACCCAGCAGAAGCCAATACTACTAGAGATCCGAAAGAGAAAATGACGCTGGATTGGCAGAGGAAATGGTGACTTAACAGGGACCGCCATTGAGTGAAACCCCCCAGCCCCAGACGTGGAAGACCAGCGAGTACCTGGAGACGACTGCTGGAGTCAGAAACCCGTGCCATGCAGCTTAGCTGGAATGAAGTTAAAAGATTGGCCCAAAACAGACCCGAATAGAAGAAATTCATTGTCGCTCTATGCTCCACACTGGAACTCTAGGAATTTATGATTATGATTCTTTATATATTTTGACATATTTTCCACCAATTTCGCTATATAGAAAAACTTACGATTCCGCCACAGCTTGTTCAGGTTTTTCGAACAAGAGAAGTCTGTAAAGTGGGCTTTTCTCATAATTCCATTTTTTTTGTTTCAATAGTTGATTAAGCCATATTACACTTACGCACTTTTACGCCTTTCACAGTTTATGTTAAAACAAAAATGTTAGTCACGGACTGCAAATTCCCACCGTTAATTTATCTCTGTCTAAAGTAAATCTTAACATGGCCGCCTTAACATGAACTGTAGGTTAACAACTGGGTTTAACAGTTTTTCTATACAAACTCAACGAATTAATATGATTGGTGATATTTTGAAAATTAAGTGCTAAAACCATTTGCTATCTTAAGATGCATGAAAAAATGCAGGAAAGGAAACCAAGTTAAGATGCGAAAATGAAAAGCGGATTAACAGACGCGAACGATGGGAGGTGCAAATGTGGATGGGGTAGTAGTCTTGTGTTATTCGATATCTCCGGGGTGACGCCAGCAGTACTGGTTAACTTCAAATTGAAAGCGATTCAAATCGGTTAAATTTAACCAGATTATGCACTCCCAGAAGTTTGCTGCAGTCCAACTTGGGCAATCAGGTCTTCATAACAGATACTGCTTTTCTAAAGGTTTTCGATGTGCTGAATCCGAATTTGGAGACAAAATTGCTCTCCTGGCATAGGTCTCCAAAATATTTAAACCCAAAAGTGCAAAGAAAGCGATTTTGGGTATGTATTTGAGGTTATGTAACACAAGTGAAAAAAAAAATCATAGCTTCTTAAAGTACATTACCTGTTGTGGAAAACATCGTTTTGAGTCGATATTCTGGTTTCTAGTAAAACTTCTCGTCATACATATATTCTTATGTACATATGGCGTATCTAATGCACGAAAAAATTATATAAAAACTGAGCTAATTAGCACTCATCTGTGAATCATGAATAAGTAATCTACTGTGACCAGTCATTAGCACAAGTTGGCTACTTAAAAATCTATAAGTTTAGGCAGTAATGCTGTATTTACACTGAGCTCATTTTGTATTTCTGTGCCTTATATATCTATTATTGCGAATATCGATTAGTGAGTTCGAATTATTTACACTATTAATTGCTTTTTTTGTTCTCGCCATGGATGAGAGAATCGATCGTACGCGTCACTAACGAAACTCTTCAAATCGCAAATCATGAACATACAATGCAAATTGATTTGTCTACAAAACCATCATAAGACCAGTCTAAAGCTATGGAGCTGAATGGTGGACGCTAATTGAAACAGATAGAGCAAATCTGCAAACCTTTCAACGAGAAATACTCAGAAAATTTTTTGGAGCAATCAAATATTACGTGGAGTGGTGTATAAAGTGAAACGATGAGCTAGACCAGCTTATAAATGGCGAGTCATATAACAAGAATGGACGGTGCGAGGGCGCAGAAGAAAATTGTTGAAGCCAGAGCAGTTAACACTAGAGCAAGCCGAAGACAGAGAACAAGATGGGCTGACAAACTAAAGGAGGGCATCAATAAACTTGTGATAAGGAATTGGAAATCCCTTGAAAACCAATGGAGAATCTCTTTTTGCTCTTTTGCAAGTTCTATTTTGGACTAAGTAGGCAATTGAGTAGTAAAGTCCTCTCTCGACGAACAAAACTAACACTCTTCAAGGCTCTTCATCTTGCCCGTCTTAACGTATGGCGCAGAAGCTTGTACGATGGCAACATCCGATGAAGCCACGCTTGGAGTGTTTGAGAGAAAGATAGAAAGATTCTGCAGAAGATTTTTGGACCTTTGCACGTTGGTGACGGCGAGCATCGCAGACGATGGAACAATGAGCTGTACGAGCTTTACGACAACATAGACATAGATCACCGAATAAAGATCCAACGGCTACGCTGGCTGGGTCGTGTGGTTCGAATGGAAGCAAACGCTCTGGCTCTGAAAGTATTTCAGACGGTGCAAGCTGGTTTTAGGAGAGGAAGAGGCAGGACTTCTCTGCTTTGGATAAATCAGATGGCGAAGGACTTGGCTTCACTTGGTATGACCAACTGGTGCCGGTGAGCGCAAGAAAGAAACGACTGGCGCGCTTTGTTAAACTCGGCCAAAATCGCTTAAGCGGTTATTGCGCCAATCAAGAACAAGAAGTGGGGATTGGAAAAAAGTCGCACGCAATCGAGATGTATGGAGGTCCCACGTGCAGCAAGACAAAGCTCAAAAAGAGCTTTAGTGCCAAAAGATAATGACGAATTGTTGTATTTTTAGTCTTTTAAATTTTTGTTTACCTTCATGAAACCTCAAAAAGTTGAGGATAAGTTATTTGGTGGAATTTTCTTTCATTGAACTAAATTTGACATAGCTTTTAAGATGTGTGCCACCTCGTTAGGTCTTCTTAGAGTTTGAGCGGTGCCAAATTGGGGAAAGTATCCACTCATAAAACAAACATTTTGGTACGGTGTGAATAGCTATGGTACCAGAACATTGTACTGAACCAAAATATATTGATTTCTGAGCATTGTTCCTTCAACGATAAGTACTGGGCGAAGTCTTTCACTAGAAATACAGCTCTAAATTATCACTCAAAAAGGATGTTTTACTATTGGAAGAACACAAGCAGTTTTACGGCTTTTCTCCTGTACCTGTCGACCTCTATCAAGGCTTCATTCAAGCGGCATTCCTTGCTAAACAATTTTTGTTGATACAAGATCCTTTAAAGTTTGCTTGCCAGCTGTTTTACGTAGCTGCAATATGTTGGATTGCACTCTTGTGCTCAAAATATGCCCGTTCGTCGCCTTAATTCTGTTGGCTACGACTTTCGAGCTGGCCTCTATTTTTATGTATAGATACTGTAAGTGGAGAGCAGCTTTTTACTTCAATATACTTTTGTGCTTGCTTATATATTCTATGTGTATGTATGTATGTACGCACACATGTAAATATATGTATATGTACGAGTATATCAGCTGAAGGCAGACAAAGTGCATTCAATTTTTTGCGCGTATTGTCTGTGTAACTAATTCCTTGAGTATTGAAGCGAAATAAATGTTAATCAGCTTGCTTTACTTTACTTGCATATACATTTTTTTATATTAACTAGGACTTATCGTTATATTTCTTGCGAACAGAGCAATGAGACAATAATTATTTTGCTTGGAGATGGTTACTAGGTTTTTTATATTCCTTATCAATGATGGAATTTGTGCATATCTAAATAAATTAAAGAATATTAGCCATGCCGTGCACCAGTCATTGATGTCAATACTTGTAAGCTACCGTGTCGTGATCCTCGTAATCCATCTACATATTTTTTTTTTATTTTATTACTTGAATTTTCTATTAATTTTATCTTCGTTAATTTTTCTTTGTTCAATCAGACATGCATACATATGCACACAAACGTATTCCACCTTCACAAATGCCAACGAACCTCCTCTGTAGTAAATAACATTGAACTTGAAAATTTATTTGATGCTGCTATGCTTTTGTGTCTGTCTGCCTACATGTCTACTCACTTAAATTTGTTTTTATTTAAGCATCCACATAAATACTTGCCTTGTTTGCTCTTTTACCGACGATTGTTGTCTGAGCATCTACTCTATGTAATTGACTCTTTGGTAGGGTTGGTTGGCCGTTTGACTTGACGTTGGCGTTGGCGTGACGTGACTTGAATTGGCCATTGTCTATATGTAGCTGGTTTTTGACCTTCAAAAACAGTTTTTATATTAAAGAAAAGCTAATTATCCATTGTTTAAACGAGGCCTTGTTTATCTTAAACAGCGTTTGGTCGATTAAATATATTAATTATAACAAAAAAAAAGAAATTACGAAATTATGAGTGAAAGTAATTAAAATAATAATGAAATCTAAAAATTTGAGCCAAAGAAAAATTACCAAAAATTGTTTTTTTTTTGTATCGAAGCACGTAAACGCTCGTTTTTACTTCCATTAACCCAAGTTTACTGGCCTAACTAACAGAAAATGTTATGTTAAGTTTAGGTAGCCCTGCTCACAACTGTAACAGTTTGCAGACTAGTTAGAAGCGTAGTCAGAACCGTAACAGACAGATCATTCACTAAATAACTGAGAGATCACTAATCACGTTATGTATGCTAGAATTTTTGTACAAAAAACTAATTTTTCTATTCATTTCTACAGCGATATAGATCTCCTGTAATAAACGAAGTAAATATCGCCATTATATGAAAAAAGAGCTAATGATAATCAGCATGAGACTTGCAGATTCTACCTACCCTCTTTACATAGAAACCAAATTCTGTTCTTAGCATAGAACAAGGAGCTCTGTTAGCCATCTGTTGTCAGCAAACCTCAATGTTAACAAAATTAAGGCCGGCGGGCCAATTAGATGTCCTAAATTCAGTAGTTTTCGCGAAGCGTTGTAGGATGAGAAAAAAAACAATTAGCCAAATGAAGTTTTGGGGATAGTTTAATATATATTTGAACTAAAAAAAAAAAATTTGTACAATCTCCAACAATATATTGTAAGCCGAGTTATCAATAGATTCCCAGAGCGCCTGTATCCAACTTCTGTACAAGATACAACTTGCAATTTTCATCTGAAAACAAAAAAAAAAAAGATTATTAATTTTGATGTAATTATCTTCGATGTGAACTAAGAAAATTGGGAGAAACACGTAAAATTCGAATTTTTGGGGAAGGTAGAAAAAAGTGGTTTTTCAAGGGAAAAAAACTCTTCAACTGGGTAAAAAAGTCGCTTAAAAAAAGTTTTTAAATAAATAAATGAAGAAAAAAAATTTAAATAATAATTACAAAAAAAATATATATAAAAAAAAATATATAATATATAAAAAAAAAATATATATAAAAAAAAAATATATATATGTATTAAAAAAATAAATAAAAACTTAGAAAAATATAAAATAAATTTAAAACAAAATAACAAAAAAATAAATAAATAAAATATTAACAAAAATATTAAAAAAATTAAAATTTAAATAAAAAAAAAAATTTATTAAAAAATGTAATTTACAGATATAAAAAAGTTCAAAAGTATAAAAAAAAAAAACAAAAAATAAATTAATTAAAATTACAAAAAAATTATAAAATAAATTTAAATGAATATAAAAACAAAAATATTAAAAAAAATTTAAAATTTAAAATTTAAATAAAAAAAAACTTTTTATTAAATAAATTTAAATTACAGAAATAAAAAAAGTTCAAACTACAATCAATTTCTCTATTCCTTTGAAATGAAAACCCCAATTAAAGTAGAATTTGTCGTGCGTAGCCATCGGTGAGCGTTTAGTTCAGGTTCAGAATTGAACTTGACGAGAAAACCAGCTTCGATCGGTGGGCGTTTAGCTCAGGTTCAGAATTAAACTTGAAGAAAAACCAACTTCGAATTGTCGCTTGACTATGGCTAAAGATTGCGACATTTCTCTCTCGGCCCCGAGTTGCTCTATAGCGTTCATGATCGTTGAACCATCAACTCCAAGAAGCTGATGTAAGTAATTGAAAGGGGAGGTTCAAGGCTGAGATTTGCTAGAAGATACCGCCTCGACTCCCTTTTTTATCCTGTGGATGGCTAAAAAACAAACTAGAGTGTAGTAATATTCCATCATTTTTTGTATCGTACTTGAAATTCGTGTGCTAACAAGACTTTACGGTGTTCTGATCAGAGCATATCGGTCAGTGCTGCTCGGAAAGAAGTTAACTAATTTTAGTAGGTCGGAATATCGAAATATCTCAGGTCTGTACTTGGGATGTGGTGGTGGGAAAGACTTCTTTTATGGTAACTTCCTATGTTTAGATATTGGATATTTTGAGTTGTGTAATGAGCGATAGATAATAATAATAATTGACGAAAATAATAATAATAATTGGCGCTTACACCCTTTATTGGGCGTCTGGCCGAACTCCTCCTCCTCCTCCTATTTGTGGTGTGTGTTTTGATATTTTCCCACAAATGGGAGTACCTACAGTTTTATGCCGTCCCCGAACGTTAGATGGTTTTTTATGAGGAGCTTTTTCATAACCAAAATACACTCGAAGGTTTGCCATTACCTCCCGATGGGCGATCGCTATTAGAAAAAACCTATTCCATCAATTGTAGTCACGCATCAACCCATTTAGTTACGCAGGACGCGGCCGGTGGAAGGTAGATACTCCCATTTAATAATCCCATTGGAGCTTAAATAAAATCTTCATTTAAGCTAATCATTAAAATGAGTTGGTTAGCTGATTAGCAGCCCCGTTTCGGGGAACCTTTCTATGCCAGGAACCCAAATTGAAGCTGCTCGTAGGCGATATTCAGATTAGTTCTATAATATTCAGATGGTCTCATTTTGGTATTAAAAGCCGCCAAAGCTCAAGTAGAAGGTGACTATCTCAAAACGTAGCGATGCGTTCGTCTCGGAAGCATCATTACCTACCAATCTCCGAAAGGCGGCAGCCTCTGGCGATAGCGAACACTTCTTTCTGGAGAGGTAGAAAAATCAGGCAGATTGCCGGATCTTATTACCAAAGAGAATCGGAGAAATGTGCCGACCGTACATGTTGAAAACGTCGGTGTGTAAGATGTGGTCCCAGGCAGACATATGGAAATCCTCGATGTGGGTCGATACTCCGTTTGAGAATTACGAAAATTTTTGGATGTATACTAATATTAGAGGATTTTACTTGTGTACAGACGTTACTTAGCAGATGAGCAGCTATCATGATACATGCACAAATACTCGTATAAAGTTTTCTAATAGGGAAGAGTTGTTGTTGACAAACTGGCGGCACATTTTTTTTTTTTTGCGCAGACCATCGCCTAATCTCGTTCGGTTCTATGCAGCAGCCTTTGAAAATTGCGCCTCTCGAATGCGTATAACCGCGCGATGCCGCCTTGGTCATTTCACGTTATATTCTCGAGAAGATAACAAGAAAGAAAAAATACATAAATCTATTATTTAATAACTTACACACCCATTTTAGCAGTAACATCATTTTATTACATTCAGGGGGGATTCCCATTTCAAACGCCAAAAAATTCGGTTTTTTTACGAATTTTTATTGAGAAAACTATCAGTTGAATCTTTTGGAAAATTTACAGTCATATTTATTATGCATTATATAAAATCAACTTCAATTTTTGGTCGATTTTCTGGAAAATTGTGGCTTTGACAACGCTCGAGGTGAAATTTCTTTGAAAATTCCTGGTCGCTGACCGCCACGATAACTCAGCTCCAGGTTGTCTGAAAGGAAAAAGTCAAATGGCATTTTACTCCTTATGAATATACTTTCAGTATGAGCTATTGAAAATTTTTTTTTTCGAAAATTAATATAACTGCGATGGTTGAATGGCAAAGTTTGTTTTTTCGCACATTTTTTCCTCGGATTTTTATTTATAAGAAAAAAGTCATGCATGTATCTTATTTTCCGTAGTTTACGATAGAGACAGATATTATTTCGAGATTCGTGTCAAATTTGACAGCAATCGACCGAATAGTTCTCGAGATATCATGGCGGCCGTATAGAAAACTGCTGTTTTGAGAAAAACGCATTCAAATATTTATGTGAAAAAAGGTATATATTTGAGACTCACACCATTTTCGTGTTGAATCAGCTATTCCAGGACCATATAGTAATCCCTCTTCCTCTTGCTGACCCCGACGTAAAATTCGAGCTTCTTTCGTTCTCCGCCTGGCAGCTGGCGCGCTTTCTCAGTGTTATGGAGCGCGACGAGTTCATTGATCACGCATAACTTCGTCAATTTAACGAATTTTGTCATGAAATTTTGCACAGAATTCTTTGAAAGTATAGTAAACAAGAATCGGTAAAAAAAAGAAATCAATTTTTTTAAGCCGGGGAATTGGAATCCCCCCTTCAAATCATTGATGAGTACTTTTTGCTTCCCTTAGCAACTTGCATTAGCTCCCTTATGAAACTACTGCAATCTGTCGTTCTTAACTTGCAAGCTGATTATTCAAATTTTTGTCAATTCATTGCACATTAAATATTTGTTTGTTTATTTACCTTGATCGGCGTTTTGATTCATACACATTTATATGTATGTATATTTGTTTTCTTATTAATGGCGGGGAATTTTCTTATTTACAAACGGAATCCAAATCGACGCAATTCGTCGTAATTGCACTCAAGCGGCAAAGAATATGCACAAAATACAAAGAATTTTGAGTTAACCGATTGTTTGTTTCAAAATTTTCTGCACCTATTTTTTGTTGTGTTTTTTGTTTTTTTTCTTTCTCAAAAATATTTTCCACAAACAATTTTTAAATTTCATTGTGAAACTGAAAAAGCTGAAATTGTAAAATATTTTCCGTTTCCTTTCAATAGCCAGGAGCTTAAGGATTGGTGATAACAAACAAAAATTAAATAAAAACTACAACAAAGAAAGCATACAAAATATTTAGTGGGAGAGAAGCTAAAAAAGACTGAAAAAGTAAAATACAAAAAAATAAAGGAAAACCCATACAAAAAATAGCGCTTCTAAAGCAGCAAGTGCAAGAGCGGAAAGAAAAGCAAAATCTTTCGGGCTAATTTTGTTGACATAACACAAAAAATATATATAAAAAAAAGCACAAAAACGATAAGTGTACACTTAAGTATATAATATATACACACATACGAGTATATATATATACATATATGCATATATTTTTTGGCAAGTAACAGCGTAGTAGCGCCTGACTTGCTAGACAAAGAAATCAGTGTTTTCCTCCGTGAACATATTGTTGTTGTACTAATACATACAGTGTAAATATCAGAGACCAAATTTTTGAATAAACACATATTTTTTGAACATCTTTTACTGGCTTCGCTTGTGCACAGCACGCAAAAACGACAACGTCCATAAACAGCACCACGCCACGCCTCGCATAAACCTCATTATTTGGAATCATCCTTGCACATGCAAATCAATTTTGTGACAGAAGAGTAGCCGTAGTTGGTGAGAGAGTTTTTTATGCCTTCACTTCTACTAACAAATAATACATACATAAGTACATATATTTTTGGATTTTTTTTATTATTTGTGGTACGTAGAAAAAATCTTGTTCTTATATAATAAAGCGATGCCATGTCAAGTGACCCAAATATTTTGGAGATGCATATTTTCAGTTGTAGAAATCTTTATTTGACCTTTGCAGCTGTCAAACATGATTGATGTACGATTACAAAAGTTATTAATCTTACAATGCGGCGATTAATTTTGTGCCACCTAGTTTTTTTTGTCGGAACAACTAGCAAGTACAGCACTTGGCACTAGCAAGACATTATTAAATCCATTGTACTGCACTCGGGTTCCACTTTTAATTTTCTTTAAATCTACCCGACCTCCGAAGAAATCTGAGTACTTGAACTTGTGGTAATAAGGAGCCAAGGTGGTCGCTTTTCATCACATTAGTGCCTAAGCCCTCAAACCTGACTCGAGCGAAGGCCGGGCAGACAAACAGAAAGTATGTCATCAGTCCAACCAACCGCCTCCAGTCCCTTCTGCTTAATGACAGGGGGATCTGCAACAGTCGGTCGGACATGACAGGCAACATCAGTTTTGTTCACTGATTCGCTGTAAGTATTCGAATATAACTCGAAGAGAGGAGATTCCTTATGAAACTTGGAGTGATTACTGCGCGTAGTCTACGGTAAACAAAAACAAGAAAAATATTATATCTAAGGTGGAGTGTTTTCAGAAATGACTAAAAATTTTTTTTTTATTTGAACCAAACATAAAAGTTTTTATTTTTTTTAATATATTTTATGAATATGTAATATATTTTTAAAATAAAAAATTTTTTTTAATATATTTTATGCAATCAAAAAATATAAATAAAAACGTGTATAAAAATTGTCAAAAAAAATAAGAAAAGAAAAACAATATTCCACTACAAAAAACTAAGATAATTTTCATCATTGAATAAATCTCAAAATTTTTTTTCAGTTTAAAAAATAAAAAAATAAATAATTGGCGCGTCCACTTCTGTTAGGTGTTTGGCCGAGCTCCTCCTCCTATTTGTGGTGTGCGTCTTGATGATGTTCCACAAATGGAGGGACCTACAGTTTCAAGCCGACTCCGAACGGCAGATATTTTTATGAGGAGCTTTTTCATGGCAGAAATACACTCGGAGGTTTGCCATTGCCTGCCGAGGGGCGACCGCTATTAGAAAGATGTTTTTTATTAATTTTGCTTTCACCGAGATTCGAACCATCGACCTATCTGTGAATTCCGAATGGTAATCACCCACCAACCCATTCGGCTACGGCGGCCGCCGTATTTTCAGTTACTTCTTATTATATTCAAGACAAACTTTAAAATAATTTTCATCATTGAATAAATCTCAACATTTTTTTCAGTTTCCTTCCAGATTTTAGAAAAATTCATGTCAATATCCAAAACACTTGGAACACTTGATGTGAAATTGCTCAAACAGTTCACTATACTAAACCCTCTTTACCCGCTATACTGAAACTTCGGCACACAGAGACATTTTTAAGATGCCATCTGAGCAGTATCCACTGTTTTTGGCACCTAAGGGCGTCCTCATATCCACAGCTTTATTTGGAAAGAAATTTGATGTTTGATTGTGTAAGCAATGAAGTAATCCCTAGTGCATTCAAAGTAATTTGACGGACATTCTCTTTACCAATGAGTCCAAGAATGAAATAATTTCTGGAGCCGGATGGTACCTAAACGATAGCAATAACTTTCACTATACTATGGGAGGAATGGCAACTGTTTTCCAAACGAAAACTTTTGCAAATCTGAAAGTAGTAGAATGGATAATTGAGGGGAGATGGCGTGGGAAACAGTTTGGAATCTTTAGTGGCAGTCATGCTGCTGAAGAACGCAAAGCAAATCTCAAAGATTGTTCAAGAATGTAAGTAGAAGCTTAATTTTGTTGCAAGACGAGTACAAGGACACTGCGGGGTTCAAGGGAATGAAATTGCTGATGAATTGGCCAACTATGGATCAGCGGTTCCCCCATAAGGGCCGGAGCTAATAATCGGAATCAGTTCTGCAGGATTCAAGAAGTGGATCAGCGATTATGTACGTAATTTACATAAAGAGCAATGATCCACAATATAAAACTCTGCAGAACGGCAAAGTTTTTTGTGATAAGCGCGAACAGGAAACTGTCGAACTTTTTTCTAAAACTTGGTAGAAAAGACGTTCGGTTGATGGTCTGTATTATTACAGGACACATCCCATAGGACCAGCATATGACCACCGTTGGAATCATTGAGGACTCGATTTGAGTATCTTGCTTAGAGCTGCCGGATATCACTGCACATTTTCTCTGTGAGTATCCTGCCTTTGCTGGAGCAAGGGTGCGAATTTTGGGTTCCGATGTCATGAAAACGAGTAAAATTCTTTCCCTCGAACTGGAGAATATTTTCAGATTTATTTAAATTTTTTTTTTGCGATTTCGAACTTAGATTTTATAACACCTGATTTATATTTTTTGCAAATAGACGTACGTCAATAATATAATATTTGGCACTTGTGAACTAGACAGTTGCAGTAAGCATACAAATAAACAATGGAGTGCGTAAAGGTCAAAATAAAAATTTTCGTCAACCAAAATCAGTTCTTTTTTTTTAACTGAAAAAGTTATTCAGAAACAAAATTAGATGTCAATTTTTGCGCTTGACTTAAATTTAATGTGTCAACTGCATATCTCTAAGTTTTCCGAAGATTTTGTTTAAAAAGTTGAAAATTTTGTGGACAATTTTTTAAATTTGTGAAATTTTTATAAATTTTCTTCGGAACTTTGGGTTTTAAGCGTTTTGTGATACAACAAACTGTAGCTTTATAAAAAATGAATCTAACAAGAAAAATTAGCCCGAAAATTATTTCGAATATTGTAAAAAGATAAAATGCCTGTATTATGGATGTTAGCACAAGTGTACATATTTATGTGCCTACCAACCTATGTAAATATAAAAAAATATGAGTAAAATTAGAATGTGAAGCAGGCATTGCAGTAATTCGATAGAAAACATGCGCGTGCGTTTGCCTGCCAACATTTACGTAAATATAACGGTGGCGGTCACAATAATAGCCGTACGACATATTTCAAAGTTTTGACTTTTTTTTTTCTCTATTCAATTTATTTTTTTTTTTTTTTTTTATAAAATATAGTTTATACTACAACAAAACCCATATAACTCAAAGCTTCATTTTTTTTTATTTAAAAAAAAATTAAAAAATTTACAACAAATTTTTAAATATTTAGATAGATTTTTTTAGAGGAATTCGGGATAGGCAACAGCATAATCATTGTTTATACTACAGCAAACACCATATAACGAAAAGTATCAAATATTAAAAAAAAACTTACAAATTTACATCAAAATTGTAAACATATAGACAGAGTTTTTTTTTCGAGAAATTCTGGTTAGGCAATGGATTTTTGATTTGTTGTTTTTTTGCGCAATGTTGTGGTTTTTCTGCCGAACAAAAATTTCGAGCATTCGTTATATGGAAGAAAATGCATATATTTCTGACTAAAGAGTTGAAAAATTTGATGCAAATTCGTTTGAATCGCATGAAAAGTCGTGAATCTTGAATTAATTGTTTTTTTTTTAATATGAAACTTTGAGTTTCGTTGTAGTATCAAATATCATATATTCTTGTGCAGACCAATAAAATAAATTGAATAGAAATATAAATCAATTGAATGAAAAAAAAAAAACTTTTTAATTAAATAAATAAAAAAAAATTAATAAAAAAAAATTTTTATAGAAAAAAAATTAATAAACAAGAAGTTTAATAAAAAAAAAAAATTTAATACAAAACTAAAATTTATAAAAAAAAAATTTAATAAAAAAAATATTTAGTAAAAACAAAATTTTATAAAAAAACAAATTAATAAAAAAAAATTTAGTAAAAAAAATTTAGTAAAAAAAATTAAATAAAAAAAAATTAAATAAAAAAAAATTTTATAAAAAAAAATTTAATAAATAAAAAAATCTTTACTTCTTCACTAAAAAGTGAAATTTTGAAATATTTTTTTTTGTTTAATTTAAAATTTTTAGTGATATGATTTTTGTTCTAGTATGAATTATATTCTAAAAAAAACATAAATTGAATTGAAAAAACAATGAATAAAATAAATTGAACAAATATAAATTACAAAAAACTCTGAGAACTTTACAACATGTCGCACTTCTATCGTTGTGACCGCCACTGTATTTAATATATACATATATCTACCTACCTATATACGTAGACGTCAGACGAGTGCAATGTAATTAAACCGCGTCATATGCATATAGTGAAGTGTATGCGCCTCATATTGACACTCGATAATCTGTACACTACACACATACATGTACATGTGCATGTCTATAAAAGTGCACAACTTTAGCAGCTGGGCAATGCACTTGTTTGTTATTTGTGCTTCCTCGATGCGATTTCGATCGAAGCAAGTTATACGCACACACACATATACGTATAAATACAACTGTGTTGGAAATAATAGCAGTGACATGTGGCGAAATTTTGATTGAGGAAAAAAAATTGAAATAAAAATTTATGTTTAAATTAATAAAAAGAAATCTTCACTTTTTAAATAAATGAAAATTTAAATTGAAGGTTTTACCTAGATTCTATGATAGATCAAAATAAATAATAAAAAAAAAAAATTGTATAAAAATATATAAATATTAGGCCGGGTCGATTTGTGGGGAGGCAAAAAAATCGCCCATTGCTCGGTGAAAATCATATTCTATTATAGGAATCCAAATAAGAAATTTTGCCGAAGGAACCATACCTCTAAAACGAATTCTGATGCCCCCAATTCGGGTCGAACTTTTTAGTTTCTTTTCTATAACTCACTTAAACTATTTTTTTCATTTACATATGTTCTGACTAAATAAATTTCTTAAGAGAAAAAATAGATATTATTATAAATAAATAATAAATATTATTATAAATAAATAATAAATATTATTATAAATAAATAAACATAGCCATTTAGCTGATTTTTTCATGTAAAGGCCAAAAATGGTGATATTTTTAAATTGGGGGACATCAGAATTCGTTTTAGAGGCATGGTTCCTTCGGCAAAGTTTCTTATTTTGATCCCTAGAATACGATTTTCACAAAGCAAAGAGCGATTTTTAAATCGACCCGCCCTAATAAATATATAAATAGAAAACAAAAACAAAAATGAATAAATAAAGAAAAAGCAACCAAAAATAAATAAATAAATAAAAAAAAACAAAAATAAATAAATAAAAACCAGCAAAAAATACAAAAAATTTTTTTGTATGGATTTTTTCTTCCCTTTTAATGCTTCAATTAATAAAAAAAAGAATTAAATATAAATGTTTTAAATTAAACTTTTTACTGGTAGAAAATAAAATAGATAACTAAAAAAATTAAATAAATAAAAATAAAAATAAAATTTAATATAACAAAAACTAAAAAATTAATACAATAAAAATATGAAAAATAAATTTAAAAAAATTATAAATAAAAAAAATTGAATAATAAAAAACATAAATAAAGAAAAATCAAACAAAAATTAATAAATAAATAAGTCTTTAGCGAATTTAGTGATAGATAAATCAAAATAAATAATAAATAAAAAACAACAAAAAATTAATAAATAAATTAGTCAAAATAAATAATTTAAGAAAAAATTAATAAATAAAAAAATAATAAACCAAAAGATAGTAATAAGCAAAAAGATCTATAAATAAAAATAAAAAAATTAATAAATAAATAAAAAAATGTTAATAATTAAATAAAATAAAGATTAATAAAAATAAAGAAAAAAGACATTATAAAATAAGTAAAAATAAATACATAAAAACAAAAAATTAATAAATAAGAACAACAAAAAAAAAAAAATAAAAAATATTTTAAATACAAATCTTTTATTTATTTTGTTTTGTTTCTGTTCATATTTATGTTATTTATTTTTATACAATAGTATAGTTACATTTATTCAACACTTTCTCTACCACGAAAAAACCTAGTATATGGACCTACCGTTTAGATGAAAATTCCACGCAGAAAATTTCTGTTAGCTATACCAATTATTAAAAGAAATAAAATTATTAGCATATTACGAAAGGCATAGAAATAAACAAAGTGACTACAAAGCATCAGTTACTGATATCACTAAACGTCTGCGTTACTAGCCAGGCTCTTCTTACTGTATCTCACAAATCTTTTACAATTGAAGGGTTCTATTTGCCTATAAAGGCGTTGTGTCCTGTGATTATTCCCACCAGTACCCTCAGGTCATTTCTACTAAGTTTTAGAAGAAAGCTCGCTAGTTTCCTGTTTGATTCTTTCACAAAGCACTCGGCTACCCAAAGTCATCTAAGGGTAGACCTCATGAAGTCGTCAATTCATAGTTGAATCGATGCAAAATTGACACTTAGAAAGCGTTTAGTGGTATGCTTGCAGAGAGCCTTCATTATTAGCCAGTTTAACAGCCAACTCGTTCCCTGTAATACCAAAATGTCCAGCCACTCAAATAAGACAAACTTTGTTGTTTTTTGCAACACTGCTCAGTTTTGTCTTGCATTCACTGACTAATTATGAAGAGCAACGTGGGTTAGCAAGGGCTCTTAGTGCAGCTTGACTGTCACTACGAATTCCAATAGTACTACCCGGTCGTTGTCTTACTGATTAACGCATTTTAACGGAATTTTCCAATCAGCAAGGCGAATCACATTCACATATAGTTGACCATAGATATACGTACAACTACAACTACGTATTCGCATTGACTTTAAACAAACAAAGCGAGCCAGTGCCGTGATACGAGAAGCATCTCCAAACGTATTTTGTTTTTTTTTTGGTAGCACCTCTGTGTTTCACTGCTCTAGAAACGTATTTTGGTTCAAATGAAGCACTAGCAGATCTATGCACGGCATATTTTCTGTGTCCCTTAGAGACTAATGACATTGTTTTTGTTTCATCGGGCAATACAATGTTCTGCCATTTTTGGGCTGTTCAATTGAAGCCGTCGTTGGCGAATTTTAGTCTAACTTGCACCTGCCCGGCTGCAAGGATGGTACTTTTAGGTGGCTTCTGGCAAAAAGCTTCAGTTACCTCTTTTTTAATAGTAAATGAGTCCACATTGAAATTAATTTCATATTTCAACTTTTTAAACGTAAAGATGGAATTCTCTTGCATGAAAGCCACAAACTTTTTTAAGCTGAACAATCGAGTGAATCTTTGAAAAATTTGAATGCTTTTCTTCCTGCGCATAAATTTTAAATTACTTCCTGACCAATTTTTACAAGCAACTAAAATTACATTAAAATTTCGGATTAAAGTTCAAAAAACATTTTTTTTAAGTGTAAAATATTGCAATATAGCAGAAAAACTAGCGGACTTCGCAAGGCGAATTTATTAAAGGTGGTACCGGTTAATCAGCTGATTTGTTTTGTTTTTTTCTTTCACCGCGTCTATGTGGCTGTCAGCACAGAATGAAACAAGGCGAATTCATTGTTTGTTTTCTACTTTGCCGTGCCAATCAAATGTACTAAACATGGTAATTGGTCTACTGCCATCACCTTTAATGAAAGCGCCTTGGGACCTCCTTAGATGTGATGAGAATAGTAGATCAGAAATAAATATAAATAAGGCACGCTGAACAGGTAGCATCAGTACAGCAAAAACAACACGATCAATACATTTTTTTTTTGTTTGCGTTTGAAACAAAATTTAGAGACCAAGTAAATAGAGAAAAAAACAATCAAATTAGCTACTCTCCTGCCACTACTTGTTCAATGTGCCTTGATAAGTAGATACCATTGGATTGGGTCCATGTTTCGTCATTCAAAAATTTAAATGATAGTCGTTTCTAAAATCTAAAAAGATCAGTGTTTGATTTTACATAGGTCACTGCTAATATTTCGAACTCAGTTGTACATAGTATAATGGATGTGTATGCACATTTTTGCGCGTATTAACCGCAATGCGCGTGTTTTGTATTTATTTTATTAAAAACAAAAACAATTTTATGAAAATATCATTTATAATTTATTTACTTTCATTATCTTTACTCGTTCACTTTCATAAAAAAGTCAACGTAAATATGTAGTTAAACAGCTGATAATTTTATTATAGACATTTTCGTATCTTTATACTGAATTATGCGGTATTCTCTGTTGTTTCTGTTTTTGTATGCTCATGCTTCTTATTTATGAGTCATTATTTACATTTTTATTGTGAAATCTCTGAGTCGCATAAGAGTTGCTGCAGAATTAAAAAAATAAAATTTCGTATTTTTGTAGCGCAGATTTGAAACTGAAATCATGAAAATATTGCATGTTTTTAGTTTAAAAAGGTGGCACAAAATTAACCATCCAATTATGTTTTTGAATATTTTTTTTACTAAAAAAAAAATTGTGAATTATTAGCAAACAATTTAAGTATTCCGATAGGGTGGCACAAAATTAATCATCCTTTTTTTAATACTTTGTTTTTTAATAAATTGCAAAAAAACTCATATATTGAGTGATGGCAATCTTTATCTTGACCTATACCGATAGGGTGGTGCAAAATTAATCATCCAATCAAGTTTTTTTGAATCGTTTTTTTTTACTAAATATTTAAGAAAACTGCAAATCGTTGCACAAAAAACTAAATATTCCGATAGGGTGGTTTGTTACTAAATTGGAAAAAATATATTTTGAGTGATGTCAATCTTTATTTGGACCTTTACGCGCTCCATTGCTCGTCTGTTTGTATGCTGTAGCTGTCTATTTCAGAAGTGTCAAATATGACTGACATACTTATATGACGTTGTTTGTAAAAATTATAAATCTTCTGATAGGGTGATTACTTTTGTGCCACATTTTATATTTTTTGATTTGCTTTTATGCCTTCCCCACCCGTAATATACTTAATTCTTTAAAGGACATTTTCTCATCTAACCAATTAAGTGAGCTAAACTTACCTAACGGATAAACTATTCCCTTTAAGGGGGGCCTCTTATCAGTCGGCTTCAAAAAATCGATTTTTTTTACTGCAATCGATGGATATATTAGGAGAATATGCCCTCAAAATTTTTTAGAGGAATTCAAAGTGATTTCGGAGTTACAGGCCTGTGTACCGTTCCTCATCAGACAAGCTCGTCTACGTTCTGAAAACTTTGAAACACGTTTTCTTAAAACCATGTTTTTGAAAATGGCGTATAAGATTTAAGAAAAAACGACGAAAGTTATCGTTTCATACCGATAATCTATATGAAGATAATTAAAATGCGCAACTAATTAACTAACAAAATACAAAAAAATATTAATTATTTAATGTAATTTAACGCCTTTAAAAAAAAAAATAGCGAAAAAAGCACTTTTTTCAATAATTAATTGTGTGTTAATTTTTTATAATTTTAGTCTCAGGAGTAGTCTATTATACGCGGGAAAGCCTTCTGAATAAGACAATATTTTTCTTTTGTGTTTCAGGTGAAAACTACGACCACAATCTGTGCGAGATCCCTCATATGTCCGCCATTTTGTTTTTTTATTTATGTTAAAAAATTGTTTATTACTTTTCAATCATGCCTACAAATAAATGCAAAAGTTTATTCCTGTGTGTCGCCTTTTTCGCCTCGGAAAAAATTAAGAAAAAACACCTTTTTTTGAAGCCACTGATAAGAGGACCCCCTTAATCCTTTTCGTGTTTTAACTGTCTGACTATGACAGGACTGGGGTAAAAATCCAATATTTTCTTGGTAGTGAACAGCTGTTCTTTCTTAACATAATCTTAATTAATTTCACCTTACTTTTAACCTAAGGTTAGTTTAGGTTGAAGCGTTTGTCCATTATGGGGGCATAGTTAGGCTCATAGCCCATTGTGATGCCGCGTGGGGAACCTTTCGCTATCTCTCCTAAAACCTGTGTGTACTTTTCAGAAATTTTAGAAGATCCTTGATTTGTACAGAGCTAATATTAAAGAATTGTCTACCTAAAATGGTGAGTTTACTCGTACGTCTGGATAGATCAGGATAGTGGTTCAAAAGGCGCTGGATTTTCTCTTGCTCTTCCTCATATAGACAACTTCTGCAGAAGTCATGTATTTGCACACGCCTCCTCTGGACCTGTCTGTCTATTCAGACAGTGCTATCTTATAACTGAAATCAGTGTGATGATACTGTGCTTATCTCATCCTATGAGAAATTCTGTGCGTTTAGCATTGAGAGTCGGACACACTTTAAACCTAAATACAAATTTTAAAACGCCCATAATCTTTGTGAAATCTACCGAAAATGAGTCTGTTAGAATTATTAACCGAAGTTAGTTAGTATTTGAGGTCAGCTGAGAGAAGTGTTTTAAAATATCACAAATATTTACGTGAAAACACTTACAGAGCTTTCAGGTTAGCTAAACAAGTGTGGGCTCATATTTAATCCCATTGAGCCAGTACCAGTGACCTGTTTACAAGGCAGCGCCTTCAATTTTTCTCCAAAGACAGAAGTTTCGCTCTCTATGCTGACAGCAGTCTGTATGAATACTTCTCTCTAAGTCCAATTGTGCGAATTGTTGTGAAGAAAAACTCGATGAGGTATGAACAACGAGCTACAGGGATCATTGGAAAATAATCGGAATAGGAGGTATGGGGTTGATTGAGAGAATTGTTGTGACAAACTGATTCCAAGAAAACTCGCAGAGGTATAAACTACATGGTAGCAATAGTCATCTAAAGTGCAAAAAGGGAAACGTTTTTGGGTTATTTAAGTCAAATTGGTCCGCCTCAGCAATTTGACTCTTAATCCATCCGAAAGATGGTACAAAAGACGGAAGAAGTGCTTAAACTCACCAAAAAACCTTGAGGTAAAACCGTATGACAAGTACAAGAAATTACATTGCTTGCACTACAGCCCTGTAATAAAAGTGAACAACAAAGAATCTTCTAACAGATAGATTTCAATGCGAGCATAACGAATTTATATATGGAACCAAACGCTCCTTTAATTTTCTTACGGTCCGCAATATCAAGAATTCATTCAAGTTTTACATTTTTGCCGTGATAACGTTCTCGAATTTACAATCTTAAAATATTATTAGAAATTACTATTGAAATTATTAGTAAATGATTGCAACTTTAGGTCGTTTAAATCGTCGTATTTTGGTGGCTGCCACTCTCCATGAAGGTGTAGAGGAACTCATCTAAGCCTGAAGACCCATTGTACCACTAGTTGGCTCAAGTTTGCACTTCGGCTCTCTGGTAAACGATGCAAATTTTTGAATGGTTGCGGATTCCAGGTCTGCTAGACATCAAAAAATTAAGCGATGATGCGTTCGACAAGGGCGGGATATTGGCAAAGAAAGTTTTCAACGCTATTTATTTATTTTCTATTTTCTCTTCGTTCCTACAGCTTCGACAGTCATTAGAGGGAAACCCTGTATGTCTCCCAAGGGCTTGATTATGGTGCTAACTATTGTACTAATGTCCAGACTTGTCTAGTTACTTTACAAGTGGGCTCTATGGTTCGTCTACTGTTGTTTTGCGCGATGTAGGCCGCCCTTACTTGAGGATAAAGAGATGCCCACATACTTGGCAGAATTGACTAATTTAAGATCAGTTCTCCTCCTAGCGAGCTCATGCGCGATGCAATTTCCAGCAATTTTTCTGTGTCCAGTTACCCGGTCAACATTGGGAGTGCACCGCTTAACCAACTCCTTTAGAATAGCACTAGAGACAGAAGAGTTCCTGACAACGCAGTCTCTTACAGCTATTAAATCAGCTTGAAAGACGCTGCAGTAGGGAGGTAGACTTGGGCTCAGCTGCAGCACTTCTGAGTGGATGTCACTGTCGACCCTATAATTCAGTTAGTTAAGATGGTCTGTGTCAAGGCAACGTATTAACTTTTAACCCTCCGCTGGGCACCCGAGTTCGGCCAGACTGGCTTTTTCGACTTTGGACGTGAATTTAACATATTTCTATTATAGTTAATGACTTCAGGTTCCAAGCAACTTCCTAAAATTTAATGTTCTATCGATTTAAGGATATAACCTTTTGAAAAGGATTCTTGAACAGCGCGAAAAAAGGCCTGAACTGGTGCCGAACTGAAGGTTTTAAAAAAGGTGACCAACGGAGGGTTAAATATTCCCGTCCTTTATCATTAACAACGTCCCAAGTATCGAAAATATCTGAACCATTGTTTAATTGAAAATGAGCCCAAACAATGTCTTATACAACTTTCAGAGGTATTCGGAATCTCTTAGCGTACACTTTCATCCTATCAGATTGTCTAAAGAGTAAAGCCTTTTGCCCATTTGAAGTGCCGAAATTTTTCCTATTAGAATACGCAAAAGTTATCCTCATTCTACCTGCACGGAATCGTTGGAATCACCTCTTTGCTGTTCTCTTTGCATTTTTTGCTCTATTCCCCTATAAACCAGCTTTTTTGCGCCGCCTTTTTGGCCTTATTGATAATGAACAATGTAGTATTTTCTTGTTTCCCCTTCCATTTGGAACTGACGAATAACTTTTTTCGTAGTGTAATGCCATTTTTACATCGCCGTGTGTTGTGACTCGTTGCAATATATTATATAATATATGCAGAGAGTGAGAAATGGCCCTCTAATGACATTTAGTGGAAAATGGTCACTACTTTTTACTCCACCAAAGTAAAAGGAAATAAATGAGAAGAGAACTGAATCCATACTTTCGCTTCTTCCTTTTAAGTTTTTCCTTATTACTCGTTACCTACATTTTCGTCGTAATTTTTTTCACTTTAATTGCACACAATTAACCTAATTTCATTCTTTTGCCAAAATTCACCTTTACTATGGCTTTGCTTATTTGGTCACCTTTTACTGCCTAATTGGCGCCGTTTATACACACCTGTGCGCACAATATTAGCAGCGCGACGAAAGTATACTAATATTGATTTATTTTCTATTTAATTTTTATGTTACTCTTTATATTACAATAAAACCATTTAACTTAAAATTTGAAACTTTGTACACAATTCAAAAAAATCATTAAGATTCCAAGCTTTTTAGTCTGAATTTTAGGAAAAATTTCCAGTATTCAGATTTATAACCACCTGAATTTTATACAACAAAGTGACAGTTTGAAGTGGCTCAAAAATCGTGTCGATTTTTGATTTTATGCTTTTGTTTTTCGGGTGCTTTTGTGAATATACATCAGGATAATTTCGAGCATCGGTTATATGCAAGATAACACCTTAAATAAAAAAATTTTAAAAATCAAAGCGAATTTGCAGGCACTTTAAACCGGCACCTTGTTGTACTAGAATTCAATGGGCTGCAAAACTGCATACCCAGAAAAATTGTTATTAAAAAGTTTGAATTCGGAGGAACATTTACAAAATTTTTTTTTGTAATTTTGTGCAAAGCTTGAAATTTTGAGTTACATTGTTTTTATTGTAGTATAAAATGTATATGCTTTTATAAAAAAAAAATTATAAATATCTAATAGTATATTTCTATTTTATTAAGTAGGATATAAAAAAATGTTTAATTAAAAAACAAAGAAGAGATAAATAAAAAAATGAGCAAAAAATTAATAAAAAAAAAATTAATAAATAAATAAACAAAAAAAATATTTAAGGAAAAAATAAATCAAAAAGATTAAAAAATAAAAGAAAAAAATTTAAAAAAAATCTATAAACAAATCTATAAAAAAAATCTATAAAATAAATTATATTAAATTATAAATTAAATTAAAAAAATTAATAAATATTCAAAACTTTGCAATATACTTCGCGCTACAATTATTGTGAACACAAGTGTACATATATGATATATACAAGTACGCATATTTTATTTTACGAGTAGAATAGGTCATCAAATTTTATTTTGCTTTGTAAAAATGTTTCGCAAGGTGCCAATTTTTCTAATTGTTTTTATTTTCCATCTTCCATTGCAGCTGGCTAGACCTGTTCCTACATCTATGGAGTTTCACCTAGACAGTGCAGAATACTGCCAAGCACAGCACAAATAAAAAGTAAGTACATTTTATACAAAAAATACATAAAAAAATTAAAAAAAAAACTAAGCAAAAATTAAAAAAAAAAAATTAAAAAAAAATTAAGAAAAAATTAAGAAAAAAAAATAAAAAACAATAAAAAAAAATTTTAAAAATTTTAGAATTACTCTGGCAGCATTAACTATAAATAAATATGTCTATAGAAAGTACTTGCAATGCAAAGAATTGGATTAAAATCTTTTCGCCAGTTATCCTATTCCGCCGTTCAATACCGATTGACGTGTTCGGAAATAAAACTCTAATGCACAATAAATTATAAAAAAATCAATCAATCTAAAATTATTATATAAAAAATCATCTCATTTTTTGTCTCTTGCCAAGGGTCTGGTGAGCAAAATAATACATTTTTGAGGATTTCCTTTGATTTTTTTGGCATCTCCCGATGTTTTCTGGATTTCTTGACTAAATAAAAAAAATTCGGATGGCGCTAAATTATCTATCTATTCGCGGTAAATTATTTAATAAAGCTACAAATGGATGGATTTTCTGGACCCTGGGTTTTATACAACGAATTTTTTACGGTTAATCTCTTACATGATAGGTATTCTGCAAGGGGCGCCCCCATCAGACTCATGTTCAGGTTACGGACACTGCAATGTATTCCAAGCAGAGGTAGCTAAAATTAAAGAAGTAGCTGATCGACTGTTCACTTGTGTAATAACTGTTACGAAGTTAATATCTACTCCAACAGCCAAGCGGCAATCATGGCCCTGGGCTCGATGATGGTGCACTCGAAATTGATTGGGGAATGCCTGACATCACTTTCGATTGTATCCGAATTCTTCAATATAAAGCTCATTTGGGTACCTGGTCATAGCGATGCCGCAGAAAACTGCGAGGTAGATAACCTGGCTAGACAGGGGATCTGTGAGGTAGTTACGCCACGAAACGAGAGGATTAGGATCTTCCCGGGAGAAATGGACTTCGCGTCAACTCAGCGTGCGCTGGGCAAGTACACAAACTTTTAAGGTCTCGAAATCGTTCTGGCCACAAGTGGGTCAGAGGCGTCGAGGGATCTGCTGATGTTAACAAAATCTCAGCTCTCGAATTTCAGCTCTCATGCCCTTACAAGGCCGTGGCCGTCGTGTGGTAAACATGCCGTGAGACTCAGCAATATTCGAGTCCTTTTTACGTGAGTTGCATGGAGAATGAGGTGGAATCATCTTAACGCCTTCTCCTTAATTGACCTGCTTCCTCAGGGTTAAGATTCAAGCATCTTGGCTCTCATTTCTTTGCCGCTAATATAGCAGGCATTGATATTAAAAACCTGATAAATTTTATCAGTAGTACGAAGCAGCTAACACCATTCTTCGTTCGGTTGTCTTCAACAAATATACAAAAGCTGGGGATTTTTTTTGCAACGCTTATATTGGAGTGCCACTTGCTCCTAGTTTTGAAACTCCTTTTTCACTAAACAGAGCTTGGAATGGAGCAAAGTATGAAATTCTCCTAGCACCCAGTCAACTTAAGACCTAAAAAATATTTGTAGGATAGGCAAAGACGGGTGGGCTGTGGATTAATTTTTCCTGTGCAAACTTCCCAGATTTTCTCAAGAATTTTTAGAATTTAGCATTTTGTCAAGGGAAAGAAACTGAAAATAAACTCCAACAACATCCAACCCAAAAATGTCGAGCGAAAGTCGGACAGTGTCCTAGAAAAAGCTCTGTACTATTCTCATTTACCAAACAAAATGTGCACTGAGGATCGTCCTTGATTTATATGGTGGCCATACGCTGAATATATTAGTTGCCTTTTGCCCCATTTTATTGACGACAAAATTGTCATCAAAATTTTCACTTGTTTGCATATAACCCTCCGTTGGGCACCTGTGCCAGACCAGACTCTTTTGGCTTTCGACGTGAAAAAGATCTTTGAACAGGACGTGAAAAGGCCAAACCCGGGTGCCCCACCGTAAGGGTTTAAAAAACGATGTGCAACAGAGGTTGGTGCGTGAACATTCAGTGGTTTTCTCTTCAACAACAGGTTTTTCTAGGAAAAAATTTCGTCATAAAAATCAGCCATTAGATGCAATAAATCAGGACTTCCTAGCCGCCTTTTCTCCATGAACTATCCTCAACCCAGATATAGTGGCGCTTACTCAAAAGTGCACTTAAATCCCCAATTAAAGCACTCAGCTCTTCACATCAAACTGAGCTGTGGTATCGCTAAGTTTTGAGTATCGAAAAATAGAAGCTAAGAATGGCTAACCCGACTATAAAGTCGGGAAACTATTTTGTATCGTAAAATTATATTGACTCTGAAAACGCAAATAGCTCCATATTCTCTTGACGGATCACTGATCATGGGGAGTCTGACGAATTCCTTAAAATTGAAAGGTAAAGTCTCGGGGCATAATTTGCATTCTGGGGCAACAGACAGTCGTATCCTATGCCTTCAAGACTCTCTTTTGACCTTTAAATGGTAATTGGCAATTAAATTTTTTATACTTGAAAGGTAGTCTATTGTATCGGGACATATGGTAGTTTGTCTTCTGTCTCAATAGTTCTATGCGCTGGAGATCACACCAACATAGTGCATTATGACTTGTCAGGTAATCGGTGAGCATAATTATGTCATCTTTTTATGTCGTCTCTGCATCCAAAGTGTTGTGATACTTACTTTTTCATTTCCCCTTTTTCTTCGAACTTATTTAGCAATATTTGAAATTTAATTTTAAAGTAGCATTATTGCCTTTTTTCCTTCGAGCTCTCACGTATTAAGACTTCTCATCCAAATTCAATAAAATATAAATTTAACACAAAGATCAAGGCAGACAAAAATCTATGCATCCATGTGTGCCAATTCCTGGCAAGTTAATATCAGATCTGACATCCTCAATTAAACATTAAATTTATTAAAATAATGCCTTACTTTGCACTTGTTCACGTGTCGTTATACTCGTTAAGCAGTCAACTGAGCGAAAAGCAGCAATTAAATGAAAATAATTTAACAAAAATACTATAGACTAAATTTACTTCAATCGACTATATACAACGGCATTTGTACAAATATACCCAGCGAACACAGGAAGAAATATTCTTCAACGTTTGATAAACTTTTAGTTCTCAAGTTGAGTTTCAGCCTTCCTCATCGATTGATATTAACAATTTTCTCAAGCGTTATTCATCAACTGGTGCTGGAGTAGAAAAATGCTTGAGTAATCATTCACAACTTTCTGGCAGCACTTATGTTTTCTTTGCCGTTTTATTTTATACACAAAACTTTTATTTAAAAAGTTGTATGGTATATAATTATATACTGAAAATATTGAATAAAATAAGGAATCATTTAAATTTATAAAATAAATAAAATATTTCATTTGATACCAATTGGAGAAATATCTTTGAGGTCAAGTGGTGGATTACTGGTTCCTCAACTCGATATCTAAAAAAATATCCACGTAAAAAAATAAAACACATTTGAAGTTGAAAACTCTATAATCAACTTGTTGAGATGCTGCTGAGAATTAACGTTGGAGGTTTAAGAAAATGATTTGATATCAAATGCATCTCAATTTGATATCAAACCAAAAGGTTTACTGGGTTGGTACTAACATCTGACTATCAGCCATCTAATGCATCTAAGTAAATAAGAGCTTTGGCATCCAAACAGACAATTGTTTAGGATTCAATAAGTGAGTAATGCAATGAGCGCATAAAGGGTGGGCCAATATACTTAATAGATATGTATACATTTTTAAAATTAAAAATACTATCAGGATATTTTCAACGAGCAAATAAAATAATAGAACGCTAATATGCCTGAATATTTTAAATTCAACATGAATGTGTAAATATACCATATAAGGTACGGCTGCTACTGGGTGCCCATCTGGTCTAAAATTGTTTTACGTTTGAGACGTCGATGCTTAGTACTTGGTTGGAGCAACGCCAATGCTTCAGCGTTGACATGTGCCCTTAAAAATGGTCTATGAGCCATGCCAAATTTTTTCGCCACGTCAGTGATGCCAAGCATGCCAAGACCACGATTGAGGTTAAGATTTCTCTCGTAGTATTTGAGCATGGGTGCTGTTGCACAACACTATTTTTTGGAGTCGTTGGGTAAGGATAATGCATAATAACGCGTCATTTTAACACCGACAACTATTGCGTTGCTTACAATAGTTCAGCGTAAAAAAATCAGCTGATTCATTTTTGATATTAAATTAACTCAGAAACTGAAAGCAAATAACCAATCACCCACTTTGATATCGGTTCTCTGCTTGAGTTTTGGCACAACTCGGAAAATGGCTGCGATTTTACTCAAAAAGTGTATGAAATAAGTTTATGCGTGAGACATATTTCGTCCACATTAAGAAGACAAATTTTCGGTATTAAGGACTAGGTGGGGAAACCTATACATAGGGCTAGAAAAACCAATGTATCTTAATCGTATGAAATCGGATGTGGGCGAGTTCTGGTTTCAGCAAAAATACTGCGTTTTTCAACATATCAAAGTTTCACAAATTTGAAATGGAAAAAAATTTGATTTTTGATAACTTTTTTCTCTAACGATGTTTCGCATTTTCTTCGAATAGACAAAATATGAAGAAACACCTTGAAAGCAAAAAATTATGAAAAATCAACGAAAATTTTGAGCGACTTCAAATTTGCACTTTATTGTACCGAAATTTAATGGGCTATAAAACTGGGTACCCAACTTTTTATTTCTACTTTTTCTAATAAAAAATATTGATTTTATTTTTTTCTACTAATAAATTTTTTTTCTACTAATAAATTTTTTTTCTACTAAAAAAAATTGTTAAACTTTTTTCTAATAAAAAATATTCATTTTATTTCTTCTATTAAAAAATTTCCAAATATTTAAGAAAATGTGTCGAGCTTTTATAAATCGTTAAGTTCGAAACTCGAATTCTTATGATCTTTTTATAAAATGAACTACGTTTCTATAAAAAATAATCGAAAATATAAACGAAATAAGTATCTAGTTTGGCTATTTGACTTCTCAATTCCCGGCAAATTTATAATAATTTCGGGGGCTTATTATAACATATGTATTTACATAATCGTATTAGCCACAATATTTTCATCATAGGAAGTAAAAACTTGCTAGTAAAACTTCTTTAAAGAATTAACTATGTAAATGGCGTTTGGCAGATATTATTTCTTGTTTCCAAGGCGAATCTATATAAGGTAAATAGCAGTAGTATAAAAAAAAATGTACTTCTAGGTATTATGTTTCTGCAATTTGCTGGTTTCAATGTCAAAATCAGCTGATTACATTCTACGAATTTCAATCAGAAAGTAAAGCAGATATATAACCATCAAAGCGAGATAAAAGAATTACATTTAAGGTACTTGACCACCTTATAAGTTTCAAAAAATTAAATTTTTTTTTTTTACATTTTTTCAATCCTTATACTTTTAAAAATCATCACCTGAAACTGTTTTTTTAAATTCGAATTCTAACAAAGTGAAATCAGTGAAAATGTGCAGGCGCATCCTGCACTCATTACTTGCTGACTCAGCTGAAAGAAAATAGCAAGTTTTAACTTTAAACGCGTTTTTCCAGAAATTACTTTTTTTCGAATGCCGGACACTTTATCTCCGAAACTACTTAGCCGATTTTAATGATTTTGGTCTTGTTTTATTTGTTAAGATGTTTTGTATGCCAATTTACCACATTTTGCAAAAAAAAAGTTAATAAAGTATTGCTTTTTAAGCATAACATTGTGAAAAACAGGGGTGTTTTCTTAACTTTTTTTCAAACATCCGCCATTTTTTTATAATTTTTTTTTTTTGTCAGTTTGTGGTAAATTCTCACGCAAGGAACCTTCCTTTTGAAAATTTTGTTTCTCTCTTTTGTTTTAGAATTACCATTTCTAAGATTAACTGTCCGCCGCAAGACATGATTTTCTTCAGGCCTCGACTTTGGCGCCTCCTGGATATAATATAATATATGTTAAAAAAAGAAATTTTAATAAATCAATTTTTTTTTTGTATTATATAAGCTCTAAATAAAAATTAAAAAAAAAAATTTATTTTAATATATTATACAGAACATGAAAAAAAAAATATTGAATATGTTGTACTTTTTAGCTTTCCAAGGTGGTCAAGTACCTTAAAAATTACAATAAACAAATAAGTTGTAGTAATACCACCTTATAACAATTCGCCTTATTTCGCTCCTTTCATATTACGTTTTTAATATTATTTTTTTATATATATTTTTTATATATATATATTATTATGACATTAATTTTTTTAAATTAATACATTTAAATTACTTTGTGTTAGTTTTTTACATAACATTTTTTTTTAATTATTTTTCTATAAAATTTTTTATATTATTTTTATATTATTTTTTATAAAATTTTTATTTATTAATTTTTACTTTTTTTAACATCATTATTTTTTAAATAATTTTAATTTTTTTGTTTTTAGTTTTATTAATTATTATTTATTTTCATATATTTATTTTTATACTCTTGTTTTTAATATTTTGTTTTTAATTATTAATTATTTTTTTTATATATTTTTTTTTTGGTTTTTCTCTCTTTTTGATCCTGAAACCACCCAAACCGAAGAGAAAAAAATCATATAAAGGGTGGTTAAGTTTCAAGGGCCGGTGTTGATTTTGAATAAATACAATTTTTTTAGGAAATTATTGTCATTTCTCTTTATTATGATAATATTGGTATGGCTCAATTACGTATGGAACAACTTATCTGCCAAATGGCCGTCGCAACCTCGGCGGCACACCTCCATGCGATGGTCCAAATTTTCGATGTTGCTGAGGCATAATTGAGGTTCTATGCCGTTAATGTGCCAAATTATCTCATCCTTTAGCTCTTGAATTGTTGCTGGCTTATCGACGTACAACTTTTCTTTCAAATAACCCCAAAGAAAGAAGTCCAACGGTGTCAAATCACATGATCTGTGACGTGAGATTATTCGGCCATCAAATTTTTCGCGCAAAGAGCCATTGTTTCATTAGCTGTGTGACAAGCGGCACCGTCCTGTTGTAACCACATATCGTCCACATCCATATCTTCCAATTCGGGCCATAAAAAGTTCGTTATCATCTCACGATAGCGAACACTATTCACAGTAACTGCCTGACCGGCCTCATTTTGGAAAAAATACGGCCCAATGATGCCGCCGGCCCATAAACCGCACCAAACAGTCACTCTTTGTGGGTGCATTGGTTTTTCGGCAATCACTCTTGGATTATCATTCGCCCAAATGCGGCAATTCTGCTTACTGACGAATCCACTAAGGTGAAAATGTGCCTCACCACTGAAGATGATTTTCTTCACGATGTGCGCGATATGCATTTTGATTTGAACGCCCGTTTTCATAACAAGCCTGAATAACTTTAACGCGTTACTCGATTGTGTATCTTTCCATGATTCAAATTAAGTTCATCTGAAATTGAAAAATGTCAAATGAATGCCCTTGAAATTTAATCACCCATACATAAGCTGTTCTAGTAAAACCACCTTATAAAGGGGTTTTTAATTGGCGCGGGTCGATTTTGGCGCCCTGTGGCAGCCATTTTGTTTTGGTGACATCTGTCAAGTCTTTTGTTTATTATTCAGTTGTATATGCCAAATCATCGTGGCAAGTTACACGATTCAACAGCACGTTCAAATGATAAAACTTTATTATCAAAATGAGTGTTCATTAACGCAAACGTTGCGCGCATTGCCTCCATTTTCCGGTAGACGTGGTGGCCCTTCCAATTTCTTATGGCCCATTTTGAACCATATGGACCTAGACGACATGTGATTCCAGCAGGACGGCGCTACGTGCCACACAGCAAACGCCATTTTATTCCATTTCAACAGCTACCCGCCCTTATTGAAAAACCCTTTATTAATTCGCCTTGCTTCGTCACCTTATAAGCCATTGTACGAACCTTGGTTTTTGTTTTTATTAAAATTGTCTGTTTTAATATAACTTTTTCATATTATTTTTCATATTAATTTTTTTTAATTTTATATTTTCATATTAACTTTTTTTATTTTATTTTTTCATATTATTATTTTTAATCATATTTTATACAATCTTTTTATATTTTTTTTTAACTATTTTTAATACTATGTTTTAATAATTTTTTAATTATTAATAATTTACTTTTTTATTTATTAATTTTTTTTATGTGTTGTTTGCATATATACGATTTTTTTATTTTATTTCTAAAATTTTTTTAAAAAATTTTATTTTTTTCCAATTTTAGTTTTTGTTTTGTTCGAGTTTTTGTTTCTTGTAATTTGTGCACGATAATCGAACTTTTCGGCACTAATTTCGAAAATAGTGCAATCCGCTGTTTTTGTAATGTTATTTGGCCATCAGGGGGCTGTAATACCGTAATTTATTTTATGAGTTTCCTTTAAAGATGGAAGTTAGTATTATATTATGTTACTATTTTCCACCATTAATCGCCAATTTTACTCTTTCAACAAAGCATATTTAAAAAGAAATCAACCATTGGCCCACCCTTAAAAAGAACTCAGGAAATTTTTTGGCTACCAAAACTGTTTCCCGCTCAACTGTAAATACCTGTAGGTGCATAAAATTCAAGGTGCATAAATGCAAATTGTGATTTTGAAAATTTTATTTATATGCACTTTTTATTTGTTTTACTACATTTCACTTTTCATTACAACGAGCACTAAAATATTTTTGTATAATTTTTCAAACAATTTTTGAAAAACAATTTTTGAAAAATTTCTAAATCGTTTTACTTCATATTTTAGTAGTTTTGCGGTATGTATTTTTACCATATCTTAATTTCACTTAATTGCTCAATACGAAATATTTTCTAATGTCTGCCCTATGGTATCAGTATTTTAATAGCACTTACTCGTGTCTTCGATTTATAACACTTGACCATTCATAAAAGTTTTAAATAGTTTGCCCAGAGGTCAACAAAAGTCAACTGATGCGAATATGTAAAGCGTTCACCTACGATGGGATCTGCCTCCATTTCGTTTAATATTTCTATTTGCAATTTACAAAACGCAATTTCCCACTCAAGTCTTGCGCTGCTTTTTGTTTATTACAGTTAGTCTAACAAATATTTTTTGATAATCACTTTTTTTTGGCAAATTGACAAATAATTGAATATTTGGCATTTGTCGCCATCGAATATTTCGCTATAGTCGTGTACTTGTATGTACATATTACGGCACATGCACGCATACATGAAAGAACAGCACAAGCAAATGTCGAACTCTCTAGAGTGCTGATCAACACATCAATTCGCATCAATCGTTTAGCTTCTGGTTGCTAGCCCAACTAAACCTCTAGCCAGCCCCCAGCGAAGCAGCCAGCCGAGTTTGGTTAATGGAAATTGACGCGTCGAACCAGTTGAGTTGAGCGATGGTTTTTGACAGCAGCTGTTTGTCACGCGCTCATACTTTTTTTTTTGTTTTTGTTTTTTCGTGCTTGATTTCCGTACGTTAAAATGGGCAATTTACAATAAAATTTGAAATTTGCTGGTAATTTTGTAGCTGAAATCAATTAATTTGTAAAATGATTTGTTTTTTTCAAACGCTATGTTTTCGCCTACTTTTATTAATTAAGTTCATTAGGCGTCTAACATTTTGTGGACAATTAAATAAAAAAATTCTTCACTGTTGAAATTTATTTTAAATTATTCGTTGAATGGAATAGTCGACGAATTTTAAATTAATTTTTGTTTTCATTGCTTTATTGCAATGAAATATTTGTCTGCTTTGATAATTTTTCTTAGAGAAGAATTAATTGAAAATCCCATAATTTAACTTTTGCGCCAACCAGGGGCGCTGAGAAGTATACAAATTAATTTTCTCGAGTAACGACGGACAGCCAAATGCTTACTTACAACTCGTCAGGGTTTACTGGCGCCACCCTAGGTTTTAGAATAAAGTTTGATGTAAATTTTTCCACGCGAAAGAAAAGGGATTTGAATTCAGTAGTCAAAGAAAACACAACTGCACTTTACACCGATGGATCCAATAAGGATTGCGGCGTCGGCGCCGGTGTATATTCGAAAGTTCGGGAGACTTCCAAGTCTTTTCGTCTGGGGAACTGAAATAGTATTTTTGAAGCAGAAATTCTCGAGATAAGGGGAACTTTCAGGATAATTAGAAATCATCCGCAACACCTATCGCAAGTATGTATTTTTTCATATAGTCAAGCGGCCATCATAGCTTTGAGGTCACCTATAACCAATTCAAAAATAGGCAGATAATGCAAAAAGAACTTAATGCAGACCTCACTCTCATCTGGGTACTGGCCATAAGGCCATAGAACGAAATGAGAAAGTGGTAGAAGTAGGCTGTTGCCCAGGCGTGCACAAAAGGATGATCTTCTCGCTATTCCAGAAGTAGGCCGTTTGCAGATGGACTAACACGGATACTAACTAAATTATGTCGCCTATTTCTTTTCTGCAATTTTTTTCACGTTAGTCACTAAACAAACGAAAATAGACGACATATGCAAATTCATAGTCACATCAAAATGGTTCGACTAATAAGAAGCATTGGCTCTTCAAGTGGTGGGTGTATCGAAAATACACCTTTTGTGCGAATCGGGTCTGGGCTTTATCACTTTGACAATACCTCCACCACCACTACGATGGGTAGTCAATCGCTCCACTTATCAAATTAATAACGAGAATGAGGGAGGGAATGAAATAGGGTCAGTGAAATGCAAGGAATGCAGAGCGTATGGACTAAAACTTTCTGGACAAGCTAAAAAGAGAATCTACGGTCAAAACATACTACGGTTCCCATAAGACGGAAGTGGCTCGTTAAAATGAAGAGTTTGCAGAATAAAGCGTACAAAGCTGCGTTAAACTCTTTAGATCCTTTGGACATTTTTGGGGGATTTTTTTTAATTGGGCTCGAAATTACTGAGGCGTGCTCTAATTATCAACCATTTTTCCTAGAATCCTATTATGGGAAAACTGAAACTAAAGATTAACAGAGGAAAGTCCTAAGTCAAAAACAAGACCTACTTATACCCGAAAATTCATTTACAACGACAAGACGAACATTAGACATGATATAAGTAGAGGCAATCGGATTTAGCTCTTAAGCGAAGTTCATGTGGAAATATTTACTGATATTAAGCGAAAATTTGTTTCTCATACTGCATTCAAAGTAATGTCGAAATATTTGAGATCCAAGTAATTCTGATGAAAATTATCAACTAATTTGCATGGAGTAGAAATTTGGCATGGTAAAAATAGACAGGAATATCAGTATGTCGGAATGAAACTCTGAGGCAACCCCGAAGTGACAACTAAGAAGTGCAATTTGATACGAGGGGTGCCTTTTATATGTCGAAATTAGATAACAAAAACAAATTTTAATCATCGAAAATCACTTTATTGTTTTTCAAAATATTCTCCATGAAGATCTATACACTTTTGCATGCGTTTGAACCAATTGTCGAAGCACTTTTGCCACTCTGAATGAGGCGCCTCCAAAACATGCATTCTGAATGCCGCAACCGCTTCTTCAGGTGTCGAAAAACGTTGACCTCTCAGTTTGTTTTTTACGTACGGGAATAATAAGAAGTCATTCGGTGCCAAGTCAGGACTATACGGCGGATGACCCATTAATTCGATGTTTTGGGTGCTCAAAAATGCAGTTGTTTGAGCCGATGTGTAAGAGCTCGCATTGTCCTGGTGCAGAGTGATCCGTCTTTGGCGATTGGTTTTCCTAATTTCTTGGAAGTCAACTGGCAAACAAATGGTTGTGTACCACTCAGAATTTACTGTTCTGCGTTGTTCTAGTGGTACGAAAATGTTCACGATTTAATTCCATTTTTGGAGCGAGATGAATCTTTTAAGTTACTGTGAAGAATACAAATAGCGCTGGTATTCAAAACGTTCTGAGTACGTAAAAGCCAAAAAATGTCAAACTTTGCGATACAGCTGCCAGATTGCAACACCAGGGTTGCCAAATCCCGAAATATAAAAGGCACCCCTCGTATTAGACGCCTTCAATTCGTCACTTCTCTGCTCGCTATCTTTGGACTTGCTCACTTGACGAAAACTTTGCATGTGCAAGCAGTAACAAAGTCATCGAACACGATTCGTCGCTAGGGAGTATGGTGATGCCTCATAAAATTTGTATAGTGTAACTCACTCTTTTCAATGCTGCCAACTCTCTTTCAAGAGAGCATTTTTTAGACCGCGTTCGTACAGTGAGAATTTTGTTGCTCCAACTTTCCGAATTCTCTTTTGAGGGGAACATCACGAGTTCACACTCTTTGCAATTGTTAAATTCTAGTCTACAGTCAACAAAAACATTGAGAAGAACGAGAGCACGGGTGTCACAAGTAACGAATTGAAGCAACAAATGTTTCCTTATATGAACGCGGCCTTACCAATACTCATTAAGTGCTTCCAAACAAAAGTAAGTTTTATACCAGTTTATGTTTATTTATGCCAGTTAATTCATTTATTCGCCACTTACTAACACTCGGTGAATCGAAAAGGTCTATTATCAATTCGGACATAGGAAGTTCGATTAGATTGACCAAAAAAAGGAAATTTGAATGGAAACCTAACTTTTTTAACTTCAACAAAAAAAATATATTGTCTCGACAACTGCTGCAGTATTCATGAGAAAATACTCGTAGCCTACTCGTAGAAGGGTACCTACCTAACATCCAATGACGGTAACACAAGCCACTACCGTGGAGATGTTCTCTCTTGAGCAATTCTTCTGACCTTTTTTTTCTATTTGTGGCCAAATTAGGCTGGTTGTAACACAAGTATTTTCTTCTTTTCATATGACCTATTGGTTTTCATCAGAGTACTATTTTGTCTATCTTTAATTTGCATGTTGCCATAGGAATACCAATATGGCCTCTATTTTTAAGCAGTGGAAGACTGTACCCTTTCTGGCTGGCTCATCGGTCTTGCAATTTTCTTCAATACCTCTATACCCCGCAACCCATATAATACTGACCTTGAAGATGGTGCTAATATCATTTAGAGCTGTCAGGCATTCCTTAGTAACCTTTGATCTTAGTTTAACTGCCAACATTGATTTGATGGTCGCTTGGCTATCCGAGAAGATATTTATCATAGTCAGTTGTGAGTTTAGATGTAGGGCTATAGTTTCTTACATCGTTCTTAGTACTACATTTGAGAATCCTGCTAGTTTTTAATACTAGGCCAATACCCACTTCTATAATATACAGAGGTGAGATAGCTGAACCAGTTTTCTGAAATCTGGGAAGCTGGGTATTTCGCGTACGATATGAAAATGTTTTTTTCTGAACTGATTATGTGGGAGCGCCAACGCTTCGTTGTCTTATTATACATACATATTTATATGGCTCATGTGCGCTAGAGCACAGGAACTATCGACGCTAAATGTAAGATAGCAAAATTGTAGGAAAAATCGCTAATGAAATGCGCATCGGGAGATTACTTGAAATAAATCGTGTGTCTAAAAATAGATTCGCAAAAAATTAAGCGAAAACTAAAACAAGAACAGCAGCAACTCAAACGAAATCAAATAAAACATATTAGTAAGAAAGCAGTCAAAATGTACTACCTCTGAACTACATACTTTATGACCAGTTTTCATATCAGCTGAAAAAGTTCGTCGTTTATCTTTTTTCAATGCAAGCCGCTAGAATTTTTAACTTGACAAAAATGTCAATAATCAGCCTGCAAGTATGCATTAACATCCTGACAGTTAATGAACAACTTAGCCGCTGCGTCAGCATGAAAGCTGCTAACGAACTAGTAACTAGTGACATCACTAGGCTTATACCACTCGAGGAACTAGTCCAATTTGTGACGAAAATCACAAGTTTCAGACTATTTAAAATAAAAATTGATGATTGAACTTTTAGAAAATAATTTACTATGAAATAAAATACAACTCAAATTTTTTTGTTATCTTCTAACTTTTTGCTCGACTTGAAATATTTAATTTTTTTTGTTTTTTTTTTTTTATTTATTACATATTTCATTTTTTTTCCTTATTTTCTAAATTAAAAGCAACAAAAATACCATTTATTTTGCATCCACCTCTAATTGCTCAATTTGGAACTAGTACGATACTAGTTACTTTTGAACTAGTACGCATTTTTCCATTATCACATATTTCATTTATTTTCCAAAACAAAAACAACAAACATAATAGAATACTATTTATTTTACAGTCAGCTCTAATTACCCATTTTGTAACTAGTACGATACTAGTTACTTTTGAACTAGTATGCATTTTTCCATGAAATACCTCTTCATCTACTAGAATTTGTGCTGCGAAATGTAACTTTTCACCGCACATACTTACACACATTTATATGAAAGTCTGCACACCTACTACAAAAAATTGTTTATTGCTCGGGATGGCACCAGAATTAAATTGAGCTGAAAACAAAGACAGCTAAGAGCCAAGACATCGCAAAACGTGTGACAAGAAATGAATGACAAAATTAACTTAAATGTATTTTTATTTCATACTATTTATGTCGACTCATATCCTTGCCAAAAACATGCCAAATCACTTCATTTTACAGCGCTTCGCAAAGTCGTAAATTTTGTGGCACAAAGTGCAATTTAATATTTCTTCATTTAATATTCTTAAATTTTCATAATTTTTCAGAATTTTCACTTTTCGCCAGAGTCTTGTGTATCGTAGCGTAGCATTTGAACAAAATTTATTATGCACTATTTAAGGCTGAAATTTATTTACACTAAAAACTATTCATTAGGAATTTCGTTCGACGGACAGTGGAAGCGTTTGTGATAATCTAGTTTCATTTACATAATGCATTTTATTGTTTTTCTTTTTTTTAATTTTTTTTACTGTTTTTTTTTTTTTTTTTGGTTTTTTTTACTGTTTTGTCTTTGTTTTTTTTTCTATTTCGCTCATACTATTGTGTGTATTCTAATTTTAATGAATATTTCAGCACATGCAATTCTTCAAAAGGGGAATAACTCAATTGACACATTGCCATAAAATTACAGTTTATTATTGTTATTGCGATTTATGGCGGTATATTCGGCGGTGGCCTGCAAGAAAATTCTTTAATAGGTGCATACAAACCACTTTTTGCTAGAACGGTTTTATACGTTTTAGGCAAAGTGCAAATTGCTTCGTACAAACAATTTAAATTACTCTTCTTGACTAATTTAAAGTGAAGATGGTTTTCGTCATTCAGCATTTAAACAAAAATTTAAATTACCTGTTAATAATCTCAAGCACTAAACATTTAATTCTTAATCTATGCAGAGGCATTTAAAAAGTGTTGTTTGAATGTTTATTTAAATGTTTTAATATCTTAATAAACTGCTTTGTTCCAGAAGTCGTTAATTGAGGTGTTCGTCTGAAATTTAATTTTTTGATTTTATTTAAGTTCATTGTAAATTTGCGTGCTTCTAAATGATATTTGTATTTACTATACAGCAGCAGGCTAATCACCTTCCCTGTCAGAAATCAAATAGATTAACGAAATCAACGCAAGTCAAGTCTTGTCGAGGTTCTATGCTCCCGAGAGGAGTGACGAGAAAAAAAAATGTGCGTAGTAAAGACGCTAAGCATTGAAATTAATAGTATCGCATCTAGAGGAAAGATAAAACGGTAAAAACCAGGTGTGGCTATGAAAGCCACAACGAAACCATTGATCTTTTATGGGAAAAGTTTCCGGACCATGTTATTATATATCTCGAAGAGGTGATCACAATTGGCCACCGAGATTTTGTGATTTAACACCTTGTGACTTTTTTCTTTGGGGCCAACAGCCCAGTGTCGATTCAAGACCTCAAAGATGGAATTCGCGAGGCCATCGAGGACATAGGGCAGCCACTTTGAAATTCGGTTATGGAAAATTTCATGAAAAGGATACTGTCCTGTAAGCGTGGTCGTGGTGGTATTTGCCTGATGTCATTTTCCACTATTAACGGCATATCTTCCTCTTTGTAATGAAATAAACATCCGATCATTTAGATTAAAAAATAGCATTTTTCTTTGAATATCAAAATAACACTTCTTATTGGAAAACCCTTTAGAATGATAATATCAAAATATTTTATCTTAATTTCAAATATACTTAATAAGGATGTTAATTTTTGACGTTTTTATGAAGGTGGTGATGGTCTCCCGATGAATGTCGTTTATTGTCTGTCTAAACACTGTCTGGTCCAGTAGATGGCTGTTCGTTTTGTCCTGGATCTCGTCCGCGTAATTGAGGAGGTGTCTCCTGGCGTGCCTGGAAGGCAGTTCTGCCTCAAGCAGGTGTCTGCAAGGGTGAAACCTGCGGTATTACCCAAGCAGAAAATGTTTGCTGAGTAGTTTATTGTGCTCCTTTACCGGAACCATCTGTCAGGAGGAGGCAACGTGTTGCTGTCCGAATAGCAGTGTTTCGGGAAAATCTGGAGCTTAATCCACTGCGTGTCACTAGTTCGAGGCGACAAGACAGGCACAGCATAGTTTAGAACCGACCGGCCAATTGCCTTAAATGTCGATAGCAACATTTCTTTGCCTTTGCCCCAACTGCTGTCGGTAAGCGATTTGAGGACCTTGTTACGATTTTGGACTTTAGTGTCAATTGGGGTTGTGTGCGCAGAAAAGGAGAGCAAACTCTCAAGGATTACACCCAAAATTTTGGGATTGTTTACAGTCGGAATTGGGTGTCATCGACTTCTACCTTGAGTTGTAGTTTGACCTCCTTTGTCTAGGTTGTACAGAGGGTCGGCGTTGCATTTTTTGGGGGAAAGTTGGAGATTCCTTTGCAGTGAAAAAGCAAGAAAGATCGGTGAGGTAGACGTTCACTGGGTCGTTTTTTGCGCATGTGATTTTAGGATGGTAGTAATAACTTTTCACTTTTAGATTATTTTTATATAAAACACATAAGTATCATGTTTTTATATACGCATGAAATGACAAATAACGTAAATTTGACGCAATCGTAAAATTGATGCAACCGGGCACGGTGCATGTTTCGAAGTTGTCGCAAATATTGAGATTTTTTCCATACAAATTAAAATTGTTTTTACTGTTTTTTTTTTACACGGCGGCCGTCGTGGCCGAATGGGTTGGTGGATGACTACCAATCGGAATTCAAAGAGAAAACGTCGGTTCGAATCTCGGTAAAAGATCAAAAATTAAGAAAAAGTTGTTTCTAATAGCGGTCGCCCCTGGGCAGGCAATGGCAAACCTCCGAGTGTATTTCTGCTATGGAAAAGCTCTTCATAAAAAATATCTGCCGTTCGGACACAATTACTTGTTCAGTACCACTCTGTTTTCGAACCTCTGCAGCGCCATTGCATCGTGCAGGCAAGTCGTGTTTTACTCTGACCAATGAAAGCATATGCTGAATGCTGGTATTGCCTCCTCCGATGTAATTCAATTTAGTAAGTCTTAAAATGTTTTGATTCATGGGCTGTATTAGAGCTGTACAGTTTGGAGGAAAGCACATTACCGATATTTGGCTCTCTAACTCGCCTTCTTTGGGATGGCATGCAGCATTATCAATTAGAAGAAGTTCTTCTTTCGGATTTTTCTGGGTACGAAGGAACGCTTTTACCTGTTTATTTAAGCAATTTTTGATTAAAACAAGAATCTTTGGTTTTGTAAGAAATGAACCTACCTCTGGAACAAATGTTCTGTGGGCAAACCATTCTTCAAATAAAGCGAAAGTCATCCAAACACTTTTATTTTGTTTGTAGACAAAAGGCATATCAGTCACAATTTTTAATGAACGCGGATTCGCCGATTTCCCAATAACCATTATTTTGACTTTATGATTTCCAGCAGCATTTGTACAAGCAAGGAACGTTATTCCCTCCTTACTGATCTTATGCCAAAGTTTCTTTTAATAGCATAAGAGTTTTATCGGGTAAGAAGCCTCCAGGCTTTTACTGAATTTTTCCATGGCTTTCTCTTTTACCAAACAATTTGTAATTGGTAAGTTTTTGTTTCTTTGATTCACAAACCATGTGAACAATACCTTCTCCACTTTTGGAAATTCTGAAATCTTAAGAGTTTTCCTTTTACTTGGACCGGATTCAGATCGCGCAACAAACTGCTTTATATACTGTTAATTTTTTTAATACGAATTATTGTTGCTCCATCCACGTGAATGTTTTTAGGTAATGCATTAATTGGAGGGATACAGGTTAGGTTAGGTTAGGTTTAGCAGCCGCATCGCACTTAGAGATAGTGATGCCACTTAGACCACGAAATGGGTCCGTTATGAGACGCAGGGGCTGGGCTACACTTCCACTTCCATATTGAACCATCCTGAGCTTTTGAAAAAGAGTAAAAGGTTGTTGATACTTAAAGTGTATAGATTATCTATCTTCATTAAGAAGTAGGATCTTAAATATCGGTTCCTGCTTCTGGCTAGAGCCGGGTATGTCCAAAAAAGATGTTGAATTGTTTCCAACTCCTCCGCATTCCACAGCTACGAGAGAAATCATGCATTTAGAAGCCTAATGTCCTTGCGTGATTTCCTATGAGACAATGTACTGCGAGGGCCTCTACTAAGGTCCTAGTTTGAAGTATACTCAATGGAGGGAGATGACTGTTACATTTTTTTATATAGGAAAATATGGAAAAATTCAACACCGGAAGCAAAAAAAACAGAATAAAAAAGTTCTTCAAAAACAACGCTGCATACTAGGGCGGGTCGATTTAAAAATCGCTCATTGCTCTTTGAAAATCGTATTCTAGGGATCAAAATAAGAAACTTTGCCGAAGGAACCATACCTCTAAAACGAATTCTGATGTCCCCCAATTTGAGTCGAACTTTTTAGTTTCTTTTCTCATGTAAAGGCCAAAAATGGTGATATTTTGAAATGATTGTATGGGGAACCCCCCAGGGGGTGTGCCACTGGCATGGGTGGATCGGCCGTCCAAAGTTAGTTGGGGTCGGTCATACATTTGGACTCGATTGGAGCACTCTAAATGGGTCAAAGTGGGATTTTTCGTTCGACCCAAATTGGGGGACATCAGAATTCGGTTTAGAGGTATGGTTCCTTCGGCAAAGTTTCTTATTTTGATCCCTAGAATACGATTTTCACAGAGCAATGAGCGATTTTTAAATCGACCCGCCCTCCTGAATACCCAAAAGTATTTTAAAAGTTATGATTAAAAAGTTTAATATTTTGTGAATTTTAATAAATTTCGAATAAAGTTGGGAAGTGTGGTTCATATAACTTTAGTAAAAGAATGAGTTATATTTTTATTGAAAATTGCTTCAAACTTAATTTCAAAAAATTTAAAATGTCAAAATCATGCAGCATACAGCAAGAGGCGCTCAAGTTTTTTATTTTTAGACAGGTGTACATCTTCTGGTCCTTTATTTTCTTAGATATACTTACAAATATACATATTTCTAAATCTTTATATTTGTTCCACAATCACAATCTAATTAAAACATTTAATATTTTCGTTTCTTCTTTCCAGGGAAAAAAGTTTGCTAAACAGCGAAAGAAACGTAAAAAAGCCGGGAGTTGGATCTTGTTGGCAGCGTGTCCAGTTGGGAGACAGTTAGACAGGAGAAAGCAGAGATAGCGCGGGACGTGGAAGCAAGAGAAATAGTGTAGAGAAAATTTTTGTAAATTTTGAAACATAAATCAAAAGCCTTAACGACTTTCTAATTGGATTTTAAAGAAAGTGTTGCCTGGAGTAAAGAAAGGGGGAATAACCGCAAAAAGCGCGCATATCAGAGGAATAGTTATATTTGAATTTGAATCTAAAGCTAAAACAGAAACAAAAACAAAAGCAACGAAAGCGAAGAAAAGCCAAGTCGGCTAACAAGAATTATCTTAAAGTTGATTTATCAAAAAAAAAGTTAAAGAGGAATTAAAAACATCAACAGGGATTTCCAGGAGAAGAAAAGCAAGTAGGTTTTGTGCAAGAAAAAAAAAAAAACAAAAAAAAAAAAAAAGCAAAGCGAAAGCTGCAAGAAATACTATTTTTGAAAAACTTTTTTCTAATTACTTTTTTGTGATATTTTTTAAGATAAAAATATCACACACACACACACAACTAACAAAAACTCATTAACTTTCAAAAGTAAAAACAAAAAAAAAAATATTGTACTTAATTTTAAAATTTGCGGTAATTACAAAACCATTTCCGTATATAAGCTTCAATTTGCACATTAAGAACTTAAATAATATTTATACAAAATATTTACACAACAAGCAAATTAGCATAAACTGCTGAAAGTGCTATTAACACATCTTCCCATATTTGAATTTGAGAAGAAAAAACAAAAACGAAAAGAAAAAGCAAAAAGCAAAAAACAAAAACAAACTCAAGCTTTCCACACACACTAAAAATTATAAACGTCAGTAGGTGAAGAACAGATTCTAAAGTGAAATAACTGATACAGCAGCAAGTAGAAAAGAGTAAAGAAAACATACACAAAAACAACAAAACACCTCAGCGATTTAAAACCGAAGAGCAGAATATTCTCTTGAGTTCTTAAAACAAACAAAAAAAAAGAAAAAAACCAAGAAAAACAACTCAACTGTCCTGTGTGCGTGCAACTGTCTTTAAAAGCGCACTAGAAACCACAACCACACACACATACTTAAATATTTTATATATAAATTTTTTTTAAGCGTCGTAAATTAATGAGCAACATGCGTCAAAAGGATTTGCGCCCAGCACCTGCTCTTATCGAGTTCAAGGGCATGAAGTTCCTAATCACCGATCGGCCATCCGATATAACCATTCAACATTACATAACGGTTAGTCAAGAAATTTTTGGAAAATTATTTTTAATTTTTATTTTTTCACTCTCTTAATAAATTTATTTCCCTTTTTTCCGCTGCCGCTTTAGGAGCTCAAGAAGAACAACGTTAGCACGGTGGTGCGTGTATGTGAGCCCAGTTACAATACCGATGAGCTGGAGGCTCAGGGTATAACAGTTAAGGATTTGGCATTCGAGGATGGCACTTTTCCGCCACCTCAAGTTGTCGATGAGTGGTTCGAGATTTTGAAGCAAAAGTGAGTAATTTCCATTTTTTTTATTTTTTTTTTTATTTTTTATTATATTCTATTGAATTTTTGTCTACTTATTTTTGTTGTCTCGTTTTGCTTGCCTGCAAGTGGTTAATCATTGTGATAATGGCTTAAATGCGCCGCAAATCATTTGCACGAAAACGCAAAATCACATCGCATATTCATCTTAAAAGTATTGGTGCTTTACGAAGTGCGATCAATTTTGGAGAGTTCAAGAAAATTCACAAGTATACGTACATACATACATACATATAAGTATTTCAATCAATCAATCAAAAAATAATAAATAAATAAATAAAAATTAGTTCGCAATTCGAATTCATTTAACGCCCAGAGGAGACATTTGGCTTATTTGTTGTTAATGTTGCTGTTGTAGTTGCAGCTTTATTTCGTAGGTCGTAGTATTGCCATCGACGTCATTTAAGGTAGTCCCTGAAAACAACGAGCTGTTGGAAGTGGAGAGGGATGTTAGAATCTTTGTGATATTGACTATTATTATTGGGTATTGGAATAAGTTTCCGTCCTTTCTTAGCCAAAGTTACGAATTATTTGAACAATAAAATAATACATGATATTATGTGAGGTAAAGGGTTTTCCAATAAGAGGTGTTATTTTGATATTCAAAGCAAAAATGCTATTTTTTAATATAAATAATCGGATGTTTATTTCATTATAAAGAGGAAGATATGCCGTTAATAGGGGAAAGAAACATCAGGCAAATGGCCACCACGACCACGCTTACAGGGCAATATCTTTTTCATGAAATTTTCCATAATCGAATTGCAAAGTGGCTGCCCTATGTCCTCGATAGCCTCACGAATTCCATCTTTGAGGTCTTGAATCGACCCTGGGCTGTTGGCGCAGACCGTCACTTTCATGTGGCCCCAAAGAAATCTGTCACAAGGTATTAAATCACAAGATCTCGGTGGCCAATTGTAATCACCTCTTCGAGAGATAACACGGTCCGGAAACTTTACCCGTAAAAGATCAATGGCTTCGTTGCTAGTGTGGCACGTAGCGCCGTTTTGTTGAAAATAAACATTGTCCAGATCAGTACCATCCAATTCCGGCCATAAAAAATCGTTAGTCATCTCTCGATAGCGCACTCCATTCACCTGTAACACCTGTTATTGGAAAACCCTTTATGTGCCATTGAAAGCTACAACTTTACTCAATCTTTCAGGCAGCAAACGAATACCTCTGATGGAAAATTCGAGTTCTTTTGACTTGATCCATTCATAGAGCCAGTTTGCGATGCTCTCGTAAGAAGTGAACCGCTCTCCAATAAGGGCTGACTGCATTGATCGGAACAGATGGTAATCCGAAGGTGCAATGTCTGGGCAACACGGCGAGTGGGGCAAGATTTCCCAATTCAATCCCTCTAAATATTTCTGGACCGATTTAGCAACGTGTGGCCTGGCGTTGTCATGCAGCAAAATCAGTTTGTCATGTCTACCGTCCCATATCGGCCGCTTTTCTTTGAGAGCGCGATTCAAACGCATTAGAGGCAGTCGATAACTAGTCGCCATTGATGGTTTCAGATGTTTTAAGGAGTTCGTAAATAAATTCTGATCTCACCAGATACACAACATAACCTTTGAAGCATGAATACGTATTTTGATGTTCTTTTCAGGGAGGTGTAGTGAGTTTTAAGCCTTTGCCTTATGGCTTTTCAACTCTTTGTGAGATTGTTAATCTCGTCCAGATATTTGATACTTTCCTAAGTAGCCTCTTGGGTGCCAATCAAAGCACAGAGATGACATAATTTAGTATGCGATAGCTAACTATACCACTCGGGTTGATGTAATATAAAAAACATTTACCTTACTTTCTTACTTCTTATCGCCTTCGAAGTCGTCGAATACTTCAGTTTCGTTTAAAGATGTTGCAGCCGATTGTGACAGGTTTTGTTACACCGTGTGACTACCATTAAAGGATACTTTAATAAAAGATTTTTTTTAGTACTCAAAGGGATTGCGAATTTGCTTTATCGCGAATATGCCTTCTTCAACTTTTTTGTGTCTGTTGTCTGTGTCCAAGAATTAAAGATTTTCCAGGTTCGCTCTTTAGCTATGGTGAAAAAGAAGTGTGAGGCGAACTTCGGCTGCAACGTCACTTAGGGGTATTCAGCCGAATACTACACGATCATTTTACATACTCGTCCAATCAGTCGTTGTGCAGACGGCAATGAAGTGTCATTGGTTGAATGTTTTCATATATCACCAATATAATCTCAGATTTTTTGTAAACAAACTCCAACTGACGTCAACCCATCAGCTGTTTCTGTTCGCTGAGAGCCGAACAATGGTCTGCTAAATTAGACACCTTTAAACATATTTTCACCATGCAAAGATCACTGAGTTTTACGTCACAAACTAAAACTGAAAGCATTTTGTGGTTTTCACGTCATTAATAGAGAGAATTTGTTTTCTAGAAATTATTCTTAGTTACCGAATATCTGTGTATCTCTATAATTGTTTTTGACGTAGTTGTTCCTTAAGCCACAATGTGTACTGCTTTGGATATGCAAAAAGTGATATCTGCAGACGCTAATACGTAACAGCAATACGTATCTTAATTTGAAACATTGCGGGAGAATTGTTTACAATTTTATATTTGAAGATTATTTCATGGAAATGTTGACCGCGATTGCGCTTCAAATGGTTCATCCGCTTAGTCCAATTTTGGCACACTCTTTCCAGTGTTTCGGCCGGTATAACTGCTTTAATGTTGTCTTCCAATGCGTTAATTGAAGCAGGCTTGTCTGAATAGACATGAGCTTTAACATAGCCCCACAAAAAATAATCTAAAGGCGTTATATCGCACGATCAGGGTGGCCAATTGACAGGTCCCGAACGTGAAATAAAATGTTCACCGGACTCGCCTCGAACACAAGTCCATTGTTATGCGTGCAGTGTGGCAGTGTGGCTGAAAGCACATGCCATGCAAGTCAATCTCTTGCATTTTGGGCAAAAAAAAGTTGGAAATCATTTCACAGCAGCGCTCACCATTCACAGTTACGTTACGATTCGCAGCATCCTTGAAGAACACCGGTCCAATGATTCCTCCAGCCCATAAACCGCACCAAACTGTGACTTTTTCTGGATACATTAGTAGCTCTTGCAATTCTTCTGGCTGATCTTCACTCCAAAATCGACAATTCTGCTTATTTACGTACCCATTGATCCAAAAATGAGCTTCGTCGCTGTACACAATTTTTCGATAAAAAAGTGAATCTTCGGCCAACTTTCCAAGAGCCCATTCACCGAAAATTCTGCGTTGCGATAGGTCGTTCGGCTTCAATTCTTGCACCAGCTGTATTTTGAAAGGCTTTACACCTAAATCCGTTCGCAAATCCACGTTGTCGAGTAACAGAGATCCAATTCCTGCGAACGGCGACTAATCGATAATTGATGGTCATCATTAACACTGGCCGATACAGCTGCGATATTTTCTTCAGTTCGCACTCTACGTAAGCGTTTCGGTGGTTTGATGTCCAATAATGTAAATTTGGTTCTAAATTTAGTCACAATAGCTCCTCGAATAGCTGCTTCAGTGGGTCGATAAAAGTGACCATAAAATGGAAGAAGCGCGCGATATATTTTCTTAGCAGAAAACGCATTTTTATAATAAAATTCAGTGATTTGCCAGCGTTGTTCGTTTTTAAGACGATTCATGGTTAAAATGTAGACCAAACTGAAGATGTTTGACAGTGAAACAAAACACGAAACGGGCGTCAGCTGTTTAAACCAACTGTTTAAAAAGGTAATACCTAAAAAATCACCCGTTATAATAATTATATCAATTAGCATCTACGAGGGTGGATTGATAAGTCTTTTGAATTGCGACATCTATCGGTCATTAATTTACTTAATTATTGTGATCGTTAAAAGTGAACTGTCAAAAGCGAGCTGTCAAAATTTCATAACATATGGTCAAAGGGTACTTTTTTGAGAATTATTTTTGCAAAACACTATTGTATTTTTATTAAAAATGGAAAAAAGTAAACTTCGTCCTGTTATAAAGTACTTTCATTTGAAAGGTTTAAACCAGAAACAAATTATTGAGGAGTTGCAGACAGTATTAGGGGAACATGCACCCTCAAATGCAACAGTTTACAATTGGGTAAACGAGTTTAAACGTGGTCGGATAAGCACCAAAGATGAGCCACGCTCTGGGAGGCCAAAAGAGGTAACGACTCCAGAAACTGTGGAAAAAGTGTACAAAATTGTTACACAAGATCGAAGAATTAAATTGAGAGAGATTGCTGACATTGTGAACATTAATTATGAACGTGTGCATAACATAATACATGATAAATTGGGTCTGAAAGAGCTTTCAGCAAGATGGGTGCCGCGTTTGCTAACTCCTCTGCAAAAAATGAACCGAATGTCGACTTCAAAAGTTCAAAAGTTTAAACATGTTTAACAGAAATCCATCGGAATTTTTGCGTCGTTTCATAACGATGGATGAAACGTGGATCCACCACTATACACCAGAGTCTAAAGAACAGTCCAAACAATGGGTAGAACGTGGCTCAAGTGCTCCAAAGAAGACAAAGGTCGTTGCATCAGCTGGTAAGGTTATGGCATCTATTTTTTGGGATGCGCAAGGTATAATTTTCATAGATTATCTTGAAAAGGGTAAAACCATCACAGCTGAATATTATTCACCTTTGTTGAATACATTGGACCAAAATATTAAGCAAAAACGGCCACATTTGAAGAAGAAGAAAATCCTCTTCCATCATAATAACGCTCCTTCACATTCATATTGGAAAACGCAGGAAAAAATAAATGAGTTAGCCTATGAATTGCTCCCTCATCCGCCATATTCGCCAGATTTAGCTCCCAGTGACTTTTTCCTTTTTCCAAATATGAAAAAATGGCTCGGCGGAAAAAGATTTGTGTCAAATACTGAAGTTATAGCTGAAACAAATGCTTATTTTGAAGGTTTTAAAAAAACTTATTTTAGAGAAAGAATAAATATGTTAGAAAAGCGTTGGAAAAAATGTATTGACTTAAAAGGAGATTATGTTGAAAAATATTGTAAATCAATTTTTTGTTAAAAAAACAATGTCTAGTTTTTCATTCTAAAGACTTATCAATCCACCCTCGTATAACCGCGTAGAGTTTCCACGACTCTACGGCCTTCGTTCATAGAAAATTTCTTAAACAAAAAAAAAATAGTAATAAAACACGACACATTTACTAATTCATTCATACAAAAACACAGCTATAGCTTGCATGAAAGCAGTTTACATTTAAAATTCATCGTTTCTCACAAATATGAAGCCGATTTATGCTTAATTATATTTCAAATTCTTATAACACAGCATGTTGCCCCTTCTTCCTTTTATTTGCTTAAAAATGCTTCTACTACTAAACTTACGCTTATAAAGAATTTGCGATTTAATGAAATTTTCCACAATACAATTCTACTAACCACATTTTATTACTTTACTGGTTCCATAAACCAAAAAGGGGCAGATGCAATATTTGTCCAAAATAGAAAAGAAATCCAGTAAATGTTTGGAATTTAATTTTGAATTTCAAAAGATAGCAAGCAAACAACATTTCACGCTACACTTTGCGCTCCCGAAATTATTTAATACTATAAAATGCTTTTTGTCTGGACTCTCTCTACTCTCTAATACGATTTCTGCATTTGTATGTATTTATGTAGAAAAAAAAATGTACCTGCAATTATTTCTTACTAATTAAATGACGTTGTCTTCTTAACTGCCTAACTTCTCAACTCTAAGTTGTGCGTCTCTAACAAACTAAATACTAAAAGTTGTTGCAATTTTGTTGACTCTAGTTCTTCTTCTTTTTCTCTCGTTCTTTTTTTTTAATTTGCAAAAATTGCATGGAAACGTTGAAAACATAAATTTCGAAATAATTAAAAAAAAAAAAAAAAAAAAACTACTGAAAAACACATCTGCTAAACACATCCGTAACCCTCCATTCATCAACAAAAATATTCGCCTACAACAACAACAACTAAAAACAACATGGTCATGGTCTGGTGTAGGTTTAGCAATAACAACACTGCAACTCACTCGTCAAGTACTTCGGCGCTTAGATCCGCATCGGTTTCATTTTATAAGAATAAGAGGTTTTCACTCAAACAAAAGCATAGAAATGATTATGAGAATTTAGATAATTGTTATGCAATGAACAACAATACCAACGATAATGATACCGTTACGACAGGCGATGCAAATGCCAATGCTAATAATGATGAATGCGATAATGAAAATGCCACTTGTAGGTAAGGTGCCTTTACACTCAAACAAACACACATACATACATACATACATATACACATGCACACATACATATGTATGTACATGAAAATTTGCAAAGAATTTTTCAAGAAAAAAAAACTTATCGTAAGCATTCGCGCTGCGCTTGGCAAACGCAAAACACAATTGGACACAATTTATTTTGAGTTATTGACATTTTCGAACTAAAAAATAAAATTTTTTTTTTTTAATATTCCAGTTGATTTTTTTTTTTATTATTTAAATAAATATCTTTTCGCATCCATCGCAGGTACCAACAAAATCCGGAAGCTTGCGTTGCTGTACACTGTGTTGCCGGCTTGGGACGAGCCCCAGTTTTGGTCGCATTGGCGTTGATTGAATTGGGACTCAAGTACGAGGCAGCTGTAGAAATGATAAGAGAGTAAGTTGAATAGCATTTAAAATAAAATTAAATTTCTTTACATTTTAAGGGCATTAAAGTTGATGGAAAACGGTCCCAAACGCTAATACATTTTGAGCGTTACTCTAACTTCCTTGGCCGGTAGTAGAAATTTTATCAGTAGTGCAGAGTCTGAGTGATACACACAGTGAGATAAAGGGGTTTTTATGCCATGATTTCTGCAGCAGCTGCAATTATGAAAGTCGTAGTAAGCTACTGCAATTAAGAAGGCAGCTGATTGGCTGCTCAAATGCGTACTAACAGTCAAGAAAGTAAATATTTAATCCGACAGCCAAGCGGCAATAAAGGACCTCGGGTCTATGATGGTGCATCGTTGGAATCGGTCAAGGAATGCTTGACCTCACTTTTGACTGCGTCCGAATTCTTTGACACAGCCTCATCTGGGTGCCTGGTCACAGCAACATTGCGGGAAACTGTGAGGCGGATGAGCTGGCCAGGCAAGGGGCATGTGAGATGATTTCCCCGCGAAGGGAGAGAATTGGGATCCCCCTGACTACCTGGGGTCTGCTCCTGGAAAGGTGGGCATCGCGCCAACTCAGCGAGCGCTGGGCAAGTACACAAACGTGTAAGGTCGCGAAATCCTTCTGGCCACGTGTGGACCGGAGGCGCTCGGGCGAGCTTCTGAAGCTGACAAAATATCAGCTCTCTAATCTCGTGGGTTCTCTCACAGGTCACAATCGCCGAGGAATGCATGCTGTGAGACTTGGAATCACCTCGAGTCCTTTTTGCGCTGGATGTATGGAGGGTGAGGAGGAATCATCTCAGCACCTTCTCTTTAGCTGCCCTGCTCTGGGGGAGCTAAGATTCAGGCATCTTGGCTCTTAATTCTTTGCCACGCCTGCTGCTATAGCTGGCGCTGACATTCAAAATCTGATGAATTTCATCAGCAGCGCAATGCAGTTGACGCAAACATAGTCATCGTTCGTAATCCACACGCTCTTAACCATCCCAGCACCACCTCTCCCCGCCCTCTCCCTGCATCCCATCGGTCTTTCCCTTTTACCTCACCTCCTTCATAATGGTATCCCAACCATACCAACCTAACCTAAAATACTACAACAACAAAAAAGAAAGTCGTTCCCACAACAGTCGGTTCTACGTTGCCGAAATGACTCGGATTTTTATCCGGCCAAGGACTGTCTCTCCAGCAGCATTCCCCGTATGTAAGTATCGGGAATGTTTATGCTGCTACAACAACAACAACCTACACTTCTATACGTACTTTTTAAATGCTCAAAGCTACGATTAGTGGTGTCGTACTTTAGCCATTGCCGTAACCATAGCAATCAGCTGTTCTGACAAAACACTGAATTTTGATTTTTCTCCGTAACCGTAAGCAGCTGTGAAATGTTTTACGTTTGTTTTGATATTTGCGATAAAAATTTGAATATTAAAAATGAACAAAGCAAATTATTTGACTGAGTGTAAAATTATCCGTGATTTTATGACAAAATGCAAATGTTGCCATTAATTCTACTCACTATCAGCTGTTTATGGTTATGGCATAGCTAATGTCTGCTCAAGGGAGGTGTTCGGTTAATAGAGGGCGCCCGTCAGGCGAGGTTAAACTGTATTTAGGCTACCGAACTAAGTTTCCAATATTTTCCAGCATTTTTCAAGCGTAAAGCGATTCATCTCGTACCGTGGAGATATGATGCTGAATTTCTGTCAAGATTTCCAGCAGGTCAGCCCTTTCTTGAACTGTCAACATAGCATATGACTAAAAAAAATCCATTGTACTCGTATGTACCACCCTGTATGTGTAGGTGGCACCTCTAATGATACATATTTATAGACGCATAGTTTAAATATCAAAAATTTCTTATTAACTTAAACTTCTTTTATTTTTATTTTCAGCAAACGACGAGGCGCCATTAATGCCAAACAACTATCATTCTTGGAACGGTACAAGCCCAAGGCAAGGCTAAAGCACAAAAATGGCCACAAGAATTCATGTTGCGTGCAATAGATTTTCCGAAACCATATAAATTCCCACCAGATGAAAAGTGTTCATTTTTAAAGAAGAAAAACAAAACAAAAGTTAAAACCAACAAATGTGAAAATATACATAAATGAAAACAACAGCAACATCAAACAGCAACCAGCAACAGCAACAATGCAATACAGCAACTAATCAGCAATAAATTCAATTCATTTAATGGCAGTAAGCAACAGAACATGTACCAGCAAGCAGCGGAAAAAAACAAAAATAAAACAACAACAGCAACGAGGAAAATAGTAACTGCGCCGCAACTCTCCGCTTGCCGGCAGCAGCGCAAACATTCAACCAATTAAACCATATAAATATGAATTCGGTTAGCCAGTCATGAGCCACTGAGCAAATGAGAGTTAACAGCAACAGTAAAAACACCACAGCAACAGCAACAGCAGCAGATAGCTTTGAATTTGTAGCATACAAATGGGCGCGCAAAACATCGCTAAAAGCGCGCACGGCCACTTTGCGCCGACTACTTTACGCCTTTCTGTACTATTTCTCTGCTCTTGATTGGAATTTTTACTAAACCTTTCGCTACGCGCTTTTCGCTTTTTCTTCTGCTTCCTCCAACCGCCGCAACTGTTGGACATGACAGTGAGTCCCGCGCGCGTGTGTGTGTGTATGTGTGCAAGCGTTTTGTTAATAGTACTTCCACGCACGCTAAAACACACAGACATACACACGTACACCCACACACCCAAAACACTTTTCTACATCAACCTTCAACTGTAACAGCGGAAATATAAATAACAACACCAACAACAAAAACAACAACAACTCTTTAACATTGACAATGAACGCCAACTCTTTTTTGACTTTAAAGTTCACTTTTTATTTGATGATGATTATGATAAATGATGTGTTTTAAAGAAGGAAGTAAGGAAGGAAGGATATTTGAATTTTTTATAATTAAGGAGAATAAAGTTAAAAATGATGTTTTTGTAAGTGCAACAACACACACACAGAGCTTGATAGCAGAGAATGTAAAGACGAATAAACGAAAACAATTAATTATTAGTTTTAATGTTAAAGCAAAGAAAACAAAAATATTTATATACTAACAAATTACAATGCGTAACATTGTTTTCGTTTTCTTGTTTTTTCCCCCCTTTTTGCTCTTTTTTCTTTGTTTTTTTAATTATAGTTTTCATTCACTGCTTTTTCCTTCACTTGGTTTTTATTTTTATTTTTTAATCTATTAATATACGCACGTATTTGTACTTATAATCAATTGTAAGCATAAGCATAATGTGCGAAAAAAACAAAAACAAAAAAAAAACAAAATAAATAAATATAAAAAATAAATTTGAAATGAAATGTAAGAAGAAATCGATTATGTATGATATGCGCAACAATAAACAAGTAGCAATCGCTAAAATTGTAGAAACAAATTTCAGCGAAAATCGTTCTAAAAAATACAAAAACAAAATAATTGTGCTGTCTTATTATTATTTTCGCTCACTTTTGATTGTTAAACTATAATTTGAATAGTTCTGAAAATTGAGTTCTACCAAAGGTTATGCATATAAGTAAAGCGTTTGGGTTGCTTTGATAGTCTATGTTTCTAGGTGTTCTGAAATACTGCAAATTTCGCTTCTTGCCATGCACAAAACATGAGGTCCAATAGCGCCATATCGTCTTCAAACGGCAGTTCATAGTTTTGAGATGCTTTTTCATGACTACGATAACGTTTTAGAATTCTTTGTATTGTATTGGGCTTGGAGGGAAAGGTCTGTCGTATTTTAAAGTAAAAATTTTTTTATTTATTTACTTCAGTAGTCTACGGAAAATGTTCTTACCGACTAATTCACTTAATTAAATGTGGTAAACAGATCAAGCTTAAATTTTACAATATTATCAGTAAAGTTAATGATGCTACAATAATTTTTACACAATCGCGCAAGAGGTTCATTAAAGGCATAATTAGTGGTATTACTAGAAATGTTGAATACACGATTACAGGGTCAACGATATGAAGTCTTACCTATTCAAAACACCATAACTTTTTTGTGTGAAATTAGTTTTTATTGATTTCAAAGACAAAATTGTTCAAAAATGATTACAATTTTAAAATATATTCACTTTAGCTCGATATGACCACCTTTTGCCTTGACTATAGCCTTCAAACGGTCAAAAAATGAGTTGCATGCTGCACGAATGTGATCTTGAGGTATTTTGGCCCATTCTCGTATAATCGCTTTTTTCAGCGCATCCATACTGGCATATTTTTTAGTCCTCACCTTGCTCTCCAAAATGGACCAGATGGAATAGTCCATCGGATTTGCGTCTGGCGAATTCGAAAGCCATTGTGTGGACGAAATGAAGTGTGGAACATGATTTTTTAACCATTCTTTGTTCACAGGAGCTTTATGAGACGGTGCCGAGTCCTGTTGGAACGTCCATGGTCTACGATCGAAATGTTTGCGTGTCCACGGCGGCTCTAAAGCAGCTTCTAAAACATTTTCCCAATAATAAGTCGCATTCACTTTGACACCAGGCTCGATAAAAACGATTGGAGAGCGTCCATCAGCGGTCACTGCGGGCCAAACCATTACTTGCGATGGGAAATTGCTTCGAGCGGCCATACGTAGGCTCAAATTCTCGTATGAGCGTTCGGTGAAGTAAACACGATCGTTTTGAATGTTTATGAACTGCTCAATTGGGAACTTTTTTTCATCAGAAAACACAATGTTAGGAAATTCGCCACGTTCGTGCAAGCGCACAACTCCTTTGCTCTTTCGCACCGAACTTTTTTTTGCTGGGGTGAAAAATCGTGTGCTTTTTGGAACTTGTAAGCCTTGACCTTGAGCTAATTTTTCAATATGCGTCGAATGCTGTCTTGCGATATTTTCAGTTCTTTGGCATTTGCCATTTTTGTTACATTTCGACGTGGATTTCGTTCAAGTCGAGCCTTCACTTTCCGAACCATTTCTGGCATTGTTGCTGTTTCTTTTGGTCCACCTCCATAGCGTTTTGCAATGCTACCAGTATCATTGCAACGTTTTAAGCTAGATATACACGAGGCAACCGTTGAAGCGACATGTTGCAGCAACGTGTTGCCTTTGTTTAAGAAACACGTTGCGACCGTTGCTTCAATCTCAGTATTGTGTATAACTGTGGTGCAGGAAAGGTACAAGCGGAAGATACGTAAAATTAAATTTTTTAAATGATCGACGAAATACGTAAAATTACTTCTCTTATTATAACTGACGAACTTTTGAACGAAAATGAGGAAGAAGAGATGCAACAAAAGAAGAGAAAGAAAATTTGGTTCAAAAATTGGCTTTTAAAAAAAAATCGAATTTTCGAACGAGAGGCTGCTGAAAGAACTGAAGGAAAATGAGCCAGCAGTCTATAAAAATTACATGAGGATGGACGAAGCCCTGTTTAGAAAATTGTTGGACTTCGTAAGGGTCAAAATAACGAAACAAGATACCATAATGAGAGAGGCAATATCAGCAGAAATTAGACTGGCAATAACTTTGCGGTATCTTGCAACAGGAAACTCTTTTGCGGACTTAAAATTTTTATCAATTTTATTGTATTTATTTTTTAATTGTTCGTATGCTTTTTTTCTAAAATTTTTATTTTTATATCTTTCACTACTTATATCCCACAGCTCTCTCAAATTTTTATATTCGTTAATAAAATTAACATTCTTCTTCGCTTGTTTTCAACGAACTGAACGAGTAAAAGCAGTAAACAATGATACACTCGAAGCAACGGTTGCAGCAACCTATTCCAAAAATCAAATTTATTTGATATTTCAGGCAACGGTTGCAGCAACACGAAAATCAATTGGTAACACAGCTACACACGAGGCAACGGTTGCTTCAACATGACCGTGTTGCTGCAACGGTTGCCTGGTGTGTATTTAGCTTTACGAGCATAGTGCGATGTACAAATATTTCATTTACTTTGAGGTGACTGAGCTCACGAACAATGGCTGGTTGTGATTTTCCAGCCAAATATAACGCAATCACACTATTACGTTTGAATTCCATCACAGAAAAAAGAGTGTTTCAGGTCATTGGCCGGAATGTCCTTCAGGATATCGGTACAGCCTTTTGTATGGCCTCTACGAACCCAAAACGATTTTCCTTTCATGCTCAAATGCAATTTTTTAAATAGGTAGAAGTCACAGGGAGCCATATCAGGCGAATACGATGAGTCATTGATGGTTAAAATGCGATTTCCAGTCAAAAAATCAGTCACAAGAGTGGATCGATGGGAGGGTGCATTATCAGGGTGCGGCATTCAGAGCGAATTCGATGAATGCGAAGCAACAAACGCTTCAAAAAGCCAAGTTAAAAAATTGCATTGACGGTTTGGCCGGTTGGCACGAGCTGCTTGTGGACAATTCCCTTGGAATCGTAAAAACAAATGAACATCGACTTGATTTTTGACTTCTCTAAACGCGATTTTTTAAGTGGTGACTCGTCTGGGGCCTTCCATGCGACACTTTGACTCTTAGTTTCAGGTTCATGCTAGAAACAACACCAGTTACAAAGTTGTAAAGGAAATTCTCGTCTTTTCCCACCTCTTTAATGAGGTCTTTCGTATGTTGAATTCTGAGCAATTTTTTATCCTCAGTTAACTTGTGCGGAATGAAACGTGCACAGACCTTTTGTAAGCCCAAATGATCAGTTAAAAAGCGATAAATCGATGTTTTGGAGATATTCGACTCCGCTTCCATGAATGTCAACCATGAATTTAATAAATTTACGAACAATTTCGTTGGAGTTTTCGGTGATTACTGATTTTGGGCGGCCCGTATGTTTATTGTCATTTATATCCTCACAACCATCTCTGAAACGTGTAAACCACTCATGAACTCTAGCACGAGATAGATAATCAGCGCCATAAACTTTTTTCATCAATTCAAATGTTTCGGTAAACGTTTTATCGATTTTAAAACAAAATTTGATATTAGCTGTTTGTTCGAAACTCATTTTTGTACCGATGACACAAACATACTGATACTTTAGACGCAATAACTTCGCTTCCACTAAGCTTTCACTGGAAGTCAGCTGGGGATGTAACTCCCAACGCTCTAACTCATTAAAAAGATCGTGTCATCAAAAACATTTTCATGCCGCCACTCTTGTTTATTTTGGACTTCACCTTGTATATGCTCTGTTATTTGTTACAACTTGTTGCCATCTTTCACGCGACTTATGAATTCCTGTTTTGTAGAAGTTCTCGTTTTTGGAGTTAAAATAGTCAGGAACTGCCTTAGAAACACTTGCAAAATACTTGAATTTTGTTTTTCGTTAGATAATTTTGCAGAGATCTGAACAGGTTTAATCGGATGGTGCAATGTCAGCTGATTACGGTGCGTGACTAACTACTTCCCATCCTAACTCATAAAGTTTTTGTTGTGTTATCATTGCAGTATGCGGTCGCGGATTATCGTGGTGGAACATCACTCTTTTTCTGATCTTGTTTCTTTGATAGCTGCATTCAGTTTATCCAGCTGATTGCAGTACAGATCCGCGCTGCAGGCTTTTGCCTGTGTCAGCAATTCATGGTACAGTGGACCTTTCCTGTCCCACCACAAACAAAGCAGTACTTTTCGTTGATGGATACTTGGTTTTGGAACTGTCGCTGATGAACGATGCCAGGAACGGTTCGCTGTAAGATTTTTTCTCTTGACATTTTCGTAAAGAATCCACTTTTCGCCAGTAATCAGCTTGTATCTAATCAGAACACATTCTTACAGGGTCCGGCCCTCGAAGTGAAACCAATTAAAAAGGCCATAAATTTAGTTTGGAAAATCACTTTTAGTCAATTCAGAAATAAAAAATGTATGAAAATGATACAAAATTAAGAATCAATTTACTTTTGCTCGATATGACCACCTTTTGCTTTGAGACGGTCCCGAAACGAATCGCAAGCTGCCCGAATGTAACTTGCAGGTATTTTGAACCACTCGCGGTTCAGCGTCTCGAGGCTGATGAATCTTTTAGTTCAGACCTTCCTCTCCAAAATGGCCCAAAGAGAATAGTCCATCGGATTCGCGTCTGGTGAATTTGAGAGCCGGTAACCTCCAGAATACTCTCCCGATAATATTTCGCATTTACCTTGGCGCCAGGTTCGATGAAAACCTCTCCAAAATGGCCCAAAGAGAATAGTCCATCGGATTCGCGTCTGGTGAATTTGAGAGCCAGTAACCTCCAGAATACTCTCCCGATAATATTTCGCATTTACCTTGGCGCCACCTTTGGCGGATGCTGCCTCCTGTGGCCAATCGATGACTCAAATTCTCGTATGAACGATGGGTCAAATACACCCTATCGATTTGGGAGTTTACGAATTGCTCAATTTGAAAAATTTTCTCGTCAGAAAACACAATGTTTGGAAATTGACCGCTGACGGCCAAGCGAAGAAACTCCTTCGCTCTCTCAAGTCTGACTTGTTGCTGCTTTGGTGTGCGATCATGCGCCTTTTGGATCTTGTAATGCTTGACTTTGGGACCATTTTTGCATCAACTGTGCGAGCGGTCTGAAGTTGGTTACACTTCGAGTGCCGGACCCGCTACATGATCAGACGAATTATGTTCCGTTAATTATTGTGGATTATTTTCCGACATGAATCGCAAAACATCATTATGGATCAAGGATGGTCGTCCAGATCGATCACTTTCTTGGAGGCTCAGATCCCTCGAACGAAATTTGCTAAGCCATCTGTGACAAGTGCGAAAATTCACAAAATTTTTTAAATTTTTACACGCAATCGACACGTTGCTTCCTTTTCAAAATTCATACAAAAGGCAGTGTCGTAAATGCACTTTATTTACTGACATATTTTTCACTTTAAATTTCCTTTTATATAATACAGCAGGTAAAAAACAAACAAAAAATCCCTTCATTGGGATTTATTTACAAGAAAAATTAAATGCCTATTTAAAATACGACAGAACTTTCCCTCCAACATAATAGTCCAGTGGATTTTCTTGAGTGGGTGATATTTAGTTAATATAAAAAAGTTTTGCTCTCATTAGGTGTTTTTTTTTCATGGGCGTTGTGGTAGCGCGTTACCGGCAAGTTGCCCTTTGAAACCAGGGCGAACCTGTTGTTTCATCGGACTCCTCAAACCACAGGACTGTCACCAAGCATTCGTAGGGGGGAAGGCGAATCAGTCACCGCTCCTGCGCGGTGGACTTTCGAGGGTCCTTAAATTCTTCGTCATCTCTGCTACGACGTCGCATGCTGCCGTACATTTATCCCTGCTTCGTAGCTGGGAAGCTTCAAATCGCCCATTGAATCGTCCGTGGTGGATATCTTCTACCGTGTTTTCCTGGAATCCGATACGTGTTTGAACCGATGGAGGCTCAGGTAAAAATCCACTTCTCCGCGTTTTCTTTCTAACCAGCTTCGCAAATCTGGAATGCTGCGATGTATCCAATGGCCTTTCTTTGTATTTCACCATCTATGCTGCCAAGTTTGGATACTAGTTTTCCGTGTTACGAAGCATTGCGTTTCATTTCCAGCTAACATTGCAGCTTCGTTTGCCAATAAGTCCACTGGATGCACTCCAGCCATAACTAGCATGGCTTCTTTCGACACAGTTTTGAAGACAGAGCATTCCCGAAACACACCTTAAAAGATATACTGCCTTCATACCGCGGGGATAAGATGTTTATTTCGTAGCCAGATGCCAGACAGGAGCACCGTATAGAATTTGGTTCTTCACCATGCCTGCTAGAAGTTGGCGTCACCGCTGTTTTGGCCCTCGCGCCTGGTGCTACAGTCGCTGATGCTTTTTCGGTCGCATACTCCAGGTGTATCTTGAATGATATCCTCCTGTCTATCATTATTCCCAGGTATTTTACTGCTGGCTGTGTTGTTAAGATGCTGTAATTGCCAATTTATATAGTTGCCAGCGCTACTGTTTTCCGGCTAGATATGAAAACGGACTCTGTTTTTTACTCGCTGAATTGAAGGCCGTTTTGCACCAACCATGAGTTAACGGTCGCTATGGTCTGATTAGCCTTTTTGCAGATGTCGCTTAGTCCTTTAGCAGTAATGACTACTGAGATATCATCAGCGATCCTGATAATGTTGTGGCCATTTGGTATATTAGTGTCACCGTACATGAAGTTCCAGAGCAATGGCCCAAGCACAGAACCCTGGGGAACTCCGTCTCACACTTTACAACTCTTCCTGCCTGCTGTTGTGTCGTTATCCAGTAGGCGTTCTTCGAAGTAGCTTTGTATAATTGCTCGCAGGTAAGGGGATACTCCAATCTTGTGCAGTGCGTCGAAAATATTCGCTCAGTTTCCGGTGTTGAATGCGTTTTTTACATCCAGAGTCACTACTTAGCAGTACTCTATGGAACCTTCGAGCCATCGGGTACCACTTATCGCCTGTTGTGCACTTTTTGTGGCAGTATTCACAGCATCAACGGTGGACCTTCCTTTCCCGAATCCAAACTGGTTTTCAGATATTCCCCTGACGAAATCACTCTCGTTCTCGAGGCGGTTATAGATGATTCGCTCCAGTAGTTTACCTGCAGAGTCGAGTAGGGAGATTGGTCTAAAGCTAGATGGTTCCGTGGGAGGCTTGCAGAGTTTGGGCAGTATTACCAGGATTTGTTGATTCCATATCGATAGGAGCGTTCCCTCCGCTAAGCATATATTAAATATGTGTAGGAAAGTCGCTGTTGCCTGGGCAAAGGCCACTTTAAATACCTGATCAGGCACCCCAATTGAGGCAGGGGACTTTTCAGCTTCGAGCTCTTTGCAGCTTGAAGAACCTCGTCTGCGTTGATTCGCGGAAACAGATGTGCGGTGGATCTCGAAATTAATGAAACCAGCTTGCTTTGTTTGGGAAAGAGTGTGTTCATCATTTCCTGGAAAAAGATGGGGTATGTTGATATTGATCCCTTAGCAAACTTCAACTTGATGGTCACAACCTTGTATGCTGCCCCCAAGGATTGTTTTCAGCTTTATCGCACAGCTCATGGAAGCTATGACGCTTACTTTCGTTTATTGCTGTCTTCAGTTGATGTCGCCCAGCTTTCTGTTTCTGGCTTCTAAGAAGTTAGGCCTGCCTCTTGCTCGCTGGAAGCTCCTACTCTCGTTCCAGCAGCAGACAGGAACGTGTTGGTTTGTTGTCGTCTTGCGAGACATTAGGTGCTTAAGTATGTGTGTGTGTTTCTTATTTTGCCTTTTTTTTTAGTTTATATTTGTGTTTTAAGTTGAAGTGGGCATGTAAAGAGGTGATTAGCGGAGTACGTCCATACGCCGGAGCTCTTGGTCGGATGTAAATGCGCGTCCCCATGGTGAAAATGTTATATATTTAAAGGTGTTGTCAAAATCAGACCGTTAACGAGCTCTCAACGAATTTGACAGAATCAGCTGGTGGGCTGACGTCACTGTGGATGTGGTTGTAAAAAAACTGAGATTGTGTGGGTCATATTAAGTCGCATACCGCATTCCACTTTTCCTTCGAGCGTAGCATACGATACACGAATGATTCCGGTGAAGGAGGTTCGCCAAAGGTTCTATGAAGTTTTCCTTTTGCAGTATGGAACCGCGAGCATGTGAAGAATATGTGGCGAATGTCCTCTATAACGTTTTCGTCGCAGTACTCGCAATAGGGATTGTCGTCGTGGTTGAACCTGTATAAATATGATTTAAAGCATCCATGTCCACTCAAAAACTGAAAAACATAGGTAAGGAACATCACTCTCTGAGCGGGCCATTTTCCACTGACAAGGAAAAGTGGACGCGATGCAGTATTTGAAGACAGGGCCTGGTGAACCTTTTCATGGATGGCTGGAAGTTGGACAGAAGAGTGAATTATTCTGCGAGGAGCTCAGGCTACCAGACCACTGTAGTGCGTTCCAAGCAGAGATAACTGCAATCAGAGAAAAAGCTGATTGGCTTCTTGTGTAATTGCTGTCACGGAAATAAATATCTATTGACACAGTCAAGTGGCAATCAGGGCCATGGACTCGATGATGGTGCACTCGATACTGGGCGGCGAATGCCTGGCTGCTCCTTCGATCGGATTCGAATTCTTTGATATGATTACAGGAACATTGAAGAAAACTGCTTATCGAATGGATTATCTTGACAGTGGTCTTGTGCGGGGACTTCCACGCAAAATGAGGGGATGAAAATCCTTTTGACTGCCTGTGGTCTACTCCTGGAGGGGTGGGATTCGCGTCAACGCAGCGAGTATTTGGCAAGTACACAAACTTGCAAGGTCCGCGAGATGCTCGCGAGTACATGTGAATCGGAGGCGCTCATGGGTGCATCAAAGGTTAGTAAAGCGAATTTTGTGTGTGCCCTTACAGAACAACGCTCCATAAGGTATGCATTGCTGTGATACTGGTATTACTTCGAGTTCATTTGGCGAGAATTGTGTGGAGGATGCGGTGAAATCATCTCATCGCCTTCACCTTAGCTGGCCTGTCTTTGCGGGGCTAAGATTTAAGTATCTTGGGGTGCATCTCTCTGCTAATATAGCAGTACTCGATATTAAAAACCTGACGAACTTCATCGGCAGTACGAAGCGGCTAATACTACCGCAATAGCCTAGAGCGACGGCGGAGTTAATCGGGATTACCGGCGCAGTTAATTAGTGTGACAGACGGTTGTTACGCGTTGTAGTGAACAGCTGATTTGTTTGTTGGATAATTTGGCAGTAAAAGATGGACCGCAGGCAACAAATACGGGCATTAGCTGCCCTGATACTTAGAAATAATTATTTATTTATAAAAAATCTTAAATTGCAATATCTCAAACTGCTCCGAAATGCCCAAAGAGTTAATGTAATTTCGAATTTTTGTTTTTTTCTTTAAAACTTTCATTATTTTTCATTCACAGTAGATATTAACTGTCATTTTTCGGCAATGTTACCATCGAAAATTCCAGTTTAAATACCTGATTAGGCGCCCCAATTGAGCCAGGAGACTTACGATCTTCGAGCTTCTTTGCAGCTTGAAGAACCTCGTCTCCGTTGATTCGCGGAAACTGACGTGCGGTGGATCTCGAAATTAATGAAATCAGCTTCCTTTGTTTGGGAAAGAGTGTGTTCACCATTTCGTGGAAGAAGATGGGGTATGTCGGTATTGATCCTTTAGCGAACTTCAACTTTTTGGTTACCACCTTGTATGATGTCTCGCAAGGATTGTTTTCAGCTTCATCGTACAGCTCATGGAAGCTTTGACGCTAACTTTCTATAAGACTTTCATTATTTTTCATTCACAGTAGATATTAACTGTCATTTTTCGGCAATGTTGCCATCGAAAATTCCCCCAATCCGCTAATCTATTCCTCTAAAGTTACGTGTAAGTTCTTATAAGCGCAAACCAATAAAGAAACGGTTTTTGGGCCCGAGAGTTAATTAAAAATTTTTGGTATGCAGTTACTTTTCTACTTGATTATGTCTACAATTTGTTGCACAATAAAGGTGGCGCAAAATTAACCATCCATAATTTTTTGTTTTAATAACTTTTTTAGTAAATAAAAAAATTGCTTGTCTGTTTGTACCCTGTGACCTAGACAGCTGCATTGTCAAATATGAATGACGTACGTCACCATTTACAAAAATGATAAATCTTCCCATAGGGTGATTAATTTTGTACCACCTGTATGTGTTGAAGAAAGTACGTTTTAACAGTAACACAGTGTTATTAAATTTTTAACGCCTAAATCAACCCAGCAATTATTTAAAGAAGAACCTAAGAAATTAAAATTTTTTAATTTATTTTAATTCAATTTTTTTTTAAATTTTTTTTTTACTTAAAATTTTTCTTTGTTTTTTGTCAATTTGTAGTGTTTAGGTATTACTTCCAAAAAATATATACAAACTAAATTTTTTTATACTGTGTAAATATATATTATGTATAACATTGCTTCAAATGAACCGAGCGTACACTACACGCGAAATGTACGTGGCTGATGCTATTATCTGAATTCTAGCGCCTTTTGAATAAGCTTTTTATGACAAAAAAAAATTAAAATTAAAAAATCGTTGTATATCTAAATCTGTGTGTGCTTATTAAATAAACCGAATAAGCTTCCAAAAACTACACGTTTATACTTACATATAAGATGCATTAGGGTGGCCACATGAAAAAGTGACTCACAAAGTTGTTCTCTGGAATAAGGTTTTGTCACTGTGAAACACCTGGGTTGAAATATTTCAATATTTTGTGGTACTAGATTTTGAAAATTATGACTCACTAAAAATTTCACGGCGCACCTGCTTTTCGCAGCACATTTTTGTGCACCCTATCATAGGTCGAAGCATGGCAGTGGCAACAAAGTGTATTATTTTCCAAGTGAAAACTGGGATATTTAACTGGGGAATAAGATTTAACGCGTTGTGGCTGATTTTCTCGGTCTTTTTATTATTTGGGAATAGAAAATATTCATTGCGAGATCCTTTACAGAGCTTAGTGCGTCTGTCTTATAGTATTACGATTGGATAGAGGTGCGTCAATTAGAAAAAAATATTTTCCAAATGATCTCCGTTTACCTTAATACAATTGCATACACCGGTGAATATTACACTGAGTTATGAATAGCCCAAAACACTGCACGCCTAAGAACTCCACTTCTCAAATTCTATCTAAAACCCATCGCCGAGTCCAGAAAATTAGTTCCTTTCATTTTTCTTTTATGCATTTTCCAGATATTGGTCTTCTTAATTGGCGCGATAACCGCTTACACCATTTTGGCCGAGTTTAACAACAGGCCGAGCTCGACAGTCGTTTCTTTCTCGTACTAACCGGCGCCAGTTGGACACACCAAGTGAAGCCAAGTGCTTCTCCACCTGATCTTTCCTACGCATATGAGGCCTTCCTTTTCATCTGCTACCCCCAGCTGCTACCGCATCGAATACTTCCAGAGCCGGAGCGTTTGTATCCATTCGGACGATATGACCCAGTCAACGAAGCCGCTGGATCTTTATACGCTGCACTATGTCTATGTCGTCGAAAAGCTCATACAGTTCAACGTTCCATCGCCTGTGATATTCGCCGTTTCCAACTGCAAAGATCCTACAATTTTCCGCAGAATCTTTCTCTCATATCTGTTTTCCAGATATTGCCAAATAATAATTTTTAATGGCGCAAAGAAGGATCAATCAAAAAATGTTGAGTATTTGATGAATCTGTTTGCTAATATTTGAAGAATTTGCTATACCTATAATAAGTTAGTATACATCAAGCTAGAGATTATTAAATTTGCAAACTAGGAAACACCATGTGAATTTAAGTCTTTTTCCACCTAATTTTTCCTCTTCTTCTATTACCAACATCTAATACCCCATTGAATATTTTCAGAGCCGGAACGTTTGTATCCATTTGCATGACATGACTCAGCCAACGTAGTCGCTGGATCTTTATTCGCTCCACTCTGTCTATGTCGTCGTAATGCTCATACAGCTCACAGTTGAGAATCATTCTCTCAAACACTCCAAGGGACGCCTCATCGGATGTTGTCATCGTCTAAGACTCTGCGCCATATGTTAGGATGGGCATGACGGGCACATTTATAGAGTTTTAATACTCAACATTGCGTCCTATCTGCCTCAATTTTATATTTTATAATTTTTTACTTCATAATTTATTTTTTATTTTTTTTTTATTTGTTGAATAATTCGCATTTTAGGCCGCACAACTGGCTTATTATTTGTGCAACACCTAATCCGAATGTTTTAGAGCGTGACTAGCATTCGGTAGTGCCCAGGCTCGAAACTCCGGGCATGAAATTCCAACTGGTAGAAAAAAGTCTTTTCTAATAACGATCGTCACTCGGCAAGCAATGGCAAACATCCGAGTGTATTTTTATTTATTTAATAAAAAAGTTACTCATAAAATCTCGTCCTCCGCCGTTCGGAGTCCGCTTAAAGCTTAAAATACCTCCATTTGTGGAAAGACATCAATACACCAGCACAAATAGGAGGATAAGCTGGGCCAATTATATATTATTTAATTTCAAATTTATCTCTCCAGTTTCAATATCGACGATACAATAATCAGAGCGTCTGTCTGATTAATACGAGGTTTTCCATTTTGATTTGAGCTGATTTTCGATGAATATTGCCGCTGGTAAGTGTTTTTGCATGTCGCTCTTTGTATCATCTAATGTCTAGATTTGTGTTCTATCATCAACGGCCCATGATCCATAATCTGCGATATACCGTCTCAGATATGCGATCTGCGATTAATGATATTATCTGTCATGTACCTATAATTTATGAGGAATAATCAGAGATGCAACTTTGAACATTTCGATCTGTGATCCGTGATTGGCTAAATGATTGAGCTATGATTTAGGATTCATATTTATGATATATGTCCTAGGGCTTATTAGTAATGATCTATGATCTGCAATCTATGATGAATTATCTATGATCAAATATCTATGATGTCATCCGCGGTTCATCCGCTATGATCGATAATTAATGATCTATTATTTATCAGGCAAGATTTCCGATTTATGATGGCTGATCTATGATGAAGGGAGACCTCCTCTGCGTTGGAAAGATCAGGTGGAGAAGGACTTGGCTTCACTTGGTGTGTCCAATTGGCGCCGGTTAGCACGAGAAAGAAACGACTGGCGCGCTTTGTTAAACTCGGCCAAAATCGCGTAAGCGGTTATCGCGCCAATTAAGAAGAAGAAGATCTATGATGAATAATCTATGATTGTTGACTAGTGACTTTGTTCTATGATGTAATCATTATATTATATTATCTATATGATCTAAATGATCTGTAATTAATTATACATGGCCTATGATCTATTATCTCTTGTATGATATACATATGTATGATCAGTGATTAATAACCTTGATAGTTGTTTTATGATCCATGATTTACGATCCAGTTGTATTACCCATATATTTGATCTATGATTATGATCTATGTTAGCTGATATGCAATACTCGATCTATGGTTTTTGTCTTATGATTAATGAGCTATTATAAATGACTTACGATTTATAATATGATCTATGATCCATTACCTATGCGAAGTGGATATATAAGAAACAAGTTGAAATGATATTCCAAGCAAAAAAATCCAAAATGTTTTTCAAATCTCTCGTTTTATCTTATTTCAAGCCAAAATATATTTAAAATATTTAAGCCGTAATTGAAAGAAGTCTACAAAAAAAAAGCAAATAAAAATTATCTAAATCAGTTAAGATGAGGTAAAGCTTGATTTTAATAATGAACGACTCCACCAGATATTGCAATATTTTTGATCTATAATTTTAGATTGCATAAAAAACCGTTATTTGCCGATATGTTGAAAAAACTTCAAGGCCAAAATGGTATAGATTTTCCGATTTAGTAGAATGGCGTACTTGGACAAAGAACAATTTTTATTTTAAGGAAATTTAGCAGAAAGTAAGATTTTTCTTTTGCTGAAGGCCTGTGACAGATAAATGAAGGAAGAAAAGCTAAAGTAAAATAAGAAAATTGTATTTTAATTTGCTTAAATCATTTTACAGCGCAAATATTAGAAAAATATGATAAATAAGAAAAAGTGTATACAAAACAAAAAACAAAAAAAAAACAAATTAACAAAAAAAGAAAAAATGAACAAAAAAAAAACAAAAACACTTAAAATATAAAAAAAATTATTTAAAGGTAATGAACTTATACAAAAATTAGTTTAAAAAAATATTTATAGTAAACAATCTTATTAAAGAATTAATAAAAAAATTATTTCTACCAAATTTAAAAAAAAATTAATAAAAAATGAAAACTATTTATAAAAAAATTAATTAAGAAAATAATAATAATAACAAAAACAATTATGTTTTATTTGGTTTCAAGCAAGTTAAAAAAAGTTTTAGTTTAAAAAATTACCAACTAAAATTAATTAAAAATAATTATTCATAACATATAAACTTTCATTTAAACAAAAATTTGTTGTAATAAAAAATCTTATAAATAAAATCTGTATATGTAATATATATAATAAAGTCTTATGAAAGAATTAATTAACAAAATTACTTATAACAAAAAAACACTTTTTAATATATAACGAAAACTACTTATAAAAAACTGAACTAAAAGATTACTACGAACAAATATTTTCTTTGTGTTTCAGTAAGTTAAAAAAATTGAAGTTAAAAAAAAAAAAATAAAAAAAATGTTTTATAACTAAATATTATAAATAAATTTTATAAATTATGTTTTTTTTTATTTATTTTTTTAGCAAGTGATTTAATCTTTGTACACTCAGCTTTGCAAGGAATTTAATTAACTAAAAAAATGTATTTATAAACAACTTAAATAAAAATTAAATACAAAAAAATTGTATAATAAAAAATCTTATAAAAAGATTAATTAAACAACGTGAATTCAAAAAAATTTATTTACAACAAAAAAACTTATAAAAAATAAAAATTATGTATAATGAAACCTATTTATAATATAAAAAAGTTCATTAAAGACAAAACTAACTAGAAACAAATATTTATTTTATTTGTTTTTTAGAAAATTAAAAAAAATTGAGTTAAAAAATATATTAAAAAAAGGTATTAAAAAAAATTATTTGTAACAGAAAAACGTATACAAAAATTAAATAAAAAACATTATTTATAATGCGAGACTTGTAAAAAAATATTAAAAATAATTTTTTTTAATATTATTTTAAGTAATATAAATTATTATTATAATAAATAAACTTATAACAAATTAAAATTATTTATAACGAAAACTTTTTATAAAACAAAAAACTTAAAAAAAATTACTATAAACACATATTTTATTTGTTTTTTAAGCAAATTAAACAAATATGAGTTAAAAACATTATAAAAAAAATGTATTAAAAAAAATTGGTTAAAAATATTATAAATAAAAAAATAAAAAAGATATTATAAATAAATTTTTTATAAAAACTATTTTTTATTGTTTTTGTTTTTAGCTAGTGATTTAATTTTTCTATTCTCAGCTTTGCAAGGGATTAGTATTAATTAAAAATTTAAATAAGAATGTATTACAAAAAAAGCTTAAACAAGAATTAATTAAAAAAAGTTTGTAGTAAAAAGATCTTATAAAAAACAATTAATTACAACAAACAAATTTATGACGAAAAATATTTGTAAAATAATTCATAAAGAAACAATAACAAAAAAAATTATTTTAATTGCTTTTTAGTAAGTTAAAAAAAATTGTTTAAAAAATATTACAAAAAAAATTAATTTATAACAAAAAAACGTATACAACAATTAATTAAAATAAAGATTATTTTGAATAAAACTACTTAAAAAAATAATTTAAAAAAATATTTATAACAAAAAATCTTATAAAAAATATAAAGTACGTTTGAAAAAGCTATTAATAAAATAATTCATAAGAAAATAACTGGAATAACAAAATTAATTTTATTGGCTTTTTTGAATTTAAGTTAAAAAAAATTATTTTGTAACAAAAAACATGTACAAAAATTAATTAAAACAAAGTTTATTTATAACAAAAGAAATTATAAAACAAATAATTTAAAAAAGTTATTTATAACGAAAACTACCATGTATAAAAAATTAAAACAAAATATTTTCTTTGTTTTTAGCAAGTTAAAGAAATTTGAGTTAAAAGAAATGATTAAAAAAATTAAAAATATTTTTTTTATATTATTTTTTTATTATTTGTTTAGTAGGTTCAAACGGTTATCCTGTGGGACACACTGAGGCTCATAGCCCATTGTGATGCCGCGTGAGGAGCTTTCCCTATTTCTCCTAAAACCATTGTGTGATTTTCAAAAATTTTAGAATATCTCCTATTTCTGCGGAACTGAGATCTTCCAATTCGTTAAAAAATTGTCTGCCTAGAATAGCAAATATCCGTCTGGATAGAGCAGGACAGTGGCACAGAAGTTGTAAGATTGCCTTTTCCTCTTCCTCATCAAGACAACTTCTACAGAAGTCATGTGTTTGCACACCCATTCTTTGGACGGGTCCTACCTATTAGGCAGTGTTCCGTTATGACTGAAACCACTGTGCTAAGACTGTGTTTATTTTGGCTTAGCAAAGATTCTGTGCGTTTAGCACTAAGAGTCGGTCACAGTTAATGGGCGATTTTGCAGGTGGCTTCATTACGCCATCTTTCGTTTGCTTTCCTTACAATTTCTTTAAGGATAAGAATCAATAACAAAAAAAAAAATACAATAGTTTAATTGCTTTTTAGTAAGTTAAAAAAAATTAGTAAAAAAATGTTACACAAAAAATTAATTTATAACAAAAAAACTTATAAAATATAATAATTAAATAAAATAAAGATTATTTATAGTAAAACAACTTAAAAATAATAATTTGAAAAAATATTTGGAACAAAGAAACTTAAAAAAAATGATTAAAAAAATATTAATAAATATTAAAAATGAGATAATAAATATTAAATATAATAAACAAATATTTTTTTTATATTATTTTTGTATATAATTTTTTTATATTATTATTTTTTTTATTATTTTTTATACTATTTTTTATATTATTTGTTTGTAAGTGATTTAATTTTTCAATTCTCAGCTTTAGTATTAATTAAAAAAAGTAGTTATAACAAAAAGACTTAAACCAAAAATTAATTCAAAAAATATGTAAAATAAAAAATCTTAAAAAAAATGAATTAAACTAAATTATGTATAACAAACAAATGTATAAAAAAGAAAAATGATTAATAGATTGGTTGGTTGGTTGGTTTAAGGGTGACCCCGCATCGGAGTGCCACATAGACCGCAAGTTGGGTCCGTTGTGTTGCCCTAGAGCTCATTATGTTACATGATTTCCCCACCTAACCGAGATTTTTATTGTGGATTTTGGTCAAAGATATTAATTCGTTTCGAGAATTTGATGAGAGATTCGATTTTCAGGCTCGAGAGTACTGAAAGATTGTCAATTGTTGGAGAGCCAAGAAGAGCGAGGCGACTTCTGGCTAGACCGGGACAACTGCACAGCAAATGTCTACTCGATACTTCTTCATCTTCGTCCTCGCAGTATCTGCACAGGTCGTTCTGAGGAACCCCGAGCCGACGTGCGTGAGTGCCCAACAGGCAGTGGCCGGTGATAAGAGATATTATATGCCTTAGTTCGTGTTTCGAAAGACTTATAAGGGTTTTCGTCTGTTTCAGATTGTAGGATGGCCAGATTTGTCTGGTCGTAACGCAAGTAGTTTCCACTCTCCACCTCCGATCAGCAATGATGTGAAATTCTCGATCAATGAGCAATTTACATGTTGAGAGCGGAATGTGGATTGTGGGTAAGTTACTAACATTTGATTGCGCAGCTCCGGCTCTTGCGAGCTCATCAGCTTTGCAGTTACCTTCGAATCCACTGTGACCCGGTATCCAGATAACTTGGACAGAATTCTGAACACTTATCTCGTTAAGAGATAAGAGACAGGATCGAACCACATCTGAGTGGGTATAAGAGGAGCTGAGTGCTCGAACGGCCGCTTGACTGTCGGTGAAAAAGCGGATATCCTCTAGTGATATTCTATTTTCTAAGAGAGTTTTCGCAGCATACCAGATAGCGCATACTTCCGCTTGGAATACGCTACAGTAGTCGGGTAATCTAAATGATAGATTGATGTGAGGGGAATTGGAAAAGATTCCAAATCCCACTTTGCCGTCTTGTTTTGAACCATCTGTATATATAGTCAGAGGGCCATTGATTTCGGTTAGATTTGTCTTCCATTCTTCCCTAGTTGGGAGTGAACAGGAGAATAGCAAGGGTGGTGATGGAAGACTTACATGATAGTCTGTGTCAGAAGAGATAACAGTGTTCCTGTTCAGTATGGCCGAATGGCCAAGATACTTATTCCATTTCGATATAGCATTCATGCGTGTCGCTGCTTTCGCTGCAATCGCTTTGCCAGCCAGATCGATAGGGAACAAGTGAAGCAACGTATTTAGAGCCTTAGTAGGTGTTGTACTTAAGCATCCTGTTATCAGGAGGCAGGCTGTTCTTTGAACTCGATCAATTGTGGCTACTCTACACCGTTTTTCGAGTGCTGTCCACCATACAACCACACCGTAGAAGAGTATCGGTTTGATGATCGAGGTATATATCCAATAAATGATCCGAGGTGAAAAACCCCAGGTTTTGCCTATAGCTTTCTTGCAAGTATAAAGAGCTATGAAAGCTTTTTTGCATCTGTTTTCGATGTTCAATTTCCAACTCAACTTCCTATCTAGAATAACTCCTAGATATTTAGCTGAATCAGATAGGAGTAATGATTCCCCTTTTAAGGTTATTGTTTGCAGTGGAGGAGATTGTTGTTTCCTATTGAAGAGAACAAGATCTGTCTTTGCTGGATTCGCATTTAGTCCGCACTCGGTGCACCATTTTGACAGAATATTGATTGAGCGTTGCATGAGCTCAGTAAGAGTATTCAGGTGTTTGCCTGACACGCAGAGAGCAATATCATCTGCATAGGCTACAACCTTGCAGCCTGCTTTTTCGAGATTTCGGAGCAAACTGTTTACAGCGAGATTCCAGAGAAGGGGTGAAAGTACTCCGCCTTGAGGAGTGCCTTTGACGGCGTACATTCTCATGCGGCTTAACCCAAGCTCTGAAGTGATTATTCTACTTTGGAGCATTTGTTCGATCATCTTACGGATGGAGTAATTAATACCCAATTTGGCAATTTCAGACAAAATAGCGTTGGGTTCAATATTATTAAAAGCACCTTCTATGTCCATAAATGCGACAAGAGAGTACTCCTTATTGTGAAGGGAAGTTTCCACTGTTTGCACCAGTGAATGAAGTGCCGTTTCAGTCGATTTCCCTTTAGTGTAGGCATGTTGTGCCTCTGAGATCAACTTAGTATCAAGTTGGGTTTTGATTTGCTCATCTAAGACTTTTTCAAAAGCCTTTAAGCAAAAAGAGGTTAGGCTAATGGGCCTGAAGTCGTTTGGTTTACAGTGTGAAGGCTTCCCCGTTTTCGGAATGAATACTACCTTCGATTTCTTCCAAATTGTCGGAAGATAAGACAGATTTAAACACTTGTTAAAGATCCTGGTTAACCAAGGCAGTAGAATTTCTAGTCCTTCTTGAAGTTCTGCTGGAATGATGTTGTCAGGACCTGGTGATTTAAATTTTTTAAAGCTTAGTATTGCTGTAGAGATGCTATTAGAGCTGATTAGATCTGATCTATTCCCATAATTACTCTGAAAAGTGCTGGGAAGTGCAGGTAAGTTGGCAACACAGCCTGGAAAGTGAGATTCTAGAAGTATTCTAAGAGTGTGGTCAGTTGAAGTAGTCCAAGTTCCATCTTGAGTCATGATAAAACTGGGAGAGACTGGGTTTGAAGCAAAGATTCTTGCGTAGTCTGCTTACTTCTGAGGTGTTTTCTAATTCTTGAGTGTATGATCGCCAGGATGTGCGTTTTGCACTTCTGACAGCTTTCTTAAAGTCTTTGAGACATTGTCGATATTCTTCCCATTCGTCTGTTATTTTAGATTGGTTAAAGAGTTTCCGAGTTCGATTGCGAAGTTCTGAGATTTCTGGAGTCCACCAAAAAGGTTTATGCTTACCTCCTGTTTTTGTCAGGGGACAAGATTGTCGTGCTGCGCTTTGACACGTCTTCGTTATCATGTTGACAGCGTTTTCGATATCGTTTTTATTTGCCATTTCAAACTGCCTGATATCAGGAAGTCCATTGGCAAGATGTTCTTTATATTTGATCCAATTCATACGCTTTTTGTTAAGGTACTTCATGGGTTTTGCCGTTTCGGCTTTTAAAGTGAATGTTATATATTGGTGGTCGGAAAAAGAGTGCTGTTTATCAACGCTCCAGTCCTGCACCAGTTGTGTACATGATTCGCTAGCAAGAGTAATATCGAGTACCTCTCTTCTAGACGAGTTAAGAAACGTAGGGACATCACCTCTATTACATATATCAAGCTTATTCGCTAGAATATAATCAAAAAGTTGCTCACCTCGTGTGTTGTTGTTTGTACTGCCCCAAACAGTATTATGTGCATTAGCGTCTGCTCCAATAATGACGCGTTTCTGGATCAGATGCGCCGTATTGACGAGCCTTCTCACTGCTTCAGGAGGAGGCGCCTCCGCTGCGTCGTAAGGCATGTAAGCCGACACAATCCAAATCGGGCCGTGGACAGCTTCAACCTCTATGGCAGTGGTGTCAGCATTGCTAAAGGGAAGAAGAAAAGCATTAATATGTTTTCGAATGAGAATACAAGAGCGCGATCTAACGTTAGCCTCACCTTGAAACAAGGTGTAGTGCCTATCTTTCAGGCCGCATATCTTGTTGTTTGATATCCAAGGTTCTTGGATGAGAATGATGTCTTCTCTGAGGTCAGAGAGACGAAGAATGAGGGCTGCCGAGGCAGCCTTAGAGTGGTGCAGATTAATCTGCAGCACTTTTAGACGGACATTCGATGACTGTGGCGTTCGCGTCATCACCGCTATCTAAAAGACTATCCTCGTCCCCGAGTTGAATGTTAAATAAGTTTCCCACAAGTTCGCTGTTTGATTCCGAGTCGGACTCAATCGTCGAATCTTGTGAGAGAGGCTTATCGACATCCATCTCGGGGGCCGCCGTACTCTCTTCGCTGGGTGCGAGGAGATTTTTCGGCTGATAGGTCCAAATGGTAGTGGTAGTGAACCCGAATGCCACAATCCCCTTGCGGTCGTCCAGTGCTTGAACGCTTTCCTGGTCCAGGAGCAGCGTGACATGTCTGGAGTTTCCTGAAGGCTCTTCCACCTTAACTACCCTCCAGTTTTCGGTGGGTAGGTTCGGGTTTCCGATCTTCAGTAGCTCCAGGATGGTTTCCGGATCGGATGGCTCTACAGGTATTCTTGCTCTGCCGCGGGGTTTGTTGGGAATTTCACTCTTTTTGATGAGTTGGAGATTCGCTCCGGGCCATACCTCGCCGAGTCGGTCGAGGGCCTTGCCGTACAGGCTGACCGAACGTTGATCCGAGCACGCGATCAACTTGACCCTTGCCTGGAACCATCCCGCGTCAGAGCAGAAAGGAGGAGGCCCTGGGTTCTGCTTCAGAACGTCCAGGTATCCCAACTGGAGTTTTCTCTCCACAATCTTCCAGTTTGATGGAGAGATGAAACCGTCAGGGTGGCTCTTATCCACCACCGCCATGACCAGACTATCTCTGGCAACTTCGCAGAACTTGCGTAATTTGACCTCAGAGGAAGCTTTATGCTTCTTGGGGTCGTTGGAGCTAGAAGGATCCTCTGAAGACCGCTGCCGCTTAGCTGCACTCGGTTTCTCTTTGGACGCCTCATACTTCCGAAGAAATTCCCGGGCCCAACCGAGAGTTGACTTTTGTTGGTCGGACAGCTCCTCCTCAGGGGTTTTGCCGAACTTTTCCGTAAGGAAAGTGGCGCGTCTTCGATCTCTGTATCGACGGAGATGAGGAGGGATAGGTTTTCTGGAGACTTCTGTCCGACTTGTTTTCCCAGTTTCTGGCAAAACAGATTTGGTGATCAATGGGTTCTCCGCACCCGAGTCGGTTTTGGAGGAAGTAGAAGCCACCTGGGAGTGCGGTGGTGTCTCCTTGACGGTCTTGCTCTTAGTGAGCACTTTAGCCACCGAAGGGGTGGTTTTTGACCCCGCCATAAGTTTGGTGGAGCCAACGGGTCTTCCGCGTCGGGAAGGAATTTTTTGTTGTGTTGTTTGTTTTATGTTAGTTTTGTTCATTTTTGCGGGGCGGTCACTCAGCTGACGAGTCAGCAGTCGTAACCAGAGATATTCGTAGGGAAATAATGGGGTTCGCCACGGCAGAGCCCTATGCCGTGGTAAGTCGAATTTAAACTGGGGTGCGACAGGTGCCCCAGAGTCCGCATACTAGCGACTTAGCTCACCCTAAGCCATGCATCCCTCGGCGTATGCTGTTCCACCTTGGATTGGTAGCCTTTGATATAAGGAAGTGGCCTTCTCCCCGTGAGTCCATGTTTACTCCATTCGTATTAGCAGAGACATGACCTACTAATACGAGTGGCTTCTCGCCTTCCACCGAAGTGGATATGGGTCACTGCCAGCAATTATGGCAGTTACGGCACGCGTGCAGTAACACTGCACTACATGTTGTTCCCCCTACCATAGTTGTTGGTTGACGAGAACTAGGCTGGTTCGCGAGTAGGCTTTTACCAAGGCTATGACCTACTTAACCACAGAAGATAACTGTGGCGTACCCTATCCACCACCTGGGACGCGCCGCAATAGGTGCCCAACCAAAGGGATTAATAGATTAATAACGAAAACTATTTATAAAAAAATTAATTTAAAAAAAAGTTCTACAAAAAAATATTTTATTTGCTTTTTAGTCGGCAACGTGACTATACCTCTCCCAGCGCTCGAACGCAAAGAATAGAGTCGTCACGGTTGAGGATCTATAATAAGAAATACTTAAATTTATGTGCTTAACATTTTTTGACATATTTTTAAGGGATTATATTAACATTTTATGAAAAAAAATTTTTTTTTTTCGAAATTTTACAGGTGTCTGTCCCCTTAAAAAATTGTAGTTAAGAAAGAATTACAAAAAAACTGTATTACAAAAAATATTAAAAAAAAATTTATATAAATAAATCTTTATAACATTCAACAAAAAATTTCAAAAAAAATTAATAACAAAAAAAAAAAATATTACGAAAATTATAAATACATTTTTTTAAATTTGTTTTGTAGCAAGTGATTTAGTTTTTCTATTCTCCGCTTTGCAAGTGATTAGTATGAAAATTAAAAAAAAAAAACAAGAAAAAAAAAGTCTAAATATGTTTGTATGTGTGTGAGAAATAAAATTTGTGCATAACTATGTAGTTGTAGAGTGAAATCGTGTCACGCCGAGCCGCTTAGCATTCGGCCGCCTAAAACACGAATAACATAGATTTAAATGTAATAAAGTCGATGCCCTCATTACTCGACCACTCAGTACATACTTGAGCACTTAAGTAAGACTTCAATGCGTATAAGAAAATAAGTAAATAAAAATAAATATGTATGAAGGCATAATAAAATGTACCATTTGAAAATTTATTATTAACAAATGAAAAAAAAGAACACAAACAATATAATAAAACCCACAAATGGATTGAAAGCTATAGGACTAAGAAAATCGTATCGAGACTAATACATGCAGGCATAGCTTTGAAAAAATTGTAAAAAAAATAAAAAATTTTAAAAATATAAAAAAGATATACATAAAAACTCCGTTAAGCAATGCAGCAACCGATGACACACGCAAACACAAATAGCCACACCCTAACTTAGTAAGAGCCTACACACACCAATACATTTACTACAATGATAATCTGAGCTGATCTATTGATGATGACATACATACGTACATATATATTATTTACTTGAGTGTAATGCAGCTACTTATTATATAAAAATAATATTAATTCTAATTATAATATAAAGAAAAAAGTAACGGCATCTAGACTTATAGAAATCGAGAAAAGGCATGTATTGTAAGCTGAATTGCAAGGTTAAGGAAAAATTAATTATAAAAATATTGTGGAAAGCCAGTGCGGTAACAAAAAAAGGAAATATAAAGTAGTTGAAAAAAAAAACAAAAATAATTCAGTGTGTGTATGAAATTCTAATGCTTAATTATGAAAGAAAATATTATTGTAATTTTTTAAAAGTGCTCTAAAATTACTTAAAAATCATAGTAATTTAAATACTATTAAGAAGCCATATAAATTTAATTAACATATTAATATATGAACCGTAAACAACAAAGCAGGCAAATATACCCACAACAACACACAGAACAAGGTAGGTACTTATAGAAAAACCAAGAAAAAATGAAAAAAATACAAACAACAAATATTACCAAAAATTGCTTGTTTTATTAATTACTGGAATAACCACCTTACTAACAAGGGAATATAGATTTGTCAGGTTGCTTGTTCAAGACAAGATACTCACTCGGTGGCCCTAAGCCCCACTGTGATACCTGCATTTGATTTCCATCTCGTAACTAAGTTGCTTAAACCACTTGGATTAGTTTTCTCTCTCTCAAACACTCCAAGCGTCACTTCATCGTCATCGTCATCGTCCACGCTTCTGCGCCATACGTTAGGACGGGCATGATGAGAGTCTTGTAGAGCGTTAGTTTTGTTCGTCGAGAGAGGACTTTACTACTCAATTGCCTACATAGTCCAAAGCAGCATTTATTGGCAAGAGAGATTCTACGTTGGATTTCAAAACTGACATTGTTATCGGTGTTAATGCTGGTTCCTAAGTATACGAAGTCCTTTACAACCTCAAAATTATAATTGTCAACAGTGACGTGGGTGCCGATACGCCGACTGTTGGTTTGATGACAGGAGGTACTTCGTTTTGTCCTCGTTCACCACCAAACCCACTTTGGTGTTTTGCCTCTTTATCCAGTTTGGAGAAGGCAGAACTAACAGCGCGGTTGTTAAGCCCGATGATGTCGATATCATCGGCATACGCCAACAGTTTTACGCTCTTATAAAAATGAGCGGTAATCTGGTGTTATCAAATCAAGCTCATTGGTCAAGTAACGATAAACTAAACAGCTTTGAAAAGCGTTTCTTACAATCTTGATGGGGGTTTTTTTTGCGGAAGGGGATGATAAAAATGTTACAAACATTCAATTTATGCCGTCGCGCTATTGATATGTGGGGCACGCTCCCACTAAAACAGACCTTTCCTCTTCGGCTGACTTCCACCCCGGGACCGCATTTGCACTACATCGAGAGTGGAGCCGTGATGTTCGATAACAACCGCAAAAGTAACCTGCGTCCAGGCTCTCTACCTATGACGTATTGAGGTTATACGTCGGTGATATTCTCCGTTACTCCATTAAGAAGTAAATGGAACGTCAAAAGTGGGCGTCTGGTCGAACGTCTTGTCTGCGTTTGATATTGTCGTGAGTCATTAACTCAAGCGTCCGTAATTGTTTTCGGTATGTCTGAGTCGACCTCCTCTGGAACACTGTTTCATGTTAGCTTTAGCACTTGTCGGGAAGTTCGTTGTGATCAGACGCGGCACAGGGCGTTAATATTATATTATTTTGCTCTAGCTGCCGGTACTGGAACAGCTCTATTGTTCGCCTTTCTTCGATCTGCTTGTGTAGCGTACGCAATACTTGCTTGGAAAACTTGCATGCAGCATCCCGGAAATGTTTTGAAATACACATATTGCCAGTTAAATTAGTCTCACTTGGCTGTCTGCCAAGGATAGTGGCTAACTCCTAACGAGTTTTGGACAGTAGAAGAGTACGTGTTGTGCGTCTTCAACATTCTCAGGTAGGGCAGACTGGTGAAGCGGAGAGACCAAACCTATGCAGATAATACTGAAAGCACTCGTGTCCGCTCAGCATCTGGGAGAGGAAGTAATCCAGTTCTCCGTGTCTTCGCCGTAACCACGAGACAAGGTTAGAGATAAGTTCGTGCGTCCAGCTGCCTTTAGAAGAATGATCCCATCTTCGCTGTCATTCGTCAAGTGACGCCAATCGCTGTGCCAACTTTTGGTAATTTGAAGGTTTTGCACCTTGCCTTGGATAGAGAGGGTTTAGTTCACCTGCTCGGATATCTAGTGGAATTTTTCCAGCGATCACGCAAATCTCACACAATTTGATGGTATCACACGCTATGTGGGTTGTGACTTACCGGAACCACACATACTTAAGGGGTAACACCACTCTACACGCGTAAAATAAACACGATTTTTAAAGAATTTTTTTGTATATATTAGAAAGAAAAGGAAAACAATCACTCTGATTTGGGAAGTTATTACTTATATACTAAAATACAAAGTTTGATCGAAAAATTTTACAAAGTGGCGGCATTGGAGACATTTTTGTAATGTGGTTTCTCTTGAAGGAGCTCCGTGGCACGCAGCACAGAGGGTGCAAATTTTAATCTGGAACAAGGAAATTTTTTTTTCTTAATCTAGATAAGAATAGCTAGAGAAACACGTAGGGGATTTAAAAAATATTTATTTTTGTGGAATTAGCAAGTATTTGAAGGAAAAAACTCTATTTGGGACTAAAAAAACGGCACTTAAATAATCATAACAATCGTTTAAATTAATCTATCGAAAATCCCCTACGCTCTTCTCTTAAGAAGGTTATTATACAGACTTAGTGAAAAACCTGATTAAAAGTATTTAAAATTGTTTGAGTTATGCTGCGTGCCAATTTCAGAAAACGTGTTTTGTAAAAAACGCGTTTAAAGTTTGGAAATTTGGAGAAATCGTTAGGGAGCAGTCACTAACGCTTGGTTAAAAGCTTAAAATATTTATAAAATAAACTTCGGTAACGTATAAAACTTTTTGTTCTGTATTTTAAAAGGTTCAAAGAATTTTTTAAGCTTATAAAAAAAAATCAATTTTTTGAAATTTCTACAGTGGTGCTGCCCCTTAAACTCCAACTCATCCAGTTTCGTTATTAAGAACTCATTCAATGCAGTTCGGTACTGTTCGCTAGCTACGGTTAATGCTCTTCTTTTGCCGTCTTCAAAAAACTATGGCCCAAAGACATTTTTGGAGTAAGCAGCGCGTCATATGGTTACTTTTTATGGATGGAGTAGGTTATCATGGCGAACACGCGGATTGTCGGTTGCCCATGCGGTTAATTTTTCACAACAAAGTTTACTTTGGATTCTAGACAAAAAATTACTAAATCGCTAGTTTTGTTGGCGGCGTGATGGCAAATGGTGATTGCTAGACATTTTTTTCGGCATTCTCACGATGGTAACCTAGTGACTTGCATTTGAGAGAATAAAAAGTGCATTGAAACAAAATAATACTTTTTGGAATTTGGCTTAAAAAATTTCTGACTGTTTATACAGTTTTACAGGTAAGGGTAGAATCTTAGAAATCTTAGAAAGCTACTCTTAACTTAGCACAAAATACAACCGGAAAAGGATACAAAATACACTGGTACTCAAAGTTTTGCAGACTTCTGAGCTTTTTCCATAAGAGCTTTCCCATCAAGCACTTTAAATGCAGTTACAAAACGACATACAAAGTTAATACTGTATAGGCCGGTCCGGTTTTATTATGTTTCGGCTTGGTTCACACCCACCATAGGTCTCTACTATCTAAAAATAAATATTTTTAAACTGCGGCTGGAACTGTTAGGAGGCTGGCCACATTTAAAATAATCAACTTAAATTTATTACATAAAAAGAAAGATTTGTGCAGAAAATGTAATCGCTAACTTGGCACAGTTGGTCGAAATATCTATAAAAGTCCTGTTTATGGGTTGCGATGAACTTTGTTGTGGAACACAAATGAAGAGGCAGATCTATATGTGTCTACAGCGACAGCCGAGCTGCGATCATGGCCTTAGACAACCCATCAATGACTTCAAGAGTAGTCGAGTCCTTTAAATCCAGGCTGAACTATGTCGGTAGACATACAGTCCTGATGCTAACATGGGTCCCGGGGCATGTGGGTAACGAGACCTCTGACTCTTTAGCTAGGATGGGTTCTGAAGCCAACTTCCGTCCGACCGACTGTCACAGTTCCTCCTGCCATTAAGCAGAGAGAACTGCAGGCAGCTGGTTGGACTGATAACGGGCCACTTTCTTTGGGCGAAGCACATAGAAAGGTGGGCATCTGAACAGTGCACTCTGCCCAGCATATGCGGAGGAGGATGAGACGGTGGACCACTTTCTATGCATCTACCCGGTGTTCGCTCGAATCAGGCTTGAGGTCTTTAGCGTTGATGTGTTAAGAAGCGACCACTTTGGCTCCTTGGCACCACAAGATCTACACAGATTTCTTCGGAGGTCACACAGATTTAAAAAAAATTAAAGGGAGTGCAGTAGAATGGACTCAATGTTGTCTGAGTGCTTTACTTGCTAGTTTGTCTCGAAAAAAACCATTTTTTAACAAATTTTTTACTAAATAAAAAAAATTATTCTGAGTCATGGAAATCTTTAGTTTGACCTCTATGCGCTCTTTTATGCATCTGCCTAGTTCACCAATGTCAAATATGAGTGATCTTCTAATCTTTCAATGCTGTTTTTTAATTTCTTGATTACTAGCCGAAGCTTATCCATACTTGGATACCAAGACCCGGTAAAATACCAGATGACGCTATTAAATAATTTTTAAAAACCCATTTCAACAGAACAAACCTTAATTTTAATCATCAAGACGGCTTACATAGATCAGAGCTGACGGAGTTTATCTGTGTTAAATTTGGGCATACAAAATTAACCCACGAACACCTGCCGAACTGAAGTCTTCCTAGAACCTGTTCCTTCTTCTTCTTGATTGGCGTGACAAGTTTAAACGATTTTACCCGGGTTTAACAAAGCGCGCCAGTCGTTTTTTCTCGTGCTAACCGATGCCAGTTGGAAACACCAAGTGAAGCCTAGTCCTTCTCCACCTAATCTTTCTAACGCATATGGGACCTTTCTCTTCCTCTGCTGCCACCAGCTGGTATTGCAACGAATACTTTCAGAGCCGGAGCGTTTGTATCCATGCGGATGGATTTCAAATGTTTTTTTATGAGGAGCTTTTTCATGGCAGAAGTACACTCAGGGTCTTGCCATTGTCTGCTGGGGAGCGACCGCTATTAGGGCAAACTTTTTTTCTACCATTTGGTGTTTCGCGCCTGGGGTGTCGATTCCGAGTACTTCCGAATAGTAGTCATGCTCTAACCGATTCTAGTCTAATTTGACCCAAGTATTCAGTTTTGGACTAGTTACAAATTTAAATAAAAATTAATAAATGCAAACATCCAAAACATTTTATTATAAATTAAAATATTAACATATTTTTTTTTACTTTCACATTTCTTGTTCACCTTAAAATTACTAAATATAGTGGAAGTTATACATTTTTTTAAATTTTAAATATAGGGTGGGCCATGTAAAATTTGCTTTTTGAATCGGCTATAAAAGTTAACTAATCAATATTTTTTCAAACTTTCTTTTCTATTTTGAAGATTGAACATTGTCATTTATGAATGAAAAATAATATCGTTCAAATGACTACCACGACTGGCTTTACAGTACGCCATTCGATCAACCCAATTTTTAAGCACATTTTCGATTGTTTGGGCTCCAATTTCATGAATGGCAACTTCGATTTCGTGTTTTAAAGCATCAATCGTCTCTGAATGGTTCTCATAGCATTTGTCCTTAACGGCTCCCAACAAAAAATAGTCCAACGGGCTTAAAACACAGCTCTGAGGCGGCCAACTGATATCGGAATTTCGGCTGATTATTCGGTTTCCAAAAACGGTAGCCAAAAGTTCGAGTGTAACTTTGGCAGTGTGACAAGTTGCACCGTCCTGTTAAAACCAAATGTCGTCCATATCATGCTCTTCAATTTTTGGAAACAAAAACTTGTTGAGCATGTCACGGTAACGCTCGCCATTTACTGTAACCGCGGAAGAAGAAGAAGACTCCCCACTTTGGAAATAGGTTTTTAATATTTCCCAATTTTGTTCAAGCGTGTAGCATCCCATTTTGTAAATGTCAAACCTTTAAATAAATTATGAACACATTTGACATGTCATTTGTGTTACCATTCTCAAAAAAATAGGTGGTTCAAAAAGCAAACGCTATATGGTCCACCCTGTATATATTCTGCTTTCCAATTACACTTTAGTCTGCCCTTCGTTTAATTGAACGGACGGCCTTTAAAGTCTTAAGATCCGCTACATTAATATAATAGAAACATATTTGTTTGCCTATACCTTTAATTCTTCATTTTGTAACTGTTACAATTTTGGGCCCTCTCGAACTAGTCTACATTTATCCGCAAAGTGCCAATTCATGGACTAAAATGTTTGCTGAGTAGTTAAACTTTTAACTGCATGGAAAATACCGAACGCAACAATGTTGTTTGCTCTACAAATATAAATACTTACCCATACATACATAAGTGCACAACCAGCCAAATAGACGCCACGAAATGTTCGCCTGAATTCCCGTGGATAGAAAGAAATGCAGTGCGTTCGATGCGTCTCTGTATCCTGCATCTAAAGGGCATGAGAGCCTGGTGTGCGACCGAATGCAATACGAGTACAGCTACTTTACACACTCACTGGCATAATGAGAACTAAACAACTAAGCTGAGGTTTCATATGCTCACAGAGAGTATATAAGCACTACATACATAAAGGAGTGGATATGGCGAGTTGCGTGCTAAGGAGGTAATGAGTATTGCGAGTACAAGAAAAACAAGGTAGGGAAGCATTAGCGATGCCAATGCATGTACAGTACTTATTATATACAAACGCATATCAGTGAATGGTTGTGAAATCAAGCAGCAAATAATAAAAAGACTACCAAGTGTACCGAAGGTCATTGTTTTGGTAAAAGGATCGCTTAGATCATTTATTTATGTACATATATGTATACGTGTATATAAATATATATACTTATGAGCATTGTTAAATCAACTACCAGCCTTTCCAGTGTAGAGCAGCTGACGTAAATTTTATAATCGAAGTTACTTTTGTATTTGCAAGCATGAATGGATCCCACTTTTCTTTGATACTTTGATCAACTAGTTGCGCATTGAAAATTATAACGAATCTAGCGGTTCCTATTCCACACACCATATGCATGTATAGTATTTAATATAGAATACCTGTAACCTCTCTGTGTTGAAAAACAAATGCGAAGCGATTCCATCTTAAGTGATCCAAGTATTTTGGAAATCGTCTTTAATTTTTTAGAAAATTGATTTATTATTATTGGTAATTATTATTCGCCCGCCGTAGCCGAATGGGTTGGTGCGTGACTGTCATATGAAATTCGGAGAGAACGTAGGTGCAAATCTCCGTGAAACACCAAAATGAAGAAAACAAAACATTTTTCTAATAGCGGTCGCCCCTCGGCAGGCAATGGCAAACCTCCGAGTGTATTTCTGCCATGAAAAAGCAGCGAGACTAATGCCCGATCTAAAAATTGGGTAGAAAGAAAGCATGGTGAGGATAACTATTACCTCACACAGTTTTTGTTTTTTTTTACCTCGAAAGTATTTGTGGCGAATGGAGAAAGTGAGCCTATCAAACTGCATATATGGAGATAGTGAGCACACCTTCTTTAAATGCGAGAGGTGGAACATAGAGAGAAGAGCTCTGCAACGAGCTATTGGTGTATTTACACCTGAAGAAATAATCGAGAAAATGATGATAGACGAAGAAAAATGGAACGACGTCGAAAATTTCGTAGAGAATATTATCTGAAAAAAGAAAGAAAAGGCGACCCTGGACTCAGGGTGCGTATGTAAGTGTCCTTCTTAGGACGCCGTCTTGGCCCTCTACCTCGAAGCAATACTGAAGCAGTACCGGGGTGGAGGACAAAATCCAAGAGAAGAGAAGGGATATTTTTAGTGGAATCACGACACACGTAGTAGCGACAGTTACTATAAGGAATTTTTAACCCAACCTCACACAAAAACAAAAACACACAAAGAAAAATGGATGCAGATTATTTCTATGATCTCAACTTCTTCAATAAATTTTAATATCTATCCCATGTTATTTATTTTTTCATCCTCTGATATAAAATATGTTTACCCAGGCGTTTGCCCTGCCTTCTTTATCAGTGCTGCGCATAATTCTAGCATATATTTGGTGGTTTCTGGTTTTGTTTTTTACATTAAATTTTCTTTTTAATTTTTCAGGATAAAATAAATAAATAAAAAATAATATAAAAATTTTTTTTAAACTAAATTGAATTTTTTTGTTGAGATTTTTGAAACAGAAAATACTTTTTTGTTCAAAATTTTTAAGGAGTAAATTTTTTTTAGTCATTTTTGTAGAAAAAAAGTTTCAATGTTAAAAATTACCGAAGTTGTTTCTCTATAAAAACCCCACACTCCAAATCTCAATTTTATAATTTTATTTCAGTTTATTTTGTATAGTATCAAACCAATTTTCAAAAAAAAAATTTAATAATATACTATAATGTCCAAAGTTCTTGGATCACTTGACATGGAATCGCTTATTAGAGAAAGCTTGGCTTCACTTTCCAAAATACAGAAATTTACGTTTTTCGAATTATGTTCCTACTTAGGAGGCGCGCGACTTATTGATTAACTTAAGCTCGTTTCAAAACAGGAGAATATTCTCATCTTTGCCTTTCATTTTCGATTTATTCCGTGGTTTTGCTGACTGTCCGGTGCTTCTTGACAGGATTTTCTTTAATATTCCGGCCAATGCTTCGTCCGGAGCTTTTCTATGTTGGTATTTCAAAATGTCTTTATGCGCGAAATGCTCTCATTACTAGAGTCTTAATAGAGTCTAACAAAATCTCTAAATTTGTTGAGATAGATTTTTCGTTTTCAAAAGATCGCATATTGAAATTTTTGAATATTTATTATAAATAGTTTAATTGTACTTTCGTTTTTTAATGCCTGTTAACCTTAAAAAATTTCTACTTAGCTTATAAGAATCTATTATATTCATTGGGCTTAATATATAAATTACTATTATGCTTAGAGGCATATACAGGGTGAACGATATGAAGTGTTACCTGTTCAAAATATCAAAGACAAAATTGTTGAAAAATTATTACAATTTTAACATATATTCACTTTAGCTCGATATGACCACCTTTTGCCTTCACTATAGCCTTCAAACGGTCAAAAAATGAGTTGTATAGTGCAGTACCTGTCCATTGAGTTATGACCGATGATAAAAATTACATTTTTGTGGCTTTGAGAGCGATGATTTTAAAGCATTTAAAAAAGTCTTCATATTTGTTTATTGTTATTTCCATTGAATTCAGACAATTCATGCTTATCCTGGATGTGTGACATGGAGCTCCATCTTGCATTAAGGGGTATTCGACTATCGGGCTCTTCAGGGTTTCTAAATAAGGCAGCAAAACGTTTTCCAGCACATCCACGTACTGGACAGAGCGCATTGTTCCCTCAACAAAATGTAGCGGACCTGGTCACTGTGCAGTTAAACAGCCCTAAACCATAACACTGGGGGTGCTTGACCCTTGAAAGTACTCAACCTTCAGAATAAAAAGTCCATTTTCGTATAAGCATCGTCGTAATGTTCTTTTCAAAATATTTACTCCAGATTCCTGAACCTCTTTTCAAATCATCCGATCCTTTTGGTTGAGGTTATGCGTTCTCGGCGACAGTTTTGGCGATTGTTTGAAGTTACCGCTAAAAAGATTTTGCAAAAATCACATATACCATAGACGCCTGGGATATTCCAACGGTTCTTGCTATGTCTACATAGGTCAGTTTCTGGGCTTTCAAAAGAACTGCAATTTGTTGCATTTTTAAAAGAAACTGGTTAAATTGAAAAAAAGGATAATCCACGTGACAAATTCAAAAGAATGTAAATTTAGTACTTACTGTTGTTATATTTTAGATATATGAATATTCACTATTCAATTCTTTCACTTTTCAGACGATCTCCATTAGTTTTTTTATGATCCTCACACAAGAACGAACTAATTCGCACTGGCACTTGAACACTTAACTTTTCACTTATAAGCAAACAAATTGATCATTTTCTAATCGTAGCAGTCTAATTGACCGAAAATTCTCAAAAACATCTAAGAGCAAGTTAAAAACCCCTTAATACCCTTTTTATTTAGAAAAACACAAATTACATTGAAAATTTTACTTGATATTTGAAGTTCTCAGAAAAAATGCCATCGGTTATAATTCAATGGCCAGGTACTGTTATTACTGACAGAGAATTCGAAATGAAATCTTCTGAAATAAAAGTTCAGTATTATCAAAGCAATGACTAAACTAAATTTCATCGAAATTGGATAACATTTAACATTCCCATTCATATTTTTTCTTTTCTAAGAGAAGAAGGGACCGAAATCCGGCCAAGTTTACTCTCTACAGCCACGGCTTATATGACGCCGTTATGCTCTGGTCACCCCCATAGCCGAATGGGCTTTTGTGTGACTTGCATGCAGTAGGGGCTAGTTCCGAAACCCATTGTGAGCACAAAACAACAAATAATAGGAAAAAAAGTTTTTTCTTATAGCGATCCCTTCTCGGTAGGCAATGACAAACCTCCGAGTGTAATTCTGCCATGAAAAAGCTCCACATAAAAGACCTATTTCGAAGGCGGCATAAAATTGTGGTTTCCTCCATTTGGGAAGCAATATCAAGAATTGTTAACATTTAATACTGAGTTAAAATTTTGTCGGCTGGTGTGATTTGTGATCGCGCCAAGTGACTCCCCCTTTACTCACTGTCGATATATGTCGTGTCGGATTAAATATATGTACATAAATATTTATTTAATATTATCTATAAAGGGGGTGTCGGATTACCATTTAGTGATGCTACAGTTTCGTTAGTAAACATTGGGGAATTGAGCTGATCTCCTCACTTCGACACAAGTTGTGTTTTGAAAAAAATAAAAATTAAATCAACTAACAATTGGTAGTACATTACGAATCTATCCCATCTTACATATTACTTATATGTGTACCGAAATGTATGAACATAAATATATTCCTATGCAAATGCATGCGTAAATCTATTGTCAAGTTGCACCACCAGCCTAGATTTGTATGAAGAGGTGGGTGACATTTGCTCAGCTCATCGGTGAAATGAAGTGCACTTGCGCCAGCATACAAACAAACGTTATCAGTATGCACTTGTACGCATATTTCATATGTTGGTGGCAATATTAGAAAAATACTCTTACATGTAACCCCAACTACAACATTTTATTTTACACATACACATGGACATACTCATCACTTACACTTTTGTTGCGTTCACGCCTGACTTGGTGTCGCCGGTGAGGGATTTGAATGTGTTCGCATTTCGCTTACACAAACTTGCATACGAGCACACGTACATTCATGCATTTACTTATATACTTACACACAGTCACATTGTAGGGATGCCAATCCCGAAATCCCGCAAATTTCGGGATCCTTCTTACTTATTTACATATCTACGCACATTGAATAATGCACCTACAATCTACATACACATGCACATATTATAGGGATTTTAGTCCCGAAATCCCGTAAATTCGTTATCCCGAATGTTTTTAAACTTACAAATTTATTAGAATTTAATAGAAAAATAAACCAGCTTATTCAGTGGAATTGAGTAAGCTTTTGTTGTTAAGAAACTTTTAGAAATCAAGTTGTAAAAAGTAAATGACTAGTAACTGACTAAAGGTGCAAAATTAATCATTCAATCTTACTTTTGAATAACTTTTTTACCAAATAAAAAAAAAATATTTTGAGTGATGAAAATCTTTATTTTGACCTTAAGGGGACAGATACCTGTAAACGGCCATATTTTCTTTGATTTTCATTAAAATTATTTAAAATGAAGGAGTCAACATATTTTTTTGAAAATTGGCATACAGTTTACTTATACATTAAAATAATATACATTTTTTATTTTTTTTTTATTTTAATCACTTAAAATGACGGATGTACACTCAATTCTTCCCGGAATGTCGCAGCGGGGCTGCTCAATCGGCGGGCATTGTAGCATCGGCGTCAGTGACCTGAATACAAAAAACCAAATATTTTTTTGTTTCACGTTCACGCCGGCGCGTACCACCGGTGGCCCGCACAAGTCTGCTTCATGGGGCGGCGCGTACCACCGGTGGCCCGCACAAGATTGCTTCATGGGGCGACGTGTGCCACCGGTGGGCCGCACAAGATTGCGTCATCTGGCAGCGCGTACCACCAATTGTACTTTATTAGACGGTACCTATGCGATGAGATGCCATAAACGACTACCCTTACGAACAAATTCCGTTTTATGACCTGTAATTGCTCCCGTCCGATAGAGCGAAAAGATGTTAACATTGCCGTCTGTGGGCGAAGGCCATGAATAACAGCGCCGGCGTGAACGTGTTAATGTCATAATTTCTATATGAGTTAAACAAAAATGGAAAAAAATGGTGGAATAAAATGCTTAAAAGAAAACAATGAATTTTTGGGGCGCATTTTCCTACTATTTTTGCTTCGAAAAAATTATTGTTTCGAAAACCTTTCGAATTGTAAATTCACATAGAAAGTAATATCATAAAAAAGATGTTTGCAAAACTTCAGGGAGATCGGCCAATAACTTTACGAGTTATCGTGTACGCCAATTCGAAAAATATGGTTTTGAGAAAAACGCGTCTTAAGTTGATAACGTAGCTATACCTCTCCCAGCACTCGAACGCAAAGAAAAGAGTCGTCAGGGTAGGCAATCTGTAATATAAGAAATACTTAAATTTACGTTCTAAATTTTTTTTGATATATTCTTAAAGTATTATATTAACATTTTATGTAAAACAATTTTTTTTTTGAAATTTTACAGGTGTCTGTCCCCTTAAATCGCTCCATTGCTTGTCTTTTTGTGTATTGCAGCTCTCTCGATCACAATTGTCAAAAATGATTCAAGACGTCGTAATTGCAAAAATGATAAATCTTTTGGGTAGAGTGATTAATTTTGCACCACCTCTTATATATACTGTGTTAAAAAACTAAACTACAGTGACTTATATAGAGTAGAGTGAATATATTTATAAGTTCCTATCGTTCCTTTAAACAGCAAAGGGCTGTAACAAGTTTTTTCCAAGTTGTTCTGTCGTTTGCATGAGTTTTGATCTCGTTCCAACTTAGCTGGAGATTCTCCATTTCTGTTTCCAGCTGCCTTCTCCATGCATGAGCTGGTCTTCCTCTACGTCTGCTGCCTTGTGGGTTCCATGTAATGGCTCGTCTAGCTATTTCTTCGGGTGGTTTGCATAGCGCATAGCCAATCCAATTCCACTTACGATTTCAATTTCTGTTGCTGTTGCGTCAAGTGCCACAGTTTGTCATTAGTTACTACATTGAACCAGAAGATTTTGTTGATTTGGCGAAGCCACTTACTGACAAACAATTATACTTTCTGGTGCTGTCTTTTGGTGCTGCATTCCACGTTTCGCATCCGTACAACATTGCTGATTTTACGTTCGATTCGAAAGTTTATGGTTTTGTATGGCGGAAAATGATGCGTGAGTTCCACACTGGGCCTAGGGCGTCGAAAGCTTGTCTAGCTATTGCAAGTGCAATTAAGCCGCCACTTTGTCAAACATGGAGCCTAAGTAACAAAAACCGTCAACTTTTTCAACGACTTATTGTAGACGAAAAAGTGCTCGTTACATTCGGTGTTAATTCGAAGAAGTTTGAAGGTTGACAAACTCCTTTATTCGTTTGCTTTCGTTGCAAAATTAAGCACCACTTTGATTTTTCTTTTTATATCTGCAGTGGTGCTGCTTAAAAAGCAGTTGCCATCAACGTAGTCTAAGTCCTCGAGCCTTTCAGTTAGGCCCCATGGAAAGCCTCTCTTTTCCTTAGTTGGCTTAAGGTCCGCGCCTCATTTGAAATGATGCTTTTTGGGTGTTTCTTTAAAAGCATGTAAAACGGAAACGCATAAAGATTTTTTATTTTTGTTTTGACTATTCTATTTTCTGATCTATTGTTAAAAAATAAAAATTTGTTTTCGGCCATACAAGGTCGTTCAAAGAGTTGTTAGCCTTCAAAAAATGATCTAACCAAAAAAGGTATGTCGTTGGCGACACGGATTCCGGGACTCAAAGTGTCTGAAATCAGAAAGGCAAAAAGGTTCTTGTTCAATAAGAAAGTGAATTTGTGTGAAATGTGAATGTCGATCTATAAAAAAAAAAATTGACAAAATATTGGCCGTTCAAAGATGAAAAACTATTTTTTTTACCATTTTTCACTTTAAAGGTTCGAAAAAAATACCAAAAAATTTATTTTTCAAATGATCCTAGTCCACACGATAACGACATCAATTCTAAGTCATTTAATTTTTATTTCATCAAAATCGGTTTAGTAGCACCGGCAATATCTGTGCTCTTTGTTCATGTGAAGACCATTTTTTTCAAGCTTGCCACAATCGTCTTTATTGGCTTGGAAGGTGCTTTTGTGCTGCTAAGTGGTACAGATCCCTTGTGGGTTATTTTTCGATTGCTGCTTGTGCTTCTTTGCTGATACTCTACGCCCAGTTCTAGCGCTGTTGAGAGCTGTTTTAAAGGGTGGTTAAATTTCAAGGGCCGATATTGAATGTAAACCACACCTAAACGTCAACGACACCGTTGGACCTTTTTCTTTGGGGTTATTTGAAAGAAAAGGTGTACGTCGATAAGCCAGCAACAATTCAAGAGCTAAAGGATGAGATAATTCGGCACATTAACGGCATATAACCTCAATTATGCCTCAGCGTCATCAAAGATTTGGACCATCGGATGGAGGTGTGTCGCCGAGGCCGCGGCCGCCATTTGGCCAATATTTTGTTCCATACGTAATTAAGTCATACCAATATTATCATAATGAAGATAAATGATAATAATTTTCTAAAAGAATTGTATTTTATTCAAAATCAACACCGGCCTTTGAAACTTAACCACCCTTTAGTATTTTTCCGTTCAGCTATTTTTTGCTAGGTTTCGTCTGAGATCCTCTCTTTCCGTTTTTTTCGGGGTAACCTGCAAATTTGAATAGATTTGATAACTTCATTTTTTCTCATTTAATTTTATTATTTTTCTCATGAAAATATAATTAATTCTCCTACAAAAACCATAAAAATTTAAGTTGTAACTTTTGTGCAAAATAAAAAAAAGAAATCAAAAAATTTTCATCAACATTTTACTTTTCTAATCAGAATTTTTAGAAAAAATTCGGGTATTCTGTTTTATAGCTCATTGAACTTCAGCTTAACAAAGTGCAAGTTTGAAGTATCTCAAAAATTGCGTGGATTTTTGACAATAATTTTTTTCTAAGGTTTTTGGATATTTTCTTTCATATAAAAAAATGTCGATCATTCTTCGCTACCTTGAAAATATCCCGAAAACCCGAACTCAATTTTTTCTGCTAATATTCGCGTCTGTCATGCATACATACAAACATCTGCAAATATGTAAAAATTGCATGCCCTCAAAATGTGGTTGACATGCATTTCAAAGAATTTTCCACCGCTTCACACTTTCACACTTTCACAGATCAACTGCTCACACTGAGCGCTTTGTTATAAACCTCACATCCTAACGTCAATTGGGGATTAATTTTGGTAATTAAAAATAAGTGGAAATACATGTAAGATTACATAGATGAAGTTATACACACACTTATACGCTTTCATACTTGTATGTATGGGGAAGAGTCTGCATGTAGTTGTATGACTCAAATGTTCATTCTAAATTGCAAACTAGAAATATTTGCTTGAATATGAGAAATGTTGCTTGGTAGTGTGGGTGACATATTAAAAAAGTGGGCGATTAACTAAATTGCAAATATTCAACGAAAAAAATGTAAATACAAGTGAAAGGAACGGAAGGTATTGGTGGAGGAGGAAAGAGCAATAATGTGGCATGGAAAATTAATTATAAACTTTTTTAATTGCAATCATTTTCATTTTTCATGCAATGAATGTTGATTTAAATTTTTTAGTTACATAATTTACATGCAGAGGGCAGCGTAAAACAAACTTCAGTGGATAAGCGTAGAAACGACATTCGTTGCCTCGAAAGTCTGGTTTATGCTATCAGAATGCCGAAGATTTATATATCTACTTAAATATATAGCCAGGAGCTGTCATTTCTACAGCTTAAGCTTTAAGATTTTTTGGTAAGCACTTGATCGATGCCAAACTGATAAAAATAAATTATTTTGATTAAAGAAAATGGGCCTCAGAAAGTTCTTACTCGCTCATCGGCATACCCTGACTGTTGCACAACTCATTTCTTAGGAAAGCTCAGAAAAGATGGAGTTCCATTGCTTCATGTGCTGATTCAAAAACCCTTTGGCCGCAGTGCAGTAGACGGAGGACTCAAAAAGGCACTCTGTGTCATTCAATTTTCAAACTCATAGCTGTGTTTGCCTTACGTTAGGACGGGCATGATGACAGCCCGTGAAGAGGAAGAAGAGTATATCAGACATCTTCTCTGTCACTGTCCCGCGGGATATGCCGCTAGATTTAGATACTTTGGCTCATCGCTCTTGAATGATACTGATGACCATAGGGATATAAGTGCCAGACATATCCATGGATTTGCACTTTAGAGGACAGATACCTGTAACCGGCCATATTTTCCCTGATTTTCATTAAAATTATTTAAAATGAAGAAGTCAAAATATTTTTTTCAAAATTGGCATACAATTTATTTATACATTACAATAATATACATTTTTCTTATTTTATATTAATCATTTAAAATGGCGGATGTACACTCAATTCTTCCAGGAAGGTCGCAGCGGGGCTTCTCAATCGGCGGGCATTGTAGCATCGGCGTCAGTGACCTGAATACAAAAAACCACAATTTTTTTTGTTTACTAATGTCATAAGCTCTATATGAATTAAACAAAAATGAAAAAAAAAATTGCGGAATAAAATGCTTAAAAAATTAATTTTGGGGCGAATTTTCCTACTATTTTTGCTTCGATAAAAATAGTTTTTCGAAAAATGTTCAAAAACTTTACATTCACATAGAAAGTTATATCATAAAAAAGATGTTTGTAAAATTTCAGGGGGATCGGTCAATAACTTTTCGAGTTATCGTGTACGCCAATTCGAAAAATATAGTTTTGAGAAAAACACGTCTAAAGTCGGCAACGTAACTATAACTCTCCCAGCGCTCGAACGAAAAGAATAGAGTCGTCACGGTTGACGATCTATAATATAAGAAATACTTAAATTTACGTTATAAATTTTTTTTTGACATATTCTTAAAGGATTATATTATATTAACATTTCAAAAAAAAAAAAAAAATCGAAATTTTACAGGTATCTGCCCCTTAAAGCAAAATGGTTTGACGAGGAGTAGCAGGTAATTTGCTACTGTGGTATCACAATGCATCGTCAACGGTCTAAGTTGGTTGGCTTGATGACCGACTGCCAGTTCTATCTACTTACTTACCTACTTTTTCTATACTTTAATCTTAATTTTTGGGTATACGCGACGTATGAGTAACTAAAATTGCATTTGAATTGGAAAACACACTATGTAATATAGAAGAACTCAGCTTTAAGCATTTATAACTTAACACGTTCGCGGACGTGAATGCTACGGCATTCACATTTTAAGCCAATTTTTGTACATTTTATTTCAAGTAACCTTAAGTTTTTGTAATTAATATACATTTTGAAGTAATGACCAATTGATTCATTAAGTACTGTCATATTATTTTATTTTTTCTCCGTGTATTTACAAATTTCCCTAAGCAGGCACATTGAGTAAACTTGAAGTGTAATACTTGACGTGAATATAGCATTCATCTATATTTCGTAGAATTCTCAGATAGAGCTTATTTTATCATTTCACATTTTTGTCTGAAAATTTTCATTACTTTCAACAATATGCATTTAACTGCTTATACATCTCATTATCTGCTTCAGTTAGACATTTAAGATTAAACTGAAAACATTCTTCTTCTTCTTCTTAATTGGCGCGATAACCGCTTACGCGATTTTGGCCGGGATTAACAAAGCGCGCCAGTCGTTTCTTTCTCGTGCTAACCGGCGCCAATTGGACACACCAAGTGAAGCCAAGTCCTTCTCCACCTGATCTTTCCAACGCAGAGGAGGCCTTCCTCTTCCTCTGCTATCACCAGCTGGTACCGCATCGAATACTGTCAAAGCCGGAGCGTTTGTATCCATTCGGACGACATGACCCAGCCAACGAAGCCGCTGGATCTTTATTCGCTGCGCTATGTCTATGTTGTCGTAAAGCTCATACAGCTCATCGTTCCATCGTCTACGATATTCGCCGTTGCCAACGTGTAAAGGTCCAAAAATCTTACGCAGAATCTTTCTCTCGAACACTCCAAGCGTCGCTTCATCGGATGTTGTCATCGTCCAAGCTTCTGCGCCATACGTTGGGACGGGCATGATGAGAGTCTTGTAGAGTGTTAGTTTTGTTCGTCGAGAGAGGACTTTACTACTCATTTGCGTACTTAGTCCAAAGTAGCACTTGTTGGCAAGAGAGATTTTTCGTTGGATTTCAAGGCTGACATTGTTATCGGTGTTAATACTGGTCCTTAAATAAACGAAGTCTTTTACAACCTCGAAATTATAACTGTCAACAATGACGTGGGTGGCGATACGCGAGTGCGCCGACTGTTTGTTTGATGACAGGAGGTACTTCGTTTTGACCTCGTTCACCACCAGACCCATTCGCTTTGCCTCTTTATCCAGTTTGGAGAAGGCAGAACTCACAGCGCGGTTGTTAAGGCCGATGATGTCAATATCATCGCCATACGCCAACAATTGTACGCTCTTATAAAAAATTGTGCCTGAGCGATTAAGTTCTGCGGCTCGTACGATGCTCTCCAACATCAGGTTAAAGAAGTCACACGACAGCGAGTCACCCTGTCTGAAACCTCGTTTGGTATCAAACGGCTCAGAGAGGTCCTTCCCAATTCTGACGGCGCTGCTGGTGTTGAGCAACGTCATCTTACATAGCCGTATTAGTTTTGCGGGGATACCAAATTCAGACATAACGGCATACAGGTAACTCCTTTCCGTACTGTCGAACGCAGCTTTGAAGTCGACGAAAAGATGGTGTGTGTCGATTCTCCTTTCATGGGTCTTTTCCAAGATTTGGCGTATTGTGAATATTTGGTCGATGGTAGACTTTCCAGGTCTGAAGCCACACTGATAAGGTCCAATCAGTTGGTTGACGGTGGGCTTCAGCCTTTCACACAATACGCTCGCTAGAACCTTATAGGCGATATTTAGAAGACTAATCCCGCGATAATTGGCACAAATTGCAGGATCGCCCTTCTTATGGATTGGGCAGAGCACACTTAAATTCCAATCGGCAGGCATGCTTTCATCCGACCATATTCTGCATAGGAGCTGATGCATGCACCTTACCAGCTCCTCGCCGCCATGTTTGAATAGCTCAGCCGGCAGTCCGTCGGCGCCCGCGGCTTTGTTGTTCTTTACCCGTGATATTGCTATTCTCACCTCGTCATGGTCGGGTAACGGAACGACAATTCCGTCGTCAACGATTGGGGTATCGGGATCTTCACATTCTCTATGACATGCGCAGCTGTCACCGTTTAACAGGTTCGAGAAGTGTTCCCTCCATAATTTAAGATTGCTCTGTACGTCAGTCACCAGATCGCCGTCTTTGTTCTTACAGGAAAACGCCCCGGTCTTAAAACCTTCTGTAAGCCGCCGAACTTTCTGGTAAAATTTTCGGGCGTTGTTCCTATTGGCCAGCATCTCAAGCTCCTCGCACTCACGTATTTCGGCCTCTCGTTTCTTCTGTCGGATAATACGTCTCTCTTCCTTTTTCAGCTCTCTGTAGCGATCCCACATGGCTCGCGTTGCGCCCGATCGCAGCGTGGCTCTATAGGCGGCATCTTTTCTTTCCGCGGCAGCATGACATTCCTCGTCGTACCAATTGTTTTTTCGGGCTCGCCGGAATCCGATTTCTTCTTCAATAATATTTTAATATTCAAAATATTGTCCATCGCTTACTACTACTTTTTCCCATCTTTCTGGCAATTCACGGATTCCCTTTGTGAAAAATTCGGTCGGTTTTGCCGCAATCCACGAATCGATCCATTTTTTGACTTCATCGTAATTACGGAAGTGCTGGTCAGCCAGGCCATGTTGCATCGATCGGAAGAGATAGTAATCGGATGGCGCAAGGTCTGGACTATACGGCGGGTGGGGTAGGACATCCCATTTGAGCGTTTCTAAGTATGTTTTGACCACTTGTGCAACATGTGGCCGAGCATTGTCATGTTGCAAAATAACTTTGTCGTGTCTATCGGCGTATTGCGGCCGTTTTTCTCGCAGTGCTCGGCTCAAACGCATCAATTGTCGTCGGTAGACATCCCCCGTAATCGTTTCATTCGGTTTCAGTAGCTCATAATACACAACACCCAGCTGGTCCCACCAGATACACAGCATAACCTTCAGGCCATGAATATTCTGCGCCGACGTCGATGTTGAAGCATGGCCAGGGTATCCATACGTTGCCCGACGTTTTGGATTGTCGTAATGGACCCACTTTTCATCGCCAGTCACAATTCGATGCAAAAAACCCTTTCTTTTGTGCCGTTGAAGCAGTTGTTCGCATGCCATAAAACGGCGTTCAACGTCTCTTGGCTTCAATTCATACGGCACCCAATGGCCTACCTTTCGGATCATTCCCATGGCTTTTAAACGTTTGGAAATGGTTGATTGATCAACTCCCAAAGTTTTTGCAACCTCTTCTTGCGTTTGAGCCGGATCTTGATCGAGCAATTCCTCCAATTCGGTATCCATGAACTTTGGCGGCGCACCCTCGCGTTCTTCGTCTTCCAAGCCAAAATCACCACTTTTAAAGCGTGCAAACCACTTCTGGCACGTTCGCTCAGATAGAGCATGCTCACCATAAACTTCCACCAAGATACGATGACTTTCGGCTGCTTTTTTCTTCATATTAAAATAATGAAGAAGAATTCCCCGCAAAAACACATTATTTGGCACGAAATTCGACATTTTCAAGTGTGGTAAAAATATTGTTGTTTACGCTTCAAATAAAAAACTTATACTGACGTTTGTGCCTTACGACAGTAGCTCTCCAATGAATGTTTGGAAATGTGGATCGATGGAATAATAATCAAGTTACGCCATCTGTTGTAAAACCGCACGAACTTATTCATAGTCCTATTATTTTCGTGAAACAATATGGGTTTATCAACATCATCATCTTCTGATTCAGAAGATTCTAACGGTATAAATATTTCAAAAGGGATAGATGAGACAACTACCTTGTGGAATGGAGATACTACAGAAATACAAGACTTTCATTTTGATTGGTCTTCAATCGGTATAGCTGATGATCTAAAAAATTGTAAATTTCCGAATGAGATTTTCGGTAAAAATTGGTCTACGGAAATAATGCATTTAATTGTTAGTTGCACAAATGAATATGGGAAAAATTTGCTGTCACTATCACGTCCACATGGGAGAAATTGCCGGATAAAGAGTTTCACAGAAGCAAATTTTCAAGAAATGGAGATATACTTTGGCATTTGTTTGTTGCAGGCTCAAATAAAGACACTTAAAATTCGTTCAAATTGGTCTAACAATCCCTTGTATTATCATCCAATTTTCGGTGCATCTATGACCGGGCGCAGGTTTGAACAGCTATTGCGTTGTTTACATTGTGAATCCGTACCAAATATCTAAGATTTCCGAATTTTTGTAGCTTGTAAATATTTAGTTCATTTCAAACGGCATACAAACTTGGAAAACATTTATTGTTAGATGAATCTATGATACTGCATCGAGGGAGACTAAGTTTTCGGCAATTTATAAAATCAAAGAAAAATAAGTACGGAAGTAAATTCTATGAGCTTTGTACACATGATGGCTATGCTCTTAATATAGACATATATAAAGGCAAAGTAACACACGAGGTGTCTTCCTTATCTGTAGTGGATTCTGTGGTTACGGGCCTAATTCCATAGAACCATATTTATCGAAGGGCCATTCATTATTTATGGACAACTACTATAGTAGTGTTGGACTGAGCAATCGATTACTTAGTTCTAGAACCTTTAAATTACAAATGTAAAATATATTTGCTGAGTGCAAATATTATTACAGGCACAAAATTATAAAATGTACATCATATCGATGTCAGAAATGTGTAAATAAGCCCCCACTTTGTCCTGGAGAGTGCTCCCGACAATGGCACTTACCTCCTGAAGATCACAATAGCTCTAATTCGGATATGGAAACCTAAAAATATGCAATCCTAATGATGGACGGTAATATTTAGTTTTATTATCACATATACATACCATGAAATTAAGGATTTCATTTATGAATTTTTTTATATGCAGACGAATAAAGATCTACTGTCTAATAAAAAATGTAATGAAACTATAATAAACCCTTTTTCTCATGTATTCTATGAATGAATGTTATATCATTCACGTCATCCTAATTGAAAAATATGATCTATATTGTAGTGGATGCTATAACATTAATTTCATATAACAGTTAAAATACGATATTCTAATATGTATATGTAAAATCAGATTTTGGATATTACAACTAGTTTAAAAAATAATTGCCTGTCTACTAGAATAGGAAGGCTTTTGAAAGCGTTGGGTTTGACGGCAGCTTGGTTGCAAACAATGAAGTCTTCTTGAATTCGTCTTAAAATGATTTTCGCATATTTTCGCTGAGTCTGAAAACTTTGTTTGGCAAATTTCCACCCACCTTTTTCTGCGAATATCGTTGTTCCTACCATGTTTTTTATTCATTTTACCTTTAAAATGCTTGATTTTTGTTGGAAAATATGTATATTTACAACACAACCGAATTCTTCAGAATTCAGTTCTTAGCACACTTTCTTGAATAAGCTCTGGTAAGTAGTGACTTTTTGATGAAAATAGTTTTTAAAACCTAATTTTATTTATAAGAAACTCGATTTTTTGATTGCCTTCAAATAAATTTTTATTTATCATATTTGAATTTAGATGGCAAGTTTACATTTACATTTTGGCTCAGAAGAATTTTTTATTAAGAAATAATTTTGCGTCTAAAAAACTTAAGCGAATTGATCTAGAAAAACAGTCAGACACGGGTATCTTTTGTCCGAGCCCTACTTTTAGAGAAAGTATACGCTTTCCGGACGATGGTACAAAATCGACAGAATTCTAATTCACACTTTTTGTATTCATCTGTTGCCAGTTTCTATTGAATTGTGTCTTTTTGTTAGTCTGATTTAAAAATAAAAAGTTTTCCTAGCGGTTTCGTCAATTGGTCTACAGGCGAGGGGAAAGTGCATACCTCACTAATTTACTGTTGACTGAAAAAGCTGTTACTGCAAGAAGCCACCACAAATTACAAGTAAAGGCTAAAGCCACCAATTTAATATCCCCCATATCCACAAGCTACCACAATCACAGTTTTTCAACTCAACCACAAAGTAGAAGCTAAGAGTTACTTGGCTCTTACCGTTCGCTCTTGCGAGCTCATTCAGCTATTACAAATGGTGGGAGGTGAATATGAAAACCAAAGAGTGTATTTGATTTGTTAAAATGCCTAAGTGAGCTTTTCAACAGTTGCTGTGGTAAGTTCGGAAATGGTCAATAGTGTTGAGTTTGAGGTGAATACCATACATTTTTTTTCGCTTTGTAAATTAGTTGGTTGACCTTTTCCAACTCTTCAATTACGAAAAAATGATGATTTTCATTATCTAGCACTAAAATCTTTCAATTATTGTAAATTTTTACTGCCACATTTTTTATTGGCCAAGGCTTTATATACACAAATTGACGAATATGAAAACATTTTTAAATAAATAACTTTTAATTAGCTGCACTTTTCTAAATTACATGCTGAAGATCGGAAATGAGTAAGTAAATGGTTTAAATGAATTTTTTTAAGATCAGTAAGAGAAAAATGCCACCGTAGCCGTATGGGTTCGTGCGTCACTACCATTCGGAATTCACAGAGAGAACGTAGGTTCGAATCTCGGTGAAACACCAAAATTAAGAAAACCATTTTTCTAATAGCGGTCGCCCTTGGGCAGGAAATGGCAAACGTCCGAGTGTATTTCTGCCATGAAAAAGCTCCTCATAAAAATATCTGCCGTTCGGAGTCGGCTTAAAACTGTACGGCCCTCCATTTGTGGAACAACATCAAGACGCACACCAGAAATAGGAGGAGGAACTCGGCCAAACACCCAAAAAAAGGAGTGTACGTGCCAATTATATATATAATGGGAATTTCCCATAAAAAGGTGTTATTTTGACATTCAAAGAAAAATGCTATTATAAGTGATTGGATGTTTATTTCATTATAAAGAGGAAGGTATGCCGTTAATAGTGGAAAAAAAAATCAGGCAAATTACCACCAGGCCCACGCTTACAGGACTATATCCTTTTCATGAAATGTTCTATAACCGAATTGCAAAGTGGCTGCCCTATGTCCTCGATAGCCTCACGCATGCTATCTCTGAGGGTTTGAATCGACACTGGGCTGTTAGCGTAGAACTTCTCTTTCACGTGGAGCCAAAGAAAAAAGTCACAAGGTGTTGAATCACAAGATATTGGTGGCCAATTGTGATCACCTCTTCGAGAGATAACACGGTCCGGAAACTTTACCCGTAAAAGATCAGCGCCGTTTTGTTGAAAATAAACATTGTCCAGATCAATACCATCCAATTCCGGCCATAAAAAATCGTTAATAATCAATAATCAAATCAAAATAACACCTGTTATTGGAAAACCCTTTATATATTCGTTGTTTGACAATTTTTACAAATCAAGTTATATTAGTAAGATCATTTACTAGTTGTGCGAAATTAATCATTCAGTTGTGTTTTTGAATAGCTTTTTTACTAAATAAAATAAATATTTTGGTGATGGAACTCTTTATTTCGACCTTCATTCACTCCATTGTTTGTTTCTTTGTGTTTCTCAATTGTTTAGTTCACAAGTGTCAAATATGATTGACACACGACGCCAATTGAAAAAGTTTTAAGTCTTTCGATAGGGTGATTAATTTTGCACCACATTGCAAATTAACCATATTTTATGCTGTGACAATAACAACAACTTTAAAAATTATTTTCTTGGTGTTCATTTATTGAACGCTGATTCCAAAAATTAATTTTCGAAGCTTTATGGGCGACCCGATTTAAGACCCTGTGTTCCACCTAGGAACTATGTTTCCATTCCGTTAATGATGTGAAGTAGGAAAAATTGCAAATTCAGAACTTAACCAAATAGACATTTTCAACTGCCAAAGGCAACCTGCTGAGCGGCGCTCGAAATTTGAACAAACTTTTTGATATGGAGACTTGATATGAAAAGAGAAAATTATGCAAAAAACATCTATATTTATCATTTTGGTGTGGAAGAAGAACCTTAGGAGCAAACCCCTAACAATTTTGATAACATTTCGTATGCTTTAAAACTTTGGGGCGCATTGTTCTTAAAGAGACACTGCAAGTAAACTTTTTCTTCATTTTATCAATCATTCGATCGAAATATAGTTTCAAAATATATTTTAAATTGAAATTCATTTCCATTTTGTACACACAGGGTGTTTCAAGTTCGGGTTTATGTTATTTTTTTGTACACACAGGGTCTTCCAAGTTAGAGTTTCTGTTTCTTAGCAAAGTTTTATTTTGATGGCATATCTTTTGTGAGTAATAAAATATTTTTTTAAATTGAATTCCAGCTACATTTTGTGACACAGGGTCTTTGAAGCTCGATTTTCTTTTATATTAGCAATGTTTTGTTTTCCTTAAAATCTCTTCTCTATGTAAATATTCGTCTATATACAGGTTTAAAATCGTTTCTTCTTATTCTTAATTGGCGCGATAACCACTTAAGCGATTGGCCGAGTTTCACAAAGCACGACAGTCGTTTCTTACTCGTGCTAACCGGAGTCAGTTGGACACACCGAGCGAGGCCAAGTCCTCCTGCAGATGATCTTTCCAACGCAAAGGAGGCCTTCAATTTCATCTGCTAAGACTTGTTGGTACCGCATCGATTGCTTTCAAAGCCGGAGCGTTTGTAACCATTCGGATGGTATAGTCCAGTCAGCAAAGTCACTGGATCTTTACTCGCTGCACTATGTCTATGTTGTCATACAGCTCATTATTCCATTGCCTGAGACACTCGCCGTTGCTAACCTGCAGAATATTTCTCTCAAACACTCCAAGAGGCATCCCTATCGGATGTTGTCATGGTCCAAACTTCTGCGCCATACAATAGAATGGGTATGATGAGAACCTTATAGAGTGTGAGTTTTGTTCATTGAGGAGCACTTTGCTACCTAATGGCCTACTTAGTCCAAAGTGGCACTTGTTGGGAAAGAGAGAATTCCCGTTCGATTTCAAGGCTGAGATTATTATCGGTGTTAATACTGGTTCCTAAATCTATGATCTTGATCTTCAGCACATATTAAAAAAAAAAAAAACATTAAAAGCAAAGTGGAGGGACCTACTTTTAATTCCTACCTGCATTTCATATTTTAATGTAGATGAGATCCTCCTGTAAATATTAAATAATAATTCATACAGGCACCGATTTGATTACTTTACCGATTAGGTCAACCACCAGGCAATACTATTTAGTTGCTATAAATCTGCTCACGTCCAATAGTTGCCATCAATTTCAATTTAAGTTGACCCCATTAAACTCAATGTACATTTGCCTATCTGCTGGACATTTCTACCTTTGTCAACCTGTTAATTTTGGAATTGCAACTTATTGCAGGAATTTATGTTACATTTACAAGACTAAATTTCAATAAGGATGCCATAAATAAACACAAATCTATACATACACATGAATGTATGCAATGGTTTGTAAATGTATACAGAAGAACGTTAACATATTTTGGTCAACAATTTACTTAACTACAGTTCCCCATTCTGGTATAGCCGGGCAAATAGCGGATTTTCACTGATTTTCGGTAATGGTAAATGAATTTCAGGCGAACCTAAATGCGTGCATGAAGCTTATGTTAATGAATTTATGCTGTAAGAATGCACACATGCACATGTGTATATGTGTGTGTGTACGCATATATGGATGTGTACATGTCTCAATTAAATGCATACATCTGCGCACAAGTACGTGCGTATATAAGTGAAACTAACAGTTTGAGTACATCAACTGATTTAAAGGTGCATTTGTCTAGATATAAACCTAACTACTGCTACTACTGCCGAATGAGGACACTTAAGGTTAAATAAGATGATTGTTAAGCACATGCATGTTTACTCGTCTATGCATATATACGCATACCTGCGCTTGCTTGTGTGTGTGTATGCGTTATCAAAATTAATAGATATGCACATATGTACGTAAGTTGCCTCGTCGAGCCATGCCGTTCACTGTTGAGCTGAGCCGGTTAAGCTGCAAGGCCACACATGCATTTACGCAGCTTGGAAGCAATTACTTAAGTAATATGCCGGCACAACAAAAGCGTTTAAATCCATTTGCTGTGAATTTACAACTATACGAGGCGCTTTATGTGAAGTATGTAAGTAGACATAGCAGTACATGATGGGGCTTACACGTAGAAGGATAAACATAAGTGTGTATGTTTGCGTAGATGTTGAAATATTAATGCCTGCATGAGAGTGAATTCACGGACAAACAATGCTTTGATAGCGTTCGTGTGAATGTGTATGTGGGAGTGCGTGCAAATGTATAACTAAATTTACTTACAATTTAACATTCGATACTGAAATAATGCGCTGAATGCTCTGAAATTCGATTCAGTGGAGTTATTATTTGCATGCACATCTGCTATATACTTTTGCAGATTCGTCCGCGTGTTAAAGGTCAATCGCAAGTAAATGCAAAATATGTGTAATGTGATTTTCAATATTAAACGGCAGTAGTCGTACTAGTAGTAATATTTTAAATATTGCAACTGCGAATTATTTGTATGATTCGCGTCTACTGGAGACGTAAGTTATATCAGGTTATCCATAATTTATAGAATCGCGAATTGAGGTGTTTTGATGGTGAACTTATTGCTAAGATCCTTGCGATTTTAGATTTACTGGGATACTATTTTTTCCTTGTTCACTCCTCTCGGCAAATTGGCAAATGAAGGCTCTGCAAGTATGCCATTAGGCCCTCAACCCATTCTAGGTGTCAATTCCACATCGATTCAACTATGGACTGACGACTTCATGAGGTCTACCCATAGAGGCCGTTGGTCTGAGCTGAACACGTGCAGAGTAGCCAAGTGCTTTGTGAAAGAACCCTAAAGGAAAACAGCGACCTTTCTCCTTAAACTCAGCAGGAAGGACCTGAGAGTACAGGTGGGTATAATCACAGAGCACAACGTCAGCATTTGGCTACCATGGGGGTCGTGGACAGCCCGATATGCCTATCCTATCTTGAGAATGACGACACTGCAGAGCATTTTCTCTGCAGCTGTCCTGCATTTTCCAGAATCAGACTTAGGGTATTGGGTTGCGATACACTGCGTATGGACAAAGTTCATACTCTTCCTCTTCCGGATCTCTTAAAATGCATCAAAGAGATTTGTGGAAGAGTGACCTAAACTAATTTATCCGTTTTTACCATCCACCTTTTTATCTTTCCTATCTCTATTCTTTCTACTGATTTCTATCCGGGTGTAGTACAATGGTCTACCGACTGAGTGCTTGTACTCTAACCCCCCACAAATCTAATCTAATCTATTCCTCTCGGAAGCATGGAGCCCCGACAAGACGGTTCTGTGCTGTTGTTTTTGCACCGACCGCGACCTCTGCTCCCTTGCGGGTTCCAGTCCAGTGCCATTCTTGTGGTGCTATTTGGTACTTTTCTCAATGTGTGACCATCACCACTTTTTGCGTTTGATTTGCCTAAGGATGGGTTCCTCGATCATTAATCTCCACAATGCATCGGTACTGATGGTGTTTGACCAGAATATTGTGTAGATGATGCGGAGCCATTTGTTGCCGAATGATTGTAGCCTCTGTGTAATGGTGTTAGAGGCAAGCCATGTTTTGCTGCCGTACAACAATACTGCCTTTGCGCATGAGCCGAATATTCGTAGTTTAGTGCGCCTGGAGATTTGCGAACTCGTCCATACTTAAGCATTCGCCGGAACGCCGCCTTTGCTTAGTTTAGCCTGCAGTTGACATCTTCATCTGCTCCACCATCTGCCGTAGTGATGCAGCCGAGGTTGCAGAAGCTTTCAATGAATTCCACCCTGCATCCGTCAACCAATATCTGCCTTGCGCCTTTGTGGTTAACTCACATGGCCTTGCTCTTGACGATGTTGACCTCCAGTCCGACAGTGCGTGCCAGCGCGATTAGTTTTTTCGCCTTCGATTGCATGTCAGAGAGTTTGTGGGAGAGGAGGCCGATGTCATCGGCGAAGTCCAGGTCCTCAAGATGTCTGGTGAAACTCCATACGATGCCCTTTTTGTGCAGGGTCAGTCGGCTCACGACGTCATCAAGGACGATGGCGAAGAGAAGGGGCGACAGGCGACAAACTTGCCTTACAGGAGACTATACTGAATAACCATAAAACTGTATTTTTCCTATCGAACCGGGAAACTTATTGATGAAAAGATCCAAAATATCCACTTATCGACAAAGTAAATAAAAAAATTATATTATTAAAGATAGGTAAATTGGTATAAAATGAAAGCAGTCGTAGGAAACTATAAATCATTTTTTTAAATATTTTTAATAGGGTTGCCACCTAACTATACATTTAAAATGAGTTAAATATGAAAGTTCATTAATTTACTAAACTGGGCAACAAATTGAATTAAATCTAGAAATATTTTCTTTAGGGTTGCCAAATATCTATTAAACTAAAATGAATTAAATTATAATTAAATTTAAAATTTAAAATCTGGCTATCAAACCCAGTATATTTTAGAATACTTTATTAGGAAATATTCTTAATTAGAGCTGCCACCTATATAAGCAAATAAAATTATTTAAATATGAAAGTAAATTAAAATACTGCAATATTCGTTACCCATATTCAACCTTAAATCTATAAATATTTTGTTTAGGGTTGCCACATATCTACTACACTAAAATGAATTAAATTATATTTAAGATAAAAATTTAAAATCTACTAAATATGGGCAACAAATTGAATCAAATCTAGAAGAATTTGGTTTAGAGTTGCCAAATATTGTATATATTAAACTAAAATGAATTAGTTTATAATTAAATTAAAAATTTAAAATCTGGATATCAAACAAAGGATAATTAAATTAGGGAATTTTTTTTAACAGAGTTGCCACTTATCTAAATAGTTAAAATTAATTAAATATGAATGTGAATTAAAATACTGCAATATGGGTAACAAACTGAAGCTTATGTCTTGATATTTTTTTAAAAGGGCTGCCACCTATCTTTTAAACTGAAAAGAATTAAGCTATAATTAAATTTAAAATTCAAAAACTTTCTATCAAACGATCCTTCTTCCAGTTAAGAAGACTTAAATTAGGAAATATTTTTAAATATAACTGCCACCATTCTAAACAATTCAAACGAATTAAATATGAGAGTAATTTAAAATACTGCAACTTTACTGTACATTTTAACAATAACTATTTTTAATAGGGTTGCCACATATCTAAAAAATAAAATAAGTTAGATTAAAAATTAGAAAGAATTAAATAAGAAAATTCATATAAATGATCCAATAGGGATGGATTAAACTAATGTTTTAACAATAAATATTTTTTTAAAGGATTGCCACACATCCAAAAAACGAAAATGAATTGATTTTGTAAGTTAAATAAAATATTGTAATGTGTGTCTAAAACAATTTTGAAGAACGCATATATTAAGCAATTTTTTTAAATGGGTTGCCACATATTGAAAAAACTTAATTTAATTAATTATGCAATTTAATTAAAATCTGGTAATATGGGTATAAAGCGAACAATATTTAAGAACACTTAAATTAGAAAATATTTTTAAATAAAGTTGCCACCTATCTAAATATCGGTAATAAACTAAAGCCTTAATATATAAATATTTTTCAAGGGGCAGTCATATATCTAATTAAACTTAAATGAATTAAGCCATAACTAAATTCTAAATTTAAAACCTTATGAAGGATGAGAAGTGCTTATTTTGATGACGACCTTTGAAAATGAACTAAGGACTATGATTTGAGGGCATGCACCTGGAATGTTCGGCCCCTCAATGACGAAGATAATTTGGTGTTGGATTTATAGTAGGAGACTTCGTCGCCGTTCGCGCCGGTGGACGACACGACACAAAAATCGTGCTTGGCGACTTCAATGCCAGGGGGACAAAGAGGAAATTTTGGTTCCACACGTTTCTAGTGTTTCAGATGTACGTACGATCCGGAGAGCCAACATCGACTCGAATCATCATTACCTTATTACAGCCAAAATACGCACACGCCCCTGTACAGCAAAAAAGTATATCTAACTGCATAAAGAATGTTCGACATCGAGCAATGTGGGATCGCTACCAAATGCTCAAATAGGAAGAGAGACGTAAGAAATGAGTAGTGTGAGGAGCTTGAGACGCTGGCCAATAGAAATATAGCCCGAAAATTCTACCAGCATATTCGGCAGCTTGCAGAAGGTTTCAAGACCGGGGCGTATTCCTGTAAGAACAAAGACGGCGAACTGGTGACTGGCGTACAGAGCAATCTTAAATTATGGAGGGAACACTTGTCGAACTTGTTAAATAGTGACAGCTGCGCATGTCACAGAGAACGTGAAGATCCCGATACACCAGTCGTTGATGACGGGACTGTCGTTCCGCTACCCGACCTTGACGAGGTGAGAATAGCGATAACGTGATTAAAGAACAACAAAGTCGCGGGAGCCGACGGACTGCCGGCTAGGCTATTCAAAAGTGGCAGCGAGAAGCTGGTGAAGTGCATGCATCAGCTCTTATGCAAAATATGATCGGATGAAAGCATGCCTGCCGAGTGGAATTTAAATGTGCTCTGCCCAATATACTGAAGGGTGATCCTACAATCTGTGGATTAGTCTTCTAAATATCGCTTATAAGGTTCTAGCGAGGTTATTGTGTGAAAGGCTGAAGCTCACCGTCAACCAACTGATTAGATCTTATCAGTGTGTCTACCATCGCCCAGACATTCACAATACGTCAAATCTTGAAAAATACCCACGAAAGGAGAATCGACACACACCATCTTTTCGTCGACTTCAAAGCTGCATTCGACAGTACAGAAAGGAGTTACCTGTATGCCGCGATGTCTGAATTTGGTATCCCCGCAAAACTAATACGGCTATGCAAGATGACGTTGCTCAATTCCAGCAGGGCCGTCAGAATTGGAAAAGACCTCTCCAAGCCATTTGATACCAAACGAAGTTTCAGACAGAGTGACTCGCTGTCGTGTGACTTCTTTTTTAACCTGATGTTGGAAAGGATCGTACGAGCCGCAGAACTTAATCGCTCAGGCACAATTTTTGATCAGAGCGTACAATTTCTGGCGTATGCCGATGATATTAACATCATCGGCCTTAACAACCGCGCTGTTAGCTCTACATTTTCCAAACTGGATAAAGAAGCAAAACGAATGGGTCTGGCAGTCAACAAGGACAAAACGAAGCACCTTTTGTCATCAAACAAACAGCCGGTGCTGTCGCTTATCGGCACCCACGTTACTGTTGACAGTTATGATTTCGACGTTGTAAAAGACTTCGTTTATCTAGAAATCAGCTTTAACACCCATAATAATGTCAGCCTTGAAATCCAAAGGGAAATCTTTCTTGTCAACAAGTGCTACTTTGAACTAAGTAGGCAATTGAGTTGTAAAGTCCTCTCTCGATGGACGAAACTAACACTCATGCCCGTCCTAACGTATGGCGCAGAAGCTTGGACGATGACAACATACGACGAAGCGACGCTTGGAGTGTTTGAGAGAAAGATTCTGTGAAAGATTTTTGTACCTTTGTACGTTACCAACGGCGAATATTGCAGGCGATGGAACGATGAGCTGTATGAGCTTTACGACGACATAGACATAGCGCAGCGAATAAAGATTGAGTGGCTTCAGTGGGTGGGTCATGTCGTCCGAATGAAAATAAATGCTCCGGCTCTGAGAGTATTCGATGCGCTACCAGTTGGTGTTAGCAGAGGAAGTTGAAGGCCTCCTCTGCGTTGGAAAGATCAGGTGGAGAAGGACTTGGCTTCACTTGGTGTTTCCAATTGGCGCCGGTTAGCACGAGAAAGAAACGACTGTCGTGCTTTATGAAACTCGGCCAAAATTCCGTAAGCGGTAATCGCTCCAATCAAGAAGAAGATGTGTTATCGTTTGTGTTTTTTGTTTTTAATATAAAATATAGTGCCGAATTTCATAAGTGAAGGAAGCGCATTAGTTTGTGTTTTTAATTAACAAAATCTTAAAAGTATTTTTTTGTTTTATTTAATTGAATTATTTCTTATCTGTGCGTGATGAGAAATCGAATAGAGTCACTGAGTTACATTCAGTTTAGAAGTGACAGTATAACAATAAAATCTGTGGCATACAGGAAAATATTTATTTATGCAAAAAATAACAATTTTATTACATTAAAGAAACACACTCTAAAGAGTATTTTGAAATAGTTTTCATTATTATTTAGAATAAATCTCTTCAAATATCCGTGAGAGATTTTCAAATTGAGATACTAAAACATTTCTTAAATTTGGACTTTCATTCAATGGTAGTCGCTTAAAGGTTCATTTGTTTTTTATAACAGCGATAGATGTGCGTCCAAATAGAAAAATCCTACAGCGCTGCGAACTTCAAAATCTCTTTGTAAAAAAGCTATATATGTTTGCATGTATTTGAAACTATAGCAATTATTTTACGAAATTAAAAATTTACACAAGAAAATATTCAATTAATTTCATAGTCAAACTCAAAGCTTATTTTCAGCACACACACAGGCACGCATACACGGCCTTCACATGAAAACACAGACATGCTCGTATGTACTTGCACTCACATTTCGTGTAACGAGTAATGGAATAGAATAGAAGTGCTAAATCCACAGTGACTTTCCAGCTTGAGTTGGCATTTACAACAAGTCTTTCATTAAATTGTCATTTGTCAATAACAAAATCTGCATAAAAGTGTCTGTAGAAATGCAAATTTTCGATGTGCAAATATGTGAAAAATAATTTCGAAATGCAATAGCCAACAATTAGTGTGCATGACAATAACTGTACAGCCGAGCGTATGAGTAAAATATGTATTCGTATTTCTACGGAAAATAATCAAAATCCAGTTGGGTCTGTGTGTGCACAAAACTTAGGTATGTACGTATGAGTGTTGAATGTTGTTAGAAATGCATATTTCACAAGCAGACGAACAGATGAGGCGGTGACGTTCGAGTGAATCGAGAGTTGAGGGTTAGAAAAGTATGCATACAAAGTGTGACACTCTGCGACCACTCGAGTGACTGATAATCCATTACGATAATCCATCATGCGTTTGTGTGTGTGTGTGTGCACATAGAAAGATGTTGTATGGAAATCTTAAGCACATACAAACGAGTTATATAAAAGGTGGCGCAAAATTCATCATGCAATTAAGTTTTTGAACAACTTTTTACTAAATAAAAAGAAATGATTTTGAGTGATGGAAACCTTTATTTTGGCTTTTACGCACTCCATTACTTCCCTCTTTGTATACTGCTCTGAAAATGAGCCCGCCAAACACTGTTTTCTCATTTTCAAGGATGGCTCCAGGACCGAGCGCGGTTCCGGCTCTGGTGTCTAAGTGGACACCAGCGGGTTAAAACCACATTTTGCTCTTTTTTTCGCGGTGGGGTTGAGTTAACCTTCCTACGGTCTTCGGGTCATTTTTGACCCATTTCAGGAAAAAAATTAAGTTTTCTCAAGAACCAAATTTTTTCAGGACTTGATGTTTCGTGACTTTTTCTTATTTATTATATTTTATTTAATATAATAAGCGTAAAATTAAAAAAAAAATAATTTAGACTCTGCCGCGTAGAATTTTTTATACATCTACGACCCTCGGATCAAATTTGACCCAACGTATAAATCAGACGTTATTTGAATACAATTTATTTGCAATTGCAAATTTTCGGCTCAGCAGTTGCATTGTATTATTTAATCTGCTTTTATTGAGTTCACAGTAAACATTAATTTAAAAGCACGTGATTTGTTTGGTTATTCGACTATTTTTTTCGTAACGATGAGTGATAGTGAAACTGAATTCTCTTTGGCCGCGTTTTCGGATGATGAGGAATCATGTTCTGAATTCGAAGATTATGTTGAGGTTGCAGATTCTTCCACAATGATTTTAGTGCTGACGAAAATTTTCTTGTGCCTTCTGAAATGATGTCGTCAAAAAATGGTCAAATAAACTTTTCAAAAACCCCTCTTGTAACAAGTGCCGGAAGAGCTTCAAGAGAAAATATTACCTGCTTGATTCCTGGACTAACGCGTTACTCGTGCTCATGAATTACCGAAAAAGAAATATCTAGCTTTGAACTATTTTTTCCACCTCCTTAGATACGTACGATATTGACCTACACAAACATTGAGGGAAAACGAATATACGGTGAAGAATTGCTTGATATTGAAAACATCGAACAATTTGCATTTATTGGATTGCTAATATTAGTTGGCGTTTTTCGATCAAATAACGAAAGCTGTGAAAGTCTTTGGAACCCTGAAACCGGAAGACCAATATTCGCTGCAACTATACCTTTGAAGACTTTCAGTGAACGAAGATCGTTGGATAAATTTGCTCCTATACGTGATTTGTGGAATCAATGGGTTGAGATATTACCTAAGCTTTACAATCCAACGGAAAACGTGACCATCGGTGAACAATTAGTAGCTTTCAGAGGAAGACGTCTATTCCGCCAGTACATGCCAGCAAATCCTGCAAAGTATGGAATCAAATTTTGGGTACTTTATGATTCAACAACGAGCTATGTTTGGAACATCCAACCTTACACTGGCAAGACAATCGGAAGAACCCCCGAAAAAAATCAAGGCATGCGTGTTGTTCTTGATTTGATTGAAGGGCTAAAAGGACATAACCTCACAACCGACAATTTTTTCACGTCTTATCAATTGGCACAAAAATTATTGGAGAAACGTATTACGATAGTAGGAACAATACGCGAAAAGAAGCCCGAACTACCACCAGACTTAGTGAACATAAAAAGAAGACCACTAAATTCATCAATCTTCGCTTTTACCGAACAAACAACTCTCATTTCGTACATACCTAAGAAGAATAGAGCTGAAATTCTACTTAGCACTCTACACCATGATTCAAAAATTAGTAATCGTCGGGATAAAAAGCCAGAAATAATACTGGACTACAATAAATGTAAAGGTGGTGTAGACACATTGGACAAAGCTGTAAGCGGTTACACTTGCAAACGAATGACAAAACGGTGGCCTCAAGTAGTGTTTAGTAAAATAATCGACATTTCAGCTTATAACGCTTTCGTTTTATTCAAATCCGCCAACCACACCTGGAAAGAGGGTTGTCTTACAAAGCGCCGTTTTTACTTGGAAAACCTTGGTATGCAGCTCGTAACACCCTATATAAAATAGCGACAAACTTTACCACGAGCACATTTTTCACTTGAAATTACCAAAAAAATACGAAAGGATTCTCAACTGGATGCACAACCATCATCATCAGGTCAATTTGGAAACACGTCGGGAAAGAAAGTAACTAAAAGAAGTCGATGTCAACTATGCCCAAAAACTGATAACAAAACAGGATTAATTTGGGAAGTTTGTAATAAATATATATGTCAACAACATTCTAAAACTATTACTTTGTGTTCAAACTGTCTGAAATAATTTATTTCTTTTTTCTTTCATTATTAAATACACTTTTTATTTAAAGTTTTCGTTATTCATGAATATCTTTTTGTTATTGAATAAACGTTTTTGTTAAAGTTTGTATTATTCACATAAAAATAAAATAAAAATTTTCATAAATATATTAATAAAAAATATGATAATGGAATAAATATATTTCGATTTTCATTTTTATTTAAGATACCCATTTAATGGAAAAAAACCTAACAGTAAAAATAATCAAAAACCAAGTATAAACCTTGAAAATATAGTATTGAGTCAAATTTGACCCGAAATCCGTCCGCGTCAGTTAATTTCAAGAAAGGTAGGAAGGTTAAAAATGCCTGCGCACCATCGTCGCTACTACGTGTGTGGTAATTCCACTAAAAATATCCCTCCTCTTCTCTTGGATTTTTCCCTCCACCCCGGGACAGCTTCTGCATTACTTCGAGGTAGAGGGTCAAGAGGGCGTCCTAAGAAGGACACTTACTTACTCACCCTGCGTCCAAGGTCGCCTGCATTGAGAAACCTTTGCTCAATGCTCTTCAGCATAACTTCCATTTCACGCTTCTTTTTCGGATAATATCGTCCACGAAATTTGCGACGGCATTCAGTATCTCCATATACGCAGTTTGGTTGGCTCACTTTTCCTATTCGCCACAAATACTTGCGAAAGGACCCATGGCCAGACAAAAACTGTGAGACAGTAAAGCTGCGCTCACACCTTTAGACAGTCCTTCAACCACTTCAAGGGTGGCTGAGTCCTGTAAGGACTGAACTATGTCGGTAGACATAATATCCTGATGCTAACAAGAGTTCCGCGGTACGTGGCTAACGGGACCTCTGTCTCATCATCTTGGCTCCTTGCCACAAGATCTACTCAGATTTCTTCGGAGTACAATGGACTTAATGTTGCCTGAGTGCTGTACTTGCTAGTTTGTCCCGCAGCTGTCTAGTTCACAAGTGTCAAATAATAGTTTGGGGAAAAGAAATCCATTATTTTTGTAGTGACTCGCCAAAAACTTCGGGAGCTTGATTGGCACCGCCGACACCAAGCGATTACCACCTTTTCTCTCATTGCAAAACTTCCTGAGTGATAAAAAATTGTCATCAAAGGAAGATCGAGAGAATTAATTAGATACTAGAGCTTTTCGCCAATAAGGACCTAAACTTCTGTGAGAGAGGCATTGTGAAGCTATCTTTATATTGGCAACAAATTGTACAACAAAACGGTGCATATTTGACCAAAATTGGACAATAGTTTTACCTCCGGGTGGAGCGTAGGCTCAAATAATTTTACTTCTTTTCTTTGTTTTTGGTTTCTGAAATCAGTTTCTTTCGAAGAGATCGGGGATCAGCTCAGTTTTTCTAGTCAGTCGCAGTTAGGTGACCACCGTCATCACTCTCAGGATCATTGCATTTACTAAGCCTCGTCAACGCGGCCATTTTATTATCATAGTAGTTAGTGCTGGCATGTCTTACTTTAGCGCGCCGTCATAGATCAGGGCCTTTAAAAGTGTTCGTAAAGTTTTGCATTCCTCAGGTCGTTTCTAGCTTCTTAAAATAAATTTGCTATTCCTAAAGTAGCGCCCAATTATTTTGATAACGTCTACTTTTTTCTGTGTTTCACTAAAACTCTGCCACAATGCTGAGTTTAATAGGATTTTGACGACTAGGGCTACTATAGCGCAGCATTTATTTTTCTTAGCGCGCCCGCGTTTGCCCTTAATAGCATCTAGTGCTAGGTCTGCTACGCATTTGATAGCGTCGATTGGTGAATGAAGCTTTCTGAAACTTTGCCTTCAGCGAGTAAATCAAGTACTCGCATGTTGCAGATGATTTCCTGAAATAACTTTTCTGGTGTGTCTAGCAAACATACGGACTGTAGGACGCGGGTTTGATTGGCTTTACGTTACCTCTTTGTAGAGCCACAGGTGTTTCACATTTTCAGCCCCTCGGTCTGTACTTAGTACAGGTTATACTTATTTTGATTACTACTTCTGTTAGCCACTTGAAAAAGTACTTGCCCCCTCTTCCAGATTAGGTAGGTAAGTAGGTAGGGTGGCTGTCGAAATGACACGCTTAGACTTGCCGTAGAGCCCATGTGATACCACTGGAACTTTTCCCTCCCTTTTTAAGCCGTTATGTAGCTTTTGTAAACGAGCAAAGCTTCGTGCATTTTATATCCGCTGTATTCTCTACATCTGTTAAGAACTCACCATCAAGAGTGCGAAGTTTCCTTTTGGCGAAGCCTTCACACTGGCATAGGAGGTATCTGATTGTTTCCTCTCCTTCTGTATTAAGGCAGCTTCTACAAAAATCGTAGTATAGAAGTCGCAACCTTCTGGCGGGGTTATCTATTGAAGAATGACCAGAATCACCTAACCTCTTAAAAGTTACTGCTGCCATAGGTATTTTGACTTCTAAGGGCAACACAAGGGTATATTTGGCAAAAATGCGAAGTATGTCGTAAAGATGATTCGGCATATTTTCACCCTTTCAAGTGTTTGCGGGTATGTGTGTATAGATACACCTGTGTTCACAACAAGAGCAGCAGGAGGCATTGCATTTCCTTCCATTATAAGGATTTATTGAAAACAACTTTTATGTGGCGAAAATGTATACGACGGCAAACGCAAAAAATTATCAAAATTCAGTGATGAGGCACATTTCCACCTCAGCGGATTCGTCAATAAGCAGAATTACCGCATTTGGGCGAATGATAATCCAAGAGTGATTGCCGAAAAACCAATGCACCCACAAAGAGTGACTGTTTGGTGCGGTTTATGGGCCGGCGGCATCATTGAGCCGTATTTTTTCCAAAATGAGGCCGGTCAGGCAGTTACTGTGAATAGTGTTCGCTATTGTGAGATGATAACGGACTTTTTATGGTCCGAATTGGAAGATATGGATGTGGACGATATGTGGTTTCAACAGGACGGTGCCCCTTGTCACACAGCTAACGAAACAGTGGCTCTTTTGCGCGAAAAATTTGATGGTCGAATAATCTCACGTCGCGGCGATGTCAATTGGCCGCCAAGATCATGTGATTTGACACCATTGGACTTCTTTCTTTGGGATTATTTGAAAGAAAAGGTGTACGTCGATAAGCCAGCAACAATTCAAGAGCTAAAGTTTGAGATAATTCGGCACATTAACGGCAAAGACCCTCAATTACGCCTCAGCGTCATCGAAAATTTGGACCATCGGATGGAGGTGTGCCGCCGAGGCCGTGATAATAATTTCCTAAAAAAATTGTATTTTATTCAAAATCAACACCGGCCCTTGAAACTTAACCACCCTTCATGAGAAGTTATTAAAAAAATAAAAAAAGTTATATTAAAAAAATATAAATAGTCAAAATTTTGCAATATGTTGCGCTGGTATTATTGCGAAAACAAGTGTATGTATTTGTGTATGAAATAAAAAAAACTACAAATATTAAAAAAAAATATATTAACAAAAAATTTAAAAATTGATAAATAAATAAATTTAAAAAAAAATGACTCAAGATTAAAATAAAAAAATAAAAAAAATTTAAGATATTTAATTAAATAGTAATACGTGTCATTGGGAAAATATTTTGTGCTGAAATATATTTTATAAAATACTAAAAAAAATAAATAAATAGAAATAAAAAAAAAATGATATAGAAAATAAGAAAGAAAATTAAATAAGAAAATAAAAATAAAATAAAATAAAAAAATAAATATATTATATATAAATAGTCAAAACTGTGCAATAAATTGCGCTGCTATTATTACGAACACAAGTGTATGTAATTGTATGCGTAAAAAAATAAAAATTATAAAAAAATGAATAAATAACAAAATAAAAAATTAGAAGTAAATAAATAACTGAAATTAAATATAAAAAAAATTTTTTTAATTAAGTGTATATATTTGTGTATGAAATAAAAAAAAAATTTAGAAAAATTATAAACAAAAAAATTATAAAAAATGACAAAATATTAAAACATTAAAAAGAAATTTTCAAAATATATAAATAGTAATATTTGTGTTAGCTATTAAGCACGTTGTTTAGCGTTAGGCGGTTCAAGATTTATTAAAATGTAATATAAGGTTACAGTATCATATTGGAAAGTGATAACGGAAAAAACATAGTGGAGAATTAGGGTTGTACTTAACATAGTATATAATCTTACATATACATTAGGGTCGCTCTTAACATATTATAGTATATGATCTTACATACTCCGGCTCAACCATAATTCACACCATTTTTGAAAAAATGTAATATATAACTAAACAATTTCATTGAATTCTATATCTATACTGGTCAATAACTTTTTACAAAACTTTTCATGTTTGATTTTACTTAAACTTTTCGTAAAACCATCTGCTACATTATCTGTAGTGGAAACATATTCAATTTTTAATTCTTTTAGACTACATTGTTCTCTAATATAGTGAAACTTAATATCTATATGTTTGCTCCTTTTCTTAGTTGACTCGTTCTTCGCCAGAAACGCAGCTCCTTGATTGTCACAGTAGATGACCGTTGGAAACTCGACGTACCGCTTGAATCCTATTTCTCTTAGCAAATTTCGTTGAAACATAACTTCTTTCGCCGCTTGACACATAGAAATGTATTCAGCTTCAGTTGAGCTTAAGGCTATTACATTTTGCTTCTTAGATTCCCATTGTATCGGTCCATTTCCAAACATAAACACAAAACCACTGCATGACTTTCTATCTGAAGCATCAGATGCCCAATCGGAATCTGAGTAACATACAAACTCATCAGGATTAGAATATCGCAAACTCATGTTAACAGTGTGTTTTAAATAACGTAAAATATGCTTCGCCACAAGAAAGTGTTCGTGGTGAGCATGGCTGCAAAATTGCGACAGCTTCGAAACAGCAAACGAAATATCAGGCCTTGAAATAATTGACAAATAAGTTAAGGCACCCATTAACGACTGAAACTTTTTAGTATAGTCTCCGACACAGTTAAGATTCGGGCATTTCTGTAATACACACCCACTAGGAATCGGTGTAACTGCAGATTTACAATCTGACATACCCCATTCATCGAGCAATTTTTCGATGTACATTTTTTGATGAATTTTAATTTCCCCCCGACTTCCATCTCTTTCGATTTGCATTCCAAGGTAGTGCTGTATTGGACCTCTATCTACAGCTTGTACGATTTCATTCAATTTATTTAGAATATTCTCAATTGATTCTCTTGAACTACTTGCAACTATTAAATCATCGACGTAGACGCCTATTATATTGATATCTTTTAGACTTATTTTATAAAAAACGCAGCAGTCTGACCGATTAAATCCCATTTTCATTAATATATCATTTATTTTTTCTGACCAATCTCTGCCGGCCTGCTTTAAGCCATAAATCGACTTTTTCAAACGACAAACGCTTTGCGGTTTTTCTTGGTCTTCAAACATTATCGGTTGGCGCATATATACTTCTTCTTTCAGCTCACCATTCAAATAGGCTGCAGTTATATCAAAGTGGTGAACCAAAAGCTGATGTTTAACTGAGAGAGCTAATATTAATCGAATAGTAGCATGTCTCACAACAGGTGAGTACGTATCAAAATAATCTATATTTTCTCGCTGAGAACAACCTTGAGCAACAAGACGGGCTTTATACTTCTCAACACTCCCATCAGTCTTTCTCTTTGTTGCGAAAACCCATTTGCAACCTATAACATTTTTGTTTTCTGGTAGGTCTACTAAATCCCATGTATTATTTTTCATTAAAGTTGACATTTCCGATTCCATAGCATTTTTCCAATGCAATGCATTTTCACAGCTTAAAGCTTGTTTTGTGGTAATCGGATCATTCTTTACGCAAGAAACTGAATTTAAAACATTCACACATGGATCAATTGCAAATACTTTACGTGGTCTTCCAACAGTACCATTTCTTAAAATCTTCGGCCTTCCTCTTTTGATACGCCCTTGAGGATTCACAATTTGTTCTCGATCAGAATCACCATCTTCATTTTGTTCAGATGGTACAACCTCATCTTCCTTATCATGACCACTAAAGGTAGGAACCTCACTTACATTATCTTTGTCTTGCTGATTAAACAATAGTAATGTATCATTGTACGATAATTCGTCATTTTTAACAGTAGTAAACGTCTGCTCAAAAAATATAACGTCTCTTGCCACGATAATAGATTTCGTACGAACATCATAAAGTCTGTATGCCTTACAGTCTCGTGCATACCCTACGAATTTAACAATATCACCTTTTCGTTCAAATTTCGATTTGCCAAGTTTCTTATTTAATGCGACCGCATCGCAACCGAACACCTTCATGTAACCAACATAAGGGTTTCGACCTGTCCAACGTTCAAACGGAGTGGTATTTTTCAAAACTTTCGTTGGAGAACGATTTCTAACGTAAGTAGCCGTGTTGACTGCTTCTGACCATAAACTGTGTGATAACTTAGATTGCTCTAGCATGCACCGTGCCATTTCAACAACGGTTCTATTGTAACGCTCTGCTATGCCGTTCTGCTGCGGTGTGTACGGAATCGTTTTTTGGTGAATTATACCTTTAAAGTTTAAATATTTCAACATGTCTTCATTTACGTATTCCCGGCCGTTATCAGTTCTCAAAACTTTTATCTTCTTCCCGGTTTGATTCTCAACATTAGCAACAAAATTTTTAAAACATTCAAGTGCCTCTGACTTTTGCTTTAAAAAATAAACATGTGCATATCTCGTATAATCATCAATGAAAGACATAAAATAAAAGGAACCACTTTGCGACTTAACTCTCATCGGGCCGCATAAATCTGAGTGGATAATTTCTAATGGTTGCTTTGACAAAACCCTTTTGTAACTCAAAAAACTTGTTTTCTTTATTTTACAAGTAGCGCAAATCTCACAATTGAAAAACTCTGATTTAATTAGCTTCTCTTTATCTTTAGTCATATTCTCATTAAAGAGCTTAAGCAAATCGCAACAATTAATGTGACCAAATCTCTGATGCCAGATTCTTAATTTATCTTTTAATATTCCACCTATTTGCATGGCTGAATTCTCTTTAGGCTTGTATAATTTAGCTTCATATATATTGCTTTTCAATGGCGCATTAAACAATATTTCATTATACTTATTTTTAACAACAGCTTTGCCATTCATAAATAATACTTTATGACCTCTCTGAATAATTTTTGCCACAGACAAAAAATTTGAATGTAATTGTGGAACATAAAACACGTCTATTAAAGTAATGCCAGAGAACTCTGATTTTAATTTTACATTACCAATAGCTTCAACTCTTACTTTCTCACCAGTCGCCAGCATAACTTCATCACTGCATTCTCTTAATTTGACGAAAAAATGTTTCTCACAACACATGTGACTGGATGCAACGCTATCGAGTATGAATTTATCTCTTTTGTCACTTTTCGCACTGCCTATCCCCAATACTGCATTACCTGAATTGTCTTTCCTTTTGCTTTTGTTTTTGCATTGAGTGCTTATGTGACCTTGCATACCGCATATGTAACACCGACGCCTCTCTTGACCTCTATGTGACTTCTGCTTCGCTGAATTAACGGACAACACGCGCTCTGCTTCTAGGTTGATGTTGTTTTCAGCTACACCGTTTGATGCACGACGATGCTCTTCTTCCAGCAGCTTAGATTTTAACTGTACCAATGTTGGAAGTTCGTCCCTCGCCTCGATCGCAACAACAAAATTGTCCATCTCCTCAGGTAGCGCACACAGCAACAAAATAGACAAGAGGTCGTCTGGAATCGATATTTGAAGCTCACGTAGGCTTTCAGCGATTGAACAAAAATTTTTGATTTGTGGGCTTAACTTTTCACAACGTCGAATTTGGAAACGAACCAGATTTTTAAATAATGACACCTTCCTTGCTGGTCCACGTGCGTTGTAAATTTCATCGAGCCTATCCCAAGCCGTCTTCGAATTTTCACAGTCCTTAATATAGATGAGTTCTGAACTTTTCACATTTAACGTTATTAAGGCTAACGCCTTTTTATCGGATTTACTGAAATTGGCCTTATCGAGTGCCGTCCAACTTTCTACGCAGATAGTTTCAACCGGATACCAGCAGTCTAGCGTAATTAGCAGACTTTTCATTTGGACGCACCAAACGGAATAATTTTCACCGTCTAACTTTTCGATGTTTATACCGTTCATTTTTTATTCACACAGAATTTATTTGTTCACTCAAAAATTTATTGTTCACCAAATGTTTTTGTTCACACAGAACTTATTGTTCACACAGAACGTATTTCTTTTCTTTTTTGATTCCACAAATATTTTTAGCGACACACTCTGGGCCCATAACCCTGTTAGCTATTAAGCACGTTGTTTAGCGTTAGGCGGTTCAAGATTTATTAAAATGTAATATAAGGTTACAGTATCATATTGGAAAGTGATAACGGAAAAAACATAGTGGAGAATTAGGGTTGTACTTAACATAATTAGTATATAATCTTACATATACATTAGGGTCGCTCTTAACATATTATAGTATATGATCTTACAATTTGTCATTGGGAAAATATTTTGTGCTGAAATATATTTGTATAAAAAACAAAAAAATAAATAAATAGAAAAAAAAAATTAAATGGAAAATAAGAAAGAAAATTAAATAAGAAAATAAAAATAAAATAAAATAAAAAATAAATATATATAAATAGTCCAAACTTTGCAATATATTGCGCTGCTATTCTTGCGAACCCAAGTGTATGCATTTGTGTGCGTAATACGACTGCTTTGTACCAGTGTGAAAATATTTTGTGCTGATTTTATTGCTAGCAAAAATTCAAATGAACAACAGCATGAGTGGTAAGCAGCCAGATGATTTGGTCACTCACTCACTCACCCACTCACACACGCATATACAACACATACATACAAATGCATGCATACTAAAAAGTGTACGCTAGTCAAGCAAGCGGGTAAGTGAATGAAGACAACACGCACTTTGTTGCTCTCCTTATACATACAGATATATGTATGCATGTACATATGTAGGTGCATGCCTGACATGCCCGAGCTAAAGCTTTGCAAATTGTGCATTAAGTGTTGTTGCATGCTTGTGTGCTTACATACATACTTACGTATCGACATAATGACAACATCTGTTAAAATGTGTTAGTTGTTTGGGTTTATTAAATTAAGATTTCCATTTCGACATGAGGTGGCGATGGTATGCCAAAGGCAATATAAACAAGCCCCAAGCATCAATGGAAGCAGCTGTAAAAGCAATACACACATACAAGCACACATATTTATAATACTAAATTTGCCCACACATACGCATCTCCAATACAAAATATTTCAATTGGCGCTGCTCGAGCAAATCTCCTTTCCTTTCATTTCCTTGCGTTTCCATTTTGGCTTGCTGCCTGGCCTAGCCCTGATTCGTATGAATTTATGCTCTCCACTTTCCCACATCATCCGGATCACATGCATCTTCGAGCGTAAGTTATATCACAAATATTTGTCTTGCACGATCTCGAGTGCTATCTACAAAATGCGCTGCTGTTTACTGCATATGTCTGCTATAAATTAATTCACTAATACACACATCCTGATTGCTGGGAAATATGCCGTTCAGATAAATGTTTGCTTTAGTGTTTGTATATATACTTACATACATACATACATACATCTTTTGTCCCCACCTCAGCAGTTTGTCTATTTATTTTCATATTTCTGTCAGTTGATAATAATTTTCTACTAAATGCAGACTTCATACAACTGGACTTTGCCAATAATGTTGTGTATTTGGTTGTGTGCACAGCTGCACTGCTGTATTGGTTCAACTGGTTGTTTGTGCATTTAAGTGACAATTATGGCAACAAATACGGGTGAGAGACTATAATTTAGTTTGGCCATATTTTAATGCATTAATAATAGCGGAGTTTGATTTATTTTTGCTTTATTAAGACTTTGGAAAAGCTTCGAATTTATTATCAAAGTTCGACATGCAGCGAGAACAAAGAGAGCAGTCAGCCCCCAAGCAGGCTATTAAAAATGTTTAATCACACAATACTCATATTAAAAACGTAATAAACAGGATTTAAACAAAAGTGTGATTTATTTTTTTATTTTTATTTTATTTATAAACTATCATCATCCGTCCACACTGCTGGCACAGTTTGGTAAATCTAAATAAGAAAGTCTGCGCTTTTAGAAATGCTTTTATTCACCCATTCCCTGGGAAAATGCGGGTGCATATTTGGTATTAAAATTGCCTGGATGCGGAGCTAGAAATAGGCAACGTGTCATTGCCTATCTGAGAAGCAATTCGCGTCTACATCTAACATACATATAAAAACAGCAATTATTACTACCCAAAAAGTATTTTAGTATAGGTGTGTGGACAATATAAAATTGTTGAAAACAACTTCGCCGACCAATCCACCAAACAAGCAGCTCATCAAAGTCCAGTATCTAGCAGAACAACTTCAACTTAATCGATATTAAAAATCATATTAAATAGCACTTCCACAACAAACAAAACCGCGAGTGGATGCTTGCCAATGACTGGTAAACAAATTAAAAAACACATACACGAGTAGAAATTGGAAAATTCGACGCTTTCGGTTAGGGCACGCAAAAATTATACATGGACATCTTATGACCCTGTACTTGCAACACAGATATCATAGTCTCAGGTACTAACCTTCTTGGGAACTGCCCACTGTATGCCACCTGTAGAGAACAAATATTTACTAACACAAAAACAATTACAGTCCTCCAGTAAATTCCAGGGGTTAGGAGTAGTCGGAATTTTTGGATTTTTTTTTGCATTTTCTTAAAATATAATACCTTAAAAATATTGTGTGAGTTATTCAACAATTAACAAATGGCGCTCGGGTGCTTCGGAGCGTTCGAGAGAAAGTATCTGGATGCTGCACGTATGAAAGTGGCAGATAAGCGCGCTAACGATAACACTCGAGAAGGTAGAATGCTACGTAGGCAATAGCAAATCGAAATAGGAATAGTTAACATAGTGTAAGTAATTAAATAATTAGTTTAACTCTACATAAATCGATAGCAAAACTTTAATGGCGTTTTCCTCAAAACTATGTTTTTGAACTGGTGATCACTGTAACTTAAAAACCCCTTGGTAGACTTCAATAAAATTTATACTGCTTTTGGAAAACATCAAAACCTCATGCCTTATCGAAGGATTTTATTTTCAAAAATTTCGATTTTTTAACAATTGTCGGTTTTTTTCGAAAATCTGAAAAATAAAGGGTGGTTAAGTTTTAAGGGCCGGTGTTGATTTTGAATAAAATAAAATTTTTTTAAGTAATGTCATTTCTCTTTATTATGATAATATTGATATAGCTTAATTACGTATGGAACAAAATATTGGCCAAATAGCCGCCGCGGTTCATTTTTGGAGTTTGACCATGACTGAGCCTCTGGCAGCACTACACTGTATCTCTTTTCAAGTACGACTCTTGATGGCATGGAGTCAATGGGCAAGGAGAGAATCGTGGGATCGAAGCCCATGCCTTCTGTTTTCCAATGCCGGACATGGGCCGTACCAGTTCCCATTGAGTTTTAGTCTGCAGATGGCCTTCAAGGCCTCTCCTTGGATGAAAGCATCAAGTGGAAGCAAACCAATCAGAGCATCTAATGCCGGGCCTGAAGTAGTTGGTAAAGCTCCGGTGCAACAGATGACCACAGTGCGTTGTAGTCTCGATAAGGTTCTCCTGACTCCCACGAGGGAGAGTCTACTCATCCAGACCACTGATGCATAGGTGATAATAGGTCTTATCTTAGCCGTATAGATCCATAGGACTTTGCTAGGAGAAAAACCCCACGTTTTCCCAAAGACACCTTTGCACTGCCGGAAGGCTGTCAGTGCTTTGCAAGTCTTTGTTTCACCGTATGACTTCCAAAGAAGTTTACTATCGAGGATTATTTCAAGATTCTAGAAGTTTTAGTTAATTAATGATTTACACCATTAAATTGACTTTAATTTTTTATATAACGAGGCAACCCTACTCAAAAATATATCCAGATTTAAGATTCCTTAAACAGTTTTCGATTGTTACAGAAATTTTAGTTAATTATTCAACTATATCACTTAGTTGATTTTTATTTTTTATGTACGAGGCAAGCCTATTCAAAAATGTATCTAGATTTAAGGAGGCCGACATAGCTTTTGTTTGGTAACAATATTGCAATATATCATTTAACTAGCATTTTTAATTACTTTGCATATTTTATATAAGTGGCAACCCTATCAAAAAATATATCCAGGCTGAAAATTTTTTTGAAGCGCTTCAACATTATAATACATTTCAGTTAAACTAGAAAATTAATTTCCGTTGTTTATCAAAGTGGCAACCCTATTTAAAAATGAAAAATGACCTTCAATATCTTTTGCTAAAACCCCTTTCCCTATATTTTAATCGCTTCGAAACAGCATCTACATTGGTGGCAACACTAAGTGAAACACTAATCTGGGCTTGGCTTAGTAAGGCAGCTGCAATCTCTACAACAACAAATTAATTTAAATTTTTTTAATTAAAAATAGATCAAGAATATAATTTCGGCTTTTAGTATCAATTTTTTAGTATCAAATAATCTTCTCTACAACGCAATACCTGGCGTCAGATAGATCCCCTGCGTAGAGTATTTTCTCCTACCTTTGCTTTTATTCTTAACCAATTAATTAATTTTAAAACCATCAAATCAATTTTCTTTCAATGCCATTGACTCTTGCGCACTGAATTAATTCCTCCTTCAGATATTCATTGGATTTACTTTGCGTGACTACGACTCGACTCTGATGCGAGTTCAGTCGTCGCGATGCAAATAAATTCCATTGCTAAAAAAAGTAAAAATTAAAGTATAGATCCGGCTATGATTTTCGAAAAATGCCTAAAAGCAAACCAACATAAAATAACCAGCAACGAGCGACTAGCCACCACAGATGAAGAACTAATCGTAAATGAAAAGCAATGCACTCAAATTGCTGTAAGTGTGACTGAAATAATTTATAGGCGATTGTGAGTGTGCGCACAATCATACATACATACATACACCTACGTAGGACCTACATAAAAAAGCGATTTTGAGTATTTCCGTAACTTATACGACCTGCAGTACTACCGTTTCCACTTAGTAGAGATAGAAGGCTTGCATGTATGAATGAATGAAGGTTTATTACAGTGTATGTGTGTATGTTAGTAAGTGTGAGCGCGTTGCCTGTGCTATAGAGCAACTAACTGAATGATTTCGAGCTGCTGATGTCGGAAAGCGAATGCAATACTGCCTGCCACTGCGGTCAAGCTATAAATCGTCGCGCGCGCAATAAACCACAACAGCACCAGAGCAAAGCGAAATGCAAAAGGCAAAGAAGAACAAAAGAGTGAAGAAGTGAGACAAAAAAACATAAAACATTAAACGTAAGAAGTGGAAAAAAATGCACAACGAAATGTAAGAACATTTAAGAGAAAAAATTAGAAATGGAATGAATGTAGCGAATATTTAATGAAAGCATCAAAACTACCGGCTGGCGATGGCCAGACTAGACTATCCGCACCACGAGCAGAAAATGGTCGGCAGGCAGTGAAAAAGACTCTGCACATACATTTGTATACTTGTGTGTGTGTGCAGAGTAGTCAATTGCGGCAGTGTGCGCAGTAAAGGAGCAATCACATGAGCAAGCGCTGAGCAGAGGTATGCAGCTGAGTATTTGTGGCAGCAAAAATATGCAACTAAGCCAGAAAAATGTGCAAACCAATGTCAGCCGGTGGAGGCGATAGCTAAAAAAAAAGTGCAGGCAACTGACCGTCAGCAATAGGCAACTGCCAGCCGGTTAAGTGATAGCAAAAAAACGAGTAGTGGAAATAAAAAAAGGAAACGAGTTAAATAAAAGGTGGAAATGGAGTGCATGCAAGCCACGCGCTTCGCATAAGCAAAGGTGTTTTAGATCAAAATGGCAAAAAGCGTAAAAAAGAGATACAAAATTAAAATACTATTAGCAACGCGCATCCTCATGGTCAGCAAATAGGGGGATTCTGGTCATCTTTGCCTCCATTGGGTTGAGAGGCAATACGAGTGCGACGGTAAGCGTGAAATATCACACTTAACAGGCACAACTGTCACCACCAGGTTCTCCTATCACGTATCGATATGCAGGCTGGAAAAGAGGCATTTCAGGTTCATGTGCCACATATTTAACTGCGGAAGAGTTACTATTTATTATATTTAAAACTGCGAATGAAAGAATACTCGTTTAATAAATGGAGCCTATTAGATTATGGAGGTATACTAGCTGGTGCCCTTGTATTCGCTTTCTTATAAAATTAAATAATTTGTGTATTTAACACTTAGAAACTTTACCGTTTTTTGAAGAGGAAAGGACATTTTCAGCTGAAAACTATTTTATATTTTACCAGGATATTTAAAACTTTCGATGAATTGGACTGTTGATTAGTCAGTCAAAGTATAAATGAATTGAACTTCGCTTATTTTTTCCAAAATTATAGTTTTCATTTCATTTTCATTTTTCAGTCATGAGTTCCTTTTTCCGATATTAGTTTCCGAGTAGTGACATTTCAAGCATTAGATGTACCTACTGGTATAACACAACGGCTGAAAAGTCCCGGACCTAATATAAAAAACATATATTTTTTTTGTTCCAAATTAGCTTTATTCATTAACGTAATTTTCATCAAGAACAACGCAATCACTTCATCGCCACTCTAATATTTCAAAACTTTTTTTGTATAGTAGAACGATTTAACTAGTATAAGTATAAGTGTAAGTATAAGTATAAGTATAAGTATAAGTATAAGTATAAGTATAAGTATAAGTATAAGTATAAGTATAAGTATAAGTATAAGTATAAGTATAAGTATAAGTATAAGTATAAGTATAAGTATAAGTATAAGTATAAGAATAAGTATAAGTATAAGTATAAGTATAAGTATAAGTATAAGTATAAGTATAAGTATAAGTATAAGTATAAGTATAAGTATAAGTATAAGTATAAGTATAAGTATAAGTATAAGTATAAGTATAAGTATAAGTATAAGTATAAGTATAAGTATAAGTATAAGTATAAGTATAAGTATAAGTATAAGTACATATATACTTTTGGGAGCCATTATCCCTTACTTATTCCGTATTAGAACTAAAAAAGACAATTTTAATTCATATTCCTGCCATAAATTTGCTGTTCTTGCTGGTTGATAATATTTGCTGAAGCCGCGTTTTCTACAGGGAAATTTTGTGTATTGTGTTATGGTTACTTAAGCGGTTGTTGTTGTTGTTGTATCAGTATAAACATTCCCCATACAAATATGGAAAATGCTGCTGAAGTGACAGTCCTTGGTCGGATATAAGTCCGGGTGGTTCCGCTTACGTAGAACCGACTGCCGTGGGAACGTAACTTAAGCGGTCTTTCCCATCACTGCAGTGTCGGCAGTATCGTGTTACAGTAATGAGTATCTTGGGCGATTAAGCAACTACTAAAATGCCGGTTAGCTTCGATTATTTCAGTGATTTTACCGACATTTTATGTAACATCAAAAATGCCTGAACGGAATCGACGAATCCAAAATTGTGCATAATTAGCTGTTACAGTATTGGCATTATTCACAATTGCAGCGACCCCGGTTGCAAAACGTAGCGAATTTTCTCTTCATTGACCTCAATTGTTAACACCCTGTAACTCACAAATGAATGGAACAAGCAAAAAATAACAAAAGAATTTTGTTAGTGTGAAATGTTACTTGAACAACGAGCATAAACTTTAAATGATTTGATCGATACTGTAAAAGATATTGTACACTACAGACATACACCTGGAGAATAATTCTCCAAACTAATTTATTTTTCCCCAAACTATAGCTATTTTCTGGTTTATTTCATCCACGAAACTAACTTTGAACTTAACTTAACTATCCAATTGAAAGACTAAATTTTCTGGACCAATCTCTCTGTATAGTTTTCAGTTCCCATAGTATAACGTCGCTGTATAAGTTGTGACCAAAACTAGTCAACATGCTCCGATTTAGCTTAACTTAGTAGTTGTTTCATTTTCACTTAGGAAAGATGAAACAGGAAATACAGTAAAGATAGAAATACTGCGACATCTACCCTTTTTGTGGGCAAAAAGTTGAAAGTTATATGGTTATACGGTTTGCTAAAGATCGGTATAAGCAATGGGTTTACTTAGAAACATGAAAGAAAGTGTATACCATCTGAAAGATGGTACAGATTCTTCCATTGTGTCGTTGTCAAAATGTGGACTCAAATGTTGAATATAATTGGATTTTGATGAAATTAGGGGTACAATTTTATGTTAGTCCGAAAATCAGTTATTCGGGACAAGTCCACATTTAACAACAAAAATTGCACTAATTTAGAGTCAGAACCACCCAAGAACCAGAACATCCAGTGCCTATGTAAAATCAGGCGCGCGGCCCGAAATTTTTTTTCTATCATGTAGTTTTTGATTGGATTAATAATATCGGGAGAATCGTTTAACTCATTAATACAGGTGATATATGAAATTAAAGATAAAAATTGAAATTAAATATTTTCAAGATATTTACAATGTTTAAAAATTTTCTTTTTTTTGCAAAAATTAGACATTTTTTTAATATTATTGTAAGAAGTACATATATAAGGAACAGATACTATTATGGATATCAGATGAAAGAATATTCAGCTGGTAAAAAAAATTTCTTACTTGTCGCCAAAGCAAATTTGGATTTTTTATATTACCCACTGCGTATACTTTATTTCATCGGAGGAAAGTTAAACATTTTTTACGTTTCAATAAAACAGCAAGAAAAAGAGGTTTGGAATCTGGATAAATAAAAATAAAAAATACAAGCAATGATCCTCTACTATGTGTGGTATCGAAATTATACAATAATAAGGAAATGGCTTATATGGGGACTGCCACGCCTCCTTTCTAAATAGTTGAGGTATTCATAGTTTATATCCTTGTACCAAATTTCAGTATCCAGGCGCGAATGGTTCCGTAAATATGTAATATTAAAAAATTGAGTTGTATGGGAGGTGCCACGCCCCCTTATTTTAAATTCATTTTACTACGCCTATATCCTGCCAGAAATAACAAGAAATAAGTTGACGAAGTTTAATTGCAATACTATGTTCGGTTTGTTAGCTTTTAAATTACATAAAAACAAACAAATATTAATTTTTAATATATATACAATATAAGACAAACAATAGTTATAAATTAAGATATATGTAGGAATGTGCAAATCTATATTAGCACTATTTTATCCATAGGAAAAACCACATTTTCACATTTTTCCTTTACATGTAAGAACTATTAAGCAGATCTTCAAGTTTTATATGGTAGTTCAAATTAATGGTAAAAATGTATGCAATATTTCGAAGTAACCCTCTGAATAGAATTGCAGTGGACAGCAGGTAACGAGTTGAAGGGTGCCCGCTGTCAAAATTAGATAACATGTAATAGCACGAAATTGGACAGAATTGTGGCGGAGACGGACTTCTTGGCGTCGATTATTTTTACAGCTGCAAAATAATTATATTCATTTCCATATTCTCCGACGGGTTGAAGACTAAGGGTTTATTTTCTAAACACTTGATGACAATTTGATTGTTTACAAGTAGCAGCAGGCAAACGACAAGAAAATAATATTCGGTTTGCACAAGAAGCCCCACAAAATTTCAATAATTCAAGAAAAAGTTCGTTTTTACAACAATGAACTTCAACGAGTTGCTTCACCAACATAGCAAATGAAAAGGTTTCAGTACAAAATTAATTTTATTTACAAAATTTCCGTTGCAAACCATCCCGTCGCAATTGTGTGAAAAAATGACTCATACAAATATGAACTTGACATTTTTATTTTTCAAAAACTATCATAAAAATACTGTGAGACACATTGTCACTGAACTTTTTGCCATTTTGTAGCGGAGAGTAATTTTTACATTTCTGATTTAATAAGTTTTCAATGTGCGAAAAAAAAATATTCTATTCCAATATCTACCATTTCAAACCATTCACCTACAACGAAAATTAAAGTCAAAAGTTGATATGTGCACCTAAAGTCTAGGTTCTAGACGATTTGCTCCTATCTGAATAATATCTTATAATAGATTTAAATAAATAAATTTTAATTAAATAAATTCATTTTCATAATAAAACATTTTTCTTAGCGATTTGCGATTTTAACATAGTTAGAAAAAAGTTGGATATTTTCAATAAAATTCTGTGAGTCAGAAATTAAAAGAAAATATTTTGAAAAATGCACTTTCACCTAGCATGCCCCTTAGGTGGGTTGGCATGATATAGGTTTATATACATATGTACGTATGTATGTATGTACATATGTACGCACGTGTAAAGTCGGCTGCTCGTTGTAACTCACATGCCCTGCCGGCATGGCAATGACGGTAAGTGCTTTTCAATTTTCATGCTGCTCCACAGCCCACACCCATTCGACGTCATCTACACATACACACATACCAAGGCATATGCTTGCACTTTTAGCATGCGGTTAGCATGCAGATGCTTTCATTTGTATACTCAAGCCAGCAGCAGCTGCGGCCCAAACTACTCAAAGGCAGCAGTTATTTGACAGCCACAGCAATTGGAGAGTGAGTGCACGCTGCAGCCCACATAAGCCCTTCATTCATGTGCCGCACTCGTAAAAATACAACTGAGCGCATACTTATGCACACCAAAATCTATACATACTCACACACTCACACACACATATGCCAATAAATGTTTCGCTATATTTTGGTATTAAGTTCAGTCGAAGCCCCATTTGCACGGCTCGTCCTTAGCGCACTGGCATAATTCATCGCTTTATTGTAAATATGTATGGGCGAGTATGCCACGAAATAGTGAAATAAAAAATGTGATAGGAATTCAAAAAAGTTGCATACTCGTAAAAAGTCTACTACTACCAAATCGTATTAATAATGTGTCGTCTGAGTGGTCAATGCCGTGCGATATAGTTTGTTAAGCCTGCCATCGGCAGTGACCAGCGCAGTTGAGGGTATGCGATTTTGCATTCAGTACTATTGGTGAGTTCCGGCGACAAATTGCAAATTCAGCTAATAGAGCATGAAATATTGGCCTTGATTGATATTGAAGGTTATGCACATTGCATTGTCTAGTGTAGTTGAAAGTTAATCGCTTTTAAAATTAGAAACAAATTTATGCTGACTAGCAAGAAAGAGTCGACAACAGGGAATGCGTAATCTATATGTATGGGGCAGAAATAGTCAGCGCATGCCATTATGAGGGTTAAAGGTTACTAATAAATCTTCAGATTTCCACAGTAACGGTAGTGCTACTTACCTTCAAGGCAAAGAGGGTTAAGGTTCTTGATGAGCTATTAAGTTTGATTTTAAATTAGTTACTCGCTTGGACTCGCCAGACGCATATATCCTAATAAAATCTTAGTCTAGTGGTTGTAGATACTCTTTACTACACCTTTTCCAATAGCATTTCGATAACCTCAAAAATACAAAGTATACTTCGATGAATTTTTCCAGCTCTACAAGATTATGTTAATTATATGTTTGAGTTATTTAGTTTTTTATTACAATAGTTTTTAGGCTTAGAAATGGAATACCCAGCAGGCAAAAATCAACATTAGCGACACCTGCTCTTGTTTGCTTTTCATCGAGGTCAAAAAGCTGTCGAAGCGGTCCAGGACATTTTCGACATATGAAGAGAAGCTCTCATAGGCGAGTCTACATTACGGCAATCGTTTCCAAAGTTCAATGGCGACTTTGACGTCGATGACACGTCCCGCAGCGGAAGGTCCTCTAAATTCGATGAAGAACGTCTCGAATCACTTCTGAAGGAGAACGGTCGCTGAACCAGTCGTGAGTTGGCGGAAAAAATGAACAACGTTCATAAAACGAATTTCAATCACCTTCATTTTTCATTTTTCATTTTCAAATTTACCGGAAAGTTGGAGTGGGTGGCTCCAGGAGCTTCGCCAAAGCCGAGAGTCAAGCCGGATCTTCATCCAAAGAAGATCCTGATATGTGTTTGGAGGGACTGGGAGGGCTCGAAAAGAAAGTCATGGTCAACAAGGAGCTCTACATTGCCCAGCTATGCCGTGTAAATGAGACTATTCGACTGAAAAGACCTGATCGACATAGTCAAACCATACTCCTTCAAGACAACGCCAAGCCCAAGTCGTCAAAGCCGCACTCCAAGCGAACGAATGGGAGGTCCTTTCGCTTTCGACGTATTCTCCGGACCTTGAATCGACCGATTACCATCTTTTCCACTCCCGGTCAAACCATATGAAGGGCGTTACCTTCGATAACAAAGATGCCCTTAAAAACTGACTTAAAGACTTCTTTGACACCAGACCAGGCGATTTTTGTGGGAACGCACTCCAAGCGAACGAATGGGAGGTCCTTTCGCATTCGACGTATTCTCCGGACCTTGCATCGACCGATTACCATCTTTTCCACTCCCGGTCAAACCATATGAAGGGCGTTACCTTCGATAACAAAGAGGCCCTTAAAAATTGACTTAAAGACTTCTTTGACACCAGATCAGGCGATTTTTGTGGGAACGGCTTCAAAAAATTTATCGAGAGGTGGGAAGAGGTTGTAAACAGCAACGGCGATTATATAATTGATTAATTTATTAATATAATTATTGTTTTTTGTTTAAATAAGTCTGCGCATTTTTTTCTTTTTCAAAACAATTTTCTTGTTGAAATATAATGTATATATTTAATTGCCACCTACATCTATTGTTATATTTTTGGCAGAGCTTCTCCTCCCATTTGTGGCATATGTTTTGGCGTTGTTCCATAAATTAAGAGACCATCAGTTTTATGCCACCTCCGAACGGCAGATGATTTTTTAGAAGAAGCTTTTTCATGGCAAGAAATACACTTGGGCCTTTCGCCATTGCCTGCTGAGGGGCAACCACTATTAGAAAAAATCTTTTCCATCATTTTGGTGTACCATAGCGTACGCATCAGAATTCGTTTTAGAGGTATGGTTCCTTTGGCAAAGTTTCTTATTTTGATCCCTAGAATATGATTTTCACAGAGCAATGGGCGATTTTTTTTCCTCCCCACAAATCGACCCCGCCTACTTCACATCATTCGAGAATATTCTGGTCGAACACAATCAGCAACGACGCGCTGTGGAGATCAACGAATTAGGAGCCCATCCTATGACAAATCAAATGCAGAAAGTGGCGATGGAATGAACAAGGATATATAAAATATAAAGGGTGGTTAAATTTCAAGGGCCGATGTTGAGTGTGAACCACACCTAAACTTCAACAACACCGTTGGACTTCTTTATTTGGGCTTATTTGAAAGAAAAGGTGTACGTCGATAAGCCAGCAACAATTCAAGAGCTAAAGGATGAGATAATTCGGCACATTAACGGCATAGAACCCCAATTATGCCTCCGAGTCATCGAAAATTTGAACCATCGGATGGAGGTGTCGCCGAGGCCGCGGCGGCCATTTGGCCGACATTTTATTCTATACGTATTCCATACCAATATTATCATAATAAATAGAAATTATAATAATTTATTAAAAAAATTGTATTTTATTCAAAATCAACACCGGCTCTTGAAACTTAACCACCCTTTATTAGTATTTCTCAGACCACAGACTCCTACGTTCTAGTGGACGATTAAAGTCTTAAATGATAGTCGGGATCAACGTAACCACAACGGACCACGGACTGTCACCTAAGCAGCATTACTCAAACAGTTACAGAAAACGTTTGGGCTATCACAACAACTATAATAACAACAAAAATAATAACAACAAAGACAACAACAACAACATGAACAGCTACATTTCTTCTCTATCCAAATCCTGGCATACAATACCCTCCAAGGTGTTAAACATCAAAATTTTTCAACTACGAACAACTCCGATTCCGTTTGCATCCCCAAAGCGACAGCTGGGCAATATAACACACAGGAATAAGGGTTTGAATATCCACAACTATCGAAGAATACGTAAGTAAGCATGCGCTTGCACTTGAGTAGCGCTACTATCATTTTCATCAACTCCAATTGCCAAGCTGGCAGCGGAGAATTGTTAAAATGATGTTCCTGCGAACACTTCACGCGTCACGTAGCACAACACCTTCGTAGGGGAATTGAAATTTCGGCACCACACGAATGATATTCATACATTTCAGCCATACTTACGCTGAGAAGCAACCGCACACCATTTGGTTTTTATTAAATTGCAGTTGATTATTGCACAGTGCGACAAAAATCTTTTTTTGTATACAGGAAAAATTTCATATGCATTTTATGTAGTAATGCCGCATACTGAGCTTTTTATTTTAGCATCGATTTCATTTTTTAAAGAGCTTCAAGTTTCAAAGGAGTAGGTTAGGTTAGGTTAGTATTGTTGTCCAAGGAATGAGCACACTTGGACGAAGAAAGATTCGTCCTTTGTGATACCATTATGAAGGACGTGAGGTGAACGGGAAAAAGACCGATGCGATGCAGGGTGAGGGCGGGGAGAGGTGGAGCTGGGATGGTCAGGAGCGTGTGGATTACGAACGATAACTATGCTGTGTTTGCGTCAACCGCTTTGCGCTGTTGATGAAATTCATCAGATTTTTAATGTCAGCGCCAGCTATATCAGCAGGCGGGGCAAAGAAGTAAGAACTAAGATGCCTGGATCTTAGCCCCGCCAGAGCAGGGCAGCTAAGGAGAAGGTGCTGAGACGATTCCACCTCATCCTCCATACATCCAGCGCAAAAAGGACTCGAGGTGATTCCAAGTCTCACAGCATGTATTCCTCGGCGATTGTGACCTGTGAGAGAATCCACGAGATTAGAGAGCTGATATTTTGTCAGCCTCAGAAGCTCGCCCGAGCGCTTCCGGTCCACTCATGGCCAGAAGGATTTCGCGACCTTACACGTTTGTGTACTTGTCCAGCGCTCGCTGAGTTGGCGCGATGCCCATCTTTCCAGGAGCAGACCGCAGGTAGCTAGGGGGATCCTAACTCTCTCCCTTCGCGGGCAAATCACCTCACATGTCCCTTGTCTGGGCAGCTCATCCGCCTCACAGCTTTCTGCAATGTCGCTGTGACCAGAACCCAGATCACTTTCTTGACTGTTAGTACGCATGTGAGCAGCCAATCAGCTGCCTCCTTGATTGCAGCTACCTCTGCCTGGAACACACTGCAGTGGTCCGGTAACCTGAATTTGAGTCTGATGGGAAGCTCTTCGCAAAAGACTCCTCCGCCAACCTTTCCTCCCAACTTCGATCCATCCGTGAACAAGTTCACCAGGCCCTGCCCCCAAGTGTAGCGCTCCGTCCACTCTTCCCTTGACGAAATATGAGTGGAGAAGGTTCCGGTTGGACTGAACGAGGGCATACACTGATCCGTTGACAGAGGGATGAACTCGAAGTTTCTAAGGATGCGTGAGTGGCCATAAGTGAGGTTGAGCTTATAGCTCGAGCCCTTCAGTCTGATTGCGGTACGTGTAGCGGCAATTCTGCCTGCGATGTCTACGGACACCACTTTTAACATTGCGTTGAGCACCAGAGTAGGAGTCGTTGGAAGCGCCCCACTGACCTCTGATTCCACCGATCTGCCCTTGCAATAAGCATGTTGGTTATGCGACAACCGACCCCGAGGAATTTCGCTTCTTATGTGCAGGTCAATCAGGCTCTCAAGGGTTCTCAGCAAAAAAGATGAGAGACTGATTGGCCTGAAGTTCTTAGGGGAGACATGCGAGCTCTTGCCTACCTTGGGTATAAAGGCAACCCTCACGGCCCTCCATGATCTCGGTATACATATATTTCCTGGCTACGCAGCTCGCATAGATAGGGCTCAACCAACGGCATTATACCTCCACAGATTTCTGCAGTTGTGAAGGAATGATGCAGTCAAAGAACTAAATTTTTGACTAAATTTTCTTTGGATACTTATACTAAGTTTATGGAATTAATACGAATGTGAAAGGAAAGTGGATATACCCAGCTATTATCATTTTTTTAATCTTCACATGGCCACCCAACTTATACTGTAGCACGGTGTTGTATGGCGCACAGGCCAATGAAATGTGAATTCATATTCATTATCGCTTTCGACATCACTTTGTTTGCTTTTCACCTATCGCTTCGCCTGTTTTTATTTGTATTTGTGTGCGAATTAAAGACTTGTGTTTATGTTGTGGCAGCGACCTCTTCACGATTGGCGTAATATGCATGCATTTATGCCATAAACACTCACATCTCATATAAGTACACACCCAAACACCCACACACACACATCAAACTTTCAAATTTTATTGGACGAAGTTTTGGCATATAAACCGAAATTTCTTGCTTTATCTAGTTCAGCGAGCTCTCTAACGCCACTCTAAATTTTTTTAGTTACCCTATTAATTTAGACAGTAATACTGCCTCCTGTAGCTCTTCGTTTAATTTGGTAGCTTAATTCTGCCTTATCATATTGGCATAGAGAGCGTAAAGTATATGCGGAACTATTTTCATTATAACTGCAATTCAACAAATGTTTGTTTGGCACTTTGAGACCAATCATGGGTATGTAAGTAGACTTAACACATTCATATACCCTGCAGGAAAAATCTGGGTTAGTGGAATACATTTATGGTTCGTATTAGTAGGATTTTAGCACATGCGCGCCTCTTGTGGCAAAAAGTAAGGTGAATTTATTTGTCAAACTTCGCGGGATTAAAATTTCGCTCTAGTTATTTTTTTCATAAGTTGGCAGCATTGTTAATAACATCTGGGCCAACTTCCATGTGAATGTCATTATCAGTAATATATTTACGCTTGTGTTTACCAAACGACCAAGACTGCATTTTTCGATTTTTACAATGGCTGATTTGATTGAGCAGAGAAGTGCCATCAAATTTTGTTTGCGGAATGAAATTTCGGCTGCGGAAATGTTTAGCATGTTGCAGAAGGCATTTGGTGATTCGACCATGTCGCAGAAAAATGTTTATAAGTGGTGCAAAGTCTTCAAAGAGGGTCGACAACGTGTTGATGACTTGAAGCGCTCCGGACGACCATCGACGTCAACAGATGACCAACACGTCAATAAAGTGAAGGAGTTAGTGCTCAAACATCGTCGGTTGTCTGTTAAAGACCTTACTGATATGATCGGAATATCAGAAGGATCTGTGAAAACCATTTTGAAAGGCCATTTGGGCCTACGAAAAGTCAAATCTCGTTTGGTGCCGAAAACTCTCAATTCTCAAGCTCAAATGTATCATTACGGGAGATGAGACTTGGATTTATGCTTACGACCCTGAAACAACCGACCAATCAAGCGAATATCGTGCTAAAGGCGAGGCCAGACCGAAAAGAGCACGTCAAAGTCGTTCAAAAATAAAGGTCATGATGACAGTTTTTTTCGATTTTCGTGGTGTGGTGCACTATGAACTCCTTCCACCTGGCCAAACTTTTAATAAGGAATATTATTTGAGCGTTATGCGTCGCAATTCGTCTAAAAAGACCAGAATTATGGGCCAACAACTCTTGGTTTTTGCATCACGATAATGCACCGTCTCACACTGCACTCGTTCTTCGTGACCATTTCGTCAAAAATTCCACGCATATCGTTCCGCAACCACCGTATTCGCCTGATTTGGCTCCGTGTGACTTCTGGCTATTCCCAAAACTCAAGAGACCACTCCGGGGAACGCGTTTCGAGTCGATTGAGGAGATAGAGGATGAATCGAAGAAGGTGCTGATGGCTATACCGAAAATGGACTATTTGGCATGTTTCGGGGATTGGAAAAATCGTTGGCATAAGTGTATTTCATCGAGAGGGAATTATTTTGAAGGGGATGAAATTGATTTACAAGAATAAATAAAGATTTTTCATTTTACAACCAAATTCACCTTACTTTTTGCCCACAGAACTCAAGTAGTTAGTTATTCAGCAATCAGCCAAGCGCACCCTGTTTAATACGGCTGCTTTCCCTAGTATCTTAGTATTTGGTATCGGAAAAATTATCGCATCAGAGAACACAAAATCGTTGGGCCGGTAGAACCAACTCCCTAGCTAACCAGGGATGATATCACTAGTTTATACAACTTGAGAAGTTCAGGATCGCACTGGACGATAAGGTAAACTGCGCTACACCAACTCTCGAAAGAAAAGTCCAAGAGTATATCCTACAATGATATACAGATGCCTTGAGACCACCTGATAGCATAGGCGCTGGTTTATATGGGCCAGAAAAGAAAGTGGTCTGTTCCGATGGGTAGTTTTCCCCAGACCAACTTAGAAAGAAACCTCCGAAGTGAAGACATTACCATTCTGAGCGATAGTTAGTCGGCACTAAAGACATTGTCATTCTTTGAGATTGAGTCCTCATTAGTTCTTGTGTGCATCGAGCAATTAAATTTACTAGAAATGCAAAATCGCATCGCTATGGTAGCGAATACACTGGCTGAAAAGGCTGCGGCCTCGTTATTAATAGGACTCGAACTCTTCCATGAGTTTTTCCTTCACATGGGACAGCACACCACCAAAAATGAGCTTAGAAGCGAAGAGCTAAGCGAAGCTAAGTGCAAGCGAAGAGCGAAGCTAAGAAGCTACAAGACGTAAGCTGGCATCAGCTGGGGCTACGCCATGTGAAGTCCTTACTGGGCGGTATAATCGAAATAGGTTCAGGCAATTCATAACCCTTCCTAAGGGCAAACTAAGAATGCTCACTGACATTCTCGCAGGTCACTGCAGATAGCACAGGCGGGGGTATAGTCCACTAACTTCTGTCATTTCAATGACCAAACTGCGGAAAATCCAATACTCCTTTTTCTCGAATGTGAAAGGTTAGATCCGATTAAATGGCTGCCCTTGCGGGGGACCGACTTGGACAAGAATTTAAAATTTGTCCCATGTGATACCTTACAGGCGGAGGGGAGGGGAAAAGGAGAGGGGGAGAAACTAGACAGGTGGAACAAAGGAAGAAGGGGTTTGAATTAGTGGCGATTTACGTTTGTATTAATCGCTTCAAGCCACTTATGAGTTTCGTCAGATTTAAACACGTAGCGAAAAAGTGAGAGCCCAGATGTTTAAACTTTAGCCTGATGAAAGCAGGGCAACTGAGAAGAAGTTGCTGAAATGATTCCACCTCATCCTCCAGACAGCTTCTGCAGAAAAGGCTCGAAGCTTTACCGCATGGATACCTAAGGGACAGTGTCCGGTGAGGATACCTACCAAATTCAATAGCTATGACTTTGTTAGCCTTAGAAGTTCTCTGGAGCACCCCCGATCTACCCGCGGCCAGAAGAATCTCGCGATTTTGCACATTTGCGTGCTAGCATTGCGCTCGCTGAGTTGACGCGAGGCCCATCTTTCCAATAGCGGACCACAGTTTCTCAAGAGAACTGCAATCCGCTCCTCTCATATTGCGATGAAGCCGTCTCAAGGGTCCCCTGTCTAGCTTGCTTATCGGCCCAGCAGTTTCTCTCTATGTCGCTGTGACCTGGAACGCAAATGAGCCTAATATCGAAGTATTCCGATGCAATCGACAGGGAAGTCGAGCGCACAAACAACGAGTCCAAGGCCCTAATTGCCGCTTGGCTGTCGAAGTAGATATTAACATTGTTTACTGTAATTACAGAAGTGAGCAACCACTCTACTGCTTCCTAAATTGCGGCTACTTTCGCTTTGAAAGCACTACAGTGGATCGGAAGCCTAAATTTGAGCTTGTTGAGGAGTTCCTCGGAGAATACTCCCCCACCAATTATTAAGTCCAACTTCGAGCCATCCGTAAACATGTTTGTCACGCCTTGCCTCTCAAATGTGATTCTATAGCGAGGAAAAGGTTGAGACATCTCGGCAGGATGCGGCCGGAAGAAAGACACATACGCTCAGCCCAACACAGCTCCATCTTAGGTTTTCTGTTCAGGCTGGGCTTGAATGAGGTTTTATGAGGAGTAGAGGACACAAAAGGCCCTGGTTTCGAATCGGGTACCTCGATTACACTCATCTATTAAGTTTTTATTTAGTTTTAGTTGCCAAAACTTGTCGATAAGTCCCAGTGCTATAGCTATTTCATGTAGCGTAGACTTTTAACTCAGTCATTATTGATAGTTTTAAAAACGATGCTATTAAAGGGTGTTTTTTTAGAGGTTAGGTTTTCAAGATGAAATAAAACGTATATAATTTAATGTTATGGCCAAGAATTTAGCTTTATTATAAAGATAGGGGTTTGCCATTATGTTTTAAAAATGATTTCGGGCAAGTGGCCGCCGCGGCTGGCTCGAATAAATTCCAGCCGAGAGGCCCAATTTTCGACCACTTTTTGCAGCAATTGGGGCCGTATGTCAGCAATAACGCGCCGAATATTCTCTTCCAAGACTTCAATCGTCTCGGGCTTATCTGCGTAGACAAGCGACTTCACATAGCCCCACAAGAAATAGTCCAGCGGTGTTATATCGCACGATCTTGGAAGCCACGCCACAGGTCCACGGCGCGAGATAATGCGCTCACCAAAAGTTTCCTTCAATAAATCGATTGTTGCGTTGGCTGTATGGCATGTAGCGCCGTCTTGTTGGAACCAAACGTCGTCCACATCAACATCGTCCAATTCAGGCACGAAAAAGTCATTAATCATGGCTCTATAGCGCTCTCTATTGACTGTAACATTATGGCCGGCTTCATTTTTAAAGAAATATGGACCAATGATTCCCTCCGCCCATAGAGCACACCAAACAGTGACTTTTTGAGGATGTATCGGCGTCTCAGCAATGGCTTGTGGATTATGTTCACTCCAAATGCGACAATTTTGCTTATTGACATACCCATGGGCCCATTCACCGAACGTGCGACGCGCTTGATGGTCGTTCGGCTTCAATTCTTGCACGAGTTGGATTTTGTAAGCCCGCAAACCAAGATCCTTCCGCAAAATCTTCCATAAAGTGGATGGGCACATCTCCAATTGCTGCGCGCGATGGCGGATGGACTCATTCGGGTCTTCTTCGATACTCTGCTCCACAGCAGCAATAGCGTCTTCGGTGCGCCCTGTACGACGTCTCTGAGGATGCGTATTATCCACTAGAGCAAACGTGGTGCGAAACCGATCCACGGTTAATCGAATTAGTGACTCTGATGGACGATTATATCGACCGAATATTGGACACAGCGCGCGATGCGTCGCGCGAACCGAACCATTATTTTCGTAATAAATTTGCACGATTTGCAAACGTTGTTCAGGTGTAAGTCTATTCATTATGAAATGGCAAACCAAACTGAGCATAAATCAAGTTACAACTGTCAAAAAGACCATCTACGAAAAAAGTAGTGCCAACTTGAAAACCTAACCTCTAAAAAAAACACCCTTTTTTGACAATTGTCACAGCTTTAACATCGCGGGATGGATAACAGTTTATGGAATTTATGACTGGTATTTAGCACTTGCCAGAAGCCATATAAGCTGCTAATATGAAAAGCCTAATGATGAGGACATATCCCTGGTTTAAGTGAACTCGGAGTAAGCCATTTCGGGACTAGTGGAATTCCTTACAGGCCATTTCTCAATGATACGCATTCATGTGAATGCAAAGTTCAGTGAAAGCATAACTTTACCTTCCTAAACTTCTTCTTCATTCGGCATAAATATTTCGTTTTATTTATTTAGTAGAATTTCAACAGCGCATTGACTTGGCATATCGACTTGACTTGACTTGACTCGATGACTTTTCATTTCTGATGACTGCAGTGATTGCTGACAGCGTTTGTTTTATATGAGTTGCTCCTATGCCTATTCATACATATACACACACATATTTACACGCATACATACATGCACATGTTTGCATGGCCTTTGGCAAATGTATGTATACTGAAAACTTTAGCCTGTTGCCCGAAATTCAAAGCACTTTCAACTATTTTCAATAACTGCCTGTTTACACATGCATACATAAACGACAACAACTGTACCTACACACATACATACACGGCAATTTGTAATTTGTTCACTTGCGATGTACATAAGTATGTATGTATGTGTGTAACTGTGTTAGAGCACCGCTCCTCAAATTCGTACATCAATGACAAGTGTTTTTACAAAATTATTTTGAAGTGTTGTGTACAAATGTAGATGCACATGTGTGTAATTTGTAATGACTGATAAATCAATCACAGGTATATTAGTTTTGTAGCTTTCCTCTTCGAAGACTTATTTCTGATAGGCAATTTAAATGGAACGTCTGTATATATTCTTTATTTTAGTGGAATTTTTTAAGTCAAATACCATCGGTTCTTGTTAAAATTTTTACAAACTTTTTTTTCATTTTTAATGTAAAATATACTTTAAAAACAATTTTTTTAATCATTTGTGAAAGAAACCTCCCATCAAATTTTCCTTTTATTTTTCTCATTATTAGCAGAGATTATGGCTCAGTAATTCTTAAAAGTGTCCTATAAAATTGTATTTAAATATAATTAAAAAATTTAATGGAATCGCACTGAAAATTTTCAGATAATGCTGTCGAATCTCGTTAAGTCGAAATTCGAGGGACTCTTAAAATATTACGAATTATCGAGCGTTTGAAATATTTAAAGGTTCGAAATTTTTGAGAGAAAATAAATAAAACTTCGAGCTATCAACTGCTACTGTTTTACATATTCATAATTTGATTTAATTAATCTTTGAAAAGAACTAATTTATACGGATTAGCTGCTCAGACTTTCCAATAATTTTTTTAAGGAGAAAAAGTGCCTGATATTGTATTTCACCAGTTTCGTTTTGTAGACAAAAGCTCTGGCTCTTGCTATCTTAACTGATACCTCTATCAAATGTTCTGATGTATCTTCATAGTTGCTTTTTTCATTCGTATCTGGCGCAGATAAAATTTCGCCGTCGGTTAGTGATCCTGAGATAGCAACATCTTCATCCACTTGTACAGAGTAAGAAAAACTCACACCACTGATGTCAACTATTGGTGCCATTGATAGTTCTTCATTATCCATAATTATTTGCAAATTGTCCTGATCTTCTTTTACTTTTTCCTTTAACAAAGTTCCGCTAATAGATACTTTTTGTCCTCTACACTGCCTAAGCCAAATGACCAGGCTCTCTTCCAGACGAGGAAATTCACCTTTAGTTGTTCTTGCTCCAGCAGTTTGAGCAGCAGTAACTTTCCCCTTGTTCTTCATTGCGGTTGAGAGAGTACTGAAAGGAATCTTAAATTCTTCTGCAACATCGCTTTTCTTCTGACCTCCTTCTACTTCTTCAATTAATTTATTCTTTTCAGCAATTGTCAAACATTTATACTTTTTAGGATTCATATTTAATACAAATTTTTAATCTGTATACCAACGAAGCGATTCGTGCGGAAGTGTGCCTCCAAATGTGCCTATGTTTTATGCGTAAGACGCAACCACGCACAGTAAAGGTATTTTCAGAGTTCTTACTAACACACCAAGAAACAAATTTGCATTGCCGAGTGTTTGACCATATGAGTTCGAATTGCCGTGTCGTAGCAATGATTTTTTCGTTCGAATTACCGAGTGCATAAAAATTTATGGATATAATCTACACTAATATTATAAAGAGGAAAACTTTGTTTGTTTGTTTGGTTGTAATGAATAGGCTCAAAAACTACTGGACCGATTTTAAAAATTCTTTCACCATTCGAAAGCTACATCATCCACGAGTAACATGGATTACATTTTATTTTGGAAAAAAATAGGATTCCGTAAGATATGTGGATTTTTCGGACACAAACTGAAAAAAATCTTATATATAAAATAAAGTCAACTTTTTGTGTGTGTTCGCTAACCGGACGTGTCTTCACCGAATTAAACCAAACTTACACACATTGTTAAGAAGGTATTGAAGATAGTTTCCGTATAGTTTGGATACCTATTGGTGGATAGGGCTCGAGGTATAGGTCAAAACGTGGACCCGGGTAACCTTTGGTTGTGTATGTACAATATTGGTATCAAATGGAAGCTTTTGGTGAATGCTTTAGTTCAGAGTATCTTTCATGCCGCTCCGTGACTGGGGTCTCGAGATAGAGACCAAAACGTGGACCCTAGAATGTGTTTGTACAATATGGATATCAAATTGAAGCTGTTGGTGAATGCTTTAGTACAGAGTATTTTTCATGCCGCTCCGTGACTGGGGTCTCGAGATATAGATCAAAACGTGGACCCGGGTAACCTTTGGTTGTGTATGTACAATATGGGTATCAAATGAAAGCTGTTGATAAGTGCTTTAATACGGGGTAATTTTCATACCAATTGATGACTAGGGTCTCGAAATATATGCCAAAGCGTGGACCCGCCGTGTCTTTGCACCGAATTAAACCAAACTTATGCACATTGTTAAGTAAGTATTGAAAATAGGTTTCGTAAAGTTTGGTTCTAATTCGGAGCACTGGCAACGGGTACAGCGTTCTTTTGAACCAGCCATAATGTCGCTTACTTTTTTAACGCTTGGGGCGGAACTGAACTGTCAAATTGACAGTGTGAGTTAGAATGTGTCAATACTTCTTTCTGATTTGGATGCCATAAGGAAAAACGTAAGTGCAACATGTAAAAATTGTTGGTGAATTTTTTTGGAGTGGATTTTAGAACAGTGAATAATTTCTTACGAAATTTGAGAATTTAATGTGAAATCCGAATGAAATTATGTGTTCGTGGAAAAAGAATTTTTTTTCGCTTTTTTTTTGAAAAATATAAATGGATAATGGTTAAAAAAGCTCCAATGCTTAATAAAACATATAAATTGAAACGAAAAATTCATGGATGATCAGGAAAAAAAGACGATTGTTTATTCATATGTGTTGATTTGAAATTTAAAAACAATCTTCTTTTTTCCTGATTTTCAATTTATATTTTATATATTATTTACTCAAAAACAAATAGAAAAACAAAAAATATTGTTTATGCCAAAGCGCTTGAATAAAGAATAAAGAAATAAATAATATGAAAATCATATATTTTCTGTTCTAAACCATATCTATTCTATTTTAGTGTGCCCAGCGAAGGGGGCCGGGTTTGCTAGTTCGAAATGTAAAGAGATTTTGTAGGGGACTCGTGATAACTTTGAATTAATAAGAGGTTCGAAATATCGCAGGTTTGAATTAACGAGAGTCGACTGTATTAGCGAACGAGTTCTGAGGAAGTGTTTTTTACAACTGATAGAAAAACACCCAAAATTTTGAACAAATTTCGTTAAAAAAAAAATTTTGTCGAACAAAAAATATAAAAATATTAAAAACATTAAAGGTATTCGGCTTCATAGCAAAATTTTTAACTCCATTAATTTCAAAATAATTTTTTTAATTTTTTCAGTTTATCGTATAACAAACACTACAAATGAACAAATTTTGAGAAAACTTCCAGATCATGTCCAAAATACTTGGATCACTTGGCACGAAATCGCTCATATCTCTCATCGTCTATGAGTATAATGCCTAGCCGGATAGGTTAATGCGTAACTACCTTTCGGAATTCGGAGAATGTAGGTTGGAATCTCGGTGAAACATCAAAATGAAGAAAAAGTTTTTTTCTAATAGCGGTCGCCCCTCGACAGGCAATGATAAACCTCTAAGAGTATTGCTGCCATGAAAAAGCTTCTCATAAAAAACCTTTTGCCACTTCGGGTCGATTTAAAACTGCTGGTCTCACCATTTCTGGAAGACACACACCACAAATAGGAGGAGGAGCTCGACCAAATACCAAACAAGGGTGTACGCGCCAATTATATATATTTAGTCCTGCCATAAATTCGGTAACAAATTTTACATTACATACGGCAAGAACAAATTCCCAGAAGAAAAGTCTGCTATTTTTGCTTTTGATCGGATGTATTGTCTACTCATAAATTGGACTCAGTTTTGTGGCAAAACTCGCTTGTTAACAATGGAGTGGGGAGCTAAAGAATATCGCATTGCAGTGATTGCATTACAAAAGTGTGGAAAAGTGCAAGGGAGATTTACGAAACGTCTGAAGTGACAGACAGCAAAAGAAGTGATCGTCCTCGCATGGTTCGAACCAGTGCAGCCATAAAAGCCGATCGAGAAAGAATTCGCAGAAACTCCCTTAGAAAATGAAAAAGCATGTCCAGGGAAATGAATCTATCGATCAGATCCGTGTCAAGATTAATTAGAGATAATCTCCACATGAAAGCCTTCCGTCGGTCAACTGGTTGTCTTTTGAGAACTCGCTTGAAAAAAAATTAGACTCGACAGATACAAGCAGCTTCTCGGTGGCACGCGGTCGGTGGCACGCCATGAAAATATTATTTTCACAGATGAGAAAATTTTCACTGTTGAAGAAGTTTTTAATAAGCAAAAAGGCAGAATCTATACTAAAACTTCTAAAGACGCCAAAAAAAAGAATTGTACCAAGAGCTCAGCGTGGCCACCGTCCATGAAAAGGTGATGTAAAATTTGTACAAAAAAGGGTCAAATTGCTGATCGGGGCAAAAATGTTCCAGGAGGATGTCTTTGAAGTCGCGGTGATGCAGTTGAGCAGTACTCTCTTCAATGGAGAGTGGTGAATCTTCCCGGAAGATTCCGCTCCAGACCATAAGGCGAAAACCACCCAGCAGTGGCTAAAAAACAATATTCCTGGGTGCGCAGAAGATTGCCCGTCTGGAAGCCCAGATATGAATCGATTGGACTACAATTTATGGGCAGAAATGGAGAACATGACCTGTCGAAGACCTCACCGAAATTTGGTGAGTCTCAAACAGTTTTGGGCCAGGCAGCGAAGTCAGTATCCATGGAAACCGTGCATGCTGCAAAAGCTGAATGACCTAATCATTTGAAGGCAATGGTGAGTATTTCGAGTGAAAATTAAAATTTTGGTTTAATATTTAAATGATTAAATACAATTTAAAACATTACAATTGCATTTAATTTTTTTAATTTATGGCAGCACTAAGTACATATATATATATATAAAAAAGGTCTTGCGGTATTTTTATTGAATTTTCAATTGTTCATAAAATTGGTTATAATAATGCGATTTAAGTCAAATATGCGCCGTTTTGTTCGATGACGAGTTCCCAACGAGATGCCAACTTCATAATGCCCCTCTTATAGAAGCTCGCTTCCCTATTGTCAAAAAACTCGGAGAGCCAATTTTCACAGGACTCTCTTGTGGACAACTTCCGACTACCAAGCTCGTTCGCCATGGACAGAAATAGGTGGTAATCACTTGGTGCGAGATCCGGACTATATGGTGGATGCAAAAGAACCTCCCATCCGAGCTCCCGGAGCTTCTGGCGCGTCACCAAAAATGTGTGTGGCCTGGCGTTGTCCTGATGGAAGACAATTCGGCCTCTGTTGATCAAAGATGGCCTCTTCTGCATGAGTGCTGCATTCAAGCGGTCCAGTTGTTGGCAGTACAGGTCCGAATTGAGCGTTTGGCCATACGGGAGCAGCTCATAGTGGATGATTCCCTGCCAATCCCACCAAACACACAGAAGAACCTTCCTGGCCGTCAATCCAGGCTTGGCCACCGTCAGGGCAGCTTCACCGCTTTTCGACCACGACCGTTTGCGCTTCACGTTGTCGTAAGTGACCCACTTTTCATCGCCAGTCACTATCCGCTTCAAAAACGGGTCGATTTTGTTGCGATTCAGAAGCGATTCGCATGCATCCATACGGGTAAAAATGTTTTTTTGCGTCAAGTCGTGTGGCACCCATACATCGAGCTTCTTTTTGAATCCAAGCTTCTTCAAATGGTTTATAACGGTTTGATGACTCATGCCCTGCTCTTGGCCGATGCTACGGCTACTACTATGCCGGTCTCTTTCGATCAATTCAGCGATTTTATCGCAATTTTCGACGACAGGCCTTCCGGACTGTGGCGCATCTTCGATCACCTCTGCACCAGAACGAAAACGTTGAAACCATCGTTGTGCGGTGGAAATGGAAACTGTAGTAGTACTGTAAAATATGCCGTATTTTCTCTTTATTTTGCTCCATTTTTGCGACGCTATAACTCACGAACGACTAAAAGCAAACAACAATTAATCAAACACGTGTTAGCACGTGAAAAGAGCTTTCCAAAAAGCTCTAGCGTGAACCGATGCGACGAATACAACTAGAACTACGCGCTTGCAAAGACAAGCTTGCGGAAATACTTTTTTGACAACCTATATATATATATATATATATTTATAATGCCTATGAATATTTGTCTATGGGTACATAAAGTTTGGTAAGAACCGAATTTAATATCAGGTCAGTCCATAAGCTCGTGCGTTTTTTAAAGGTGGTTTTAAAATTAATAAAAAATATGCTTAAAGTATTTACTATTCAATAATATATTTCCTTCATTATTTACAATGTCTTCCCAACGTTTAGGCACATTTTTAATTCCCTGCTCAAAAAATTGTTTGTCCTTAGAGCCATAATACGCTTCGATATCCCTTTTTATAGCTTCTTTTGAGGAGTAGGTCTTGTTACTCATATGGGATTGAAGTCCACGGAAAAGGTGATAATCACAAGTTGCAATGTCCGGAGAGTATGGTGGATGCGGCAGTAGTGAAAATCGCCGATACACGTGTATTTTTATTATATCTCCCGTTTCCGAAAAAGTATATTTGGTTCATAGGACAGAAAAAAAGTTCGTTTTTGTAACGCAGTGGAATCAGCAGCTTTGCGCAGTTCTTACACTCACGGTATCCTCTCCGTGAACAGCGTTTATTTCTGCAGCAGCAGTTGTTGCATTTTTATTTATTTTTTTTTAATAACTTATATAATAGATAAAAAAAATACTATGCCTCTTATACGCGTTTGAAGATTCCATTTTATTTTTTAACAACACGTACTTCTACCGCGATTAAAATCACTTGTTGAAAGAGCAATATATCAATGAAAAAATAAATAGTGCCGCGAATAATTTTTTGTATGCAAAAATCGTACAAAAGTGAAATTATGCGCAAAATACGCACGACGAACTTATGGACTGACCTGACATTTTCTCACATGTTTTAGTGTAAATGTAATTTTTTTTAGAAATATGAGAACATACTTAAATACATACCTACATATTTAAATTCATACATACCTTACAGCCATATACTTTTTGGGAATGATTTTTAAAGGCTACTTACCACCCTTGCAATTCTCTTATTAGCTTTTCTGCTTGCAGCCCCTAAAAGCAGACTACAAAAACTAACTAAAAATTACATCCTTTCTTATATAATTTCCACTTTATAGACGAGGCGTTACAGATGCAACGCGCAACACCATCGAGTTACGACGCGTGAAATGCCAATTGATTTCGAATGGTCGCGCGTCAGTGTCGCCTGTGGCCTTCACAGCCAACCAACCTAACAAGCATTCATTTATTCACTATAGCCCGTGGCGGTATTGCAACGCGAGCGTTGGACTGTGTCGCGTTCTCTTTTTTTGTTGTTTTTTTGCCTTTTCAATTGCAGTGTAGGCTGATTGTGCCAGGTTTATATTTGAGTTTATGTGCATGTGTGCGTGTGGGCGTGTGTGTGTGTGAGTGCTTGCAGACTTTCAAACTGCAATAAAGCATAGGGGCAAGAACTTTCTTGCAAAAACTAATAGTAAACGTAGAATGAGACTAATAGAAAGAGAGCTTTTGGAAACAAAAGTCAACAAAGTTTCTTATTCTTCTCTTTGTTTTCATTCCTCTTCCTTTTCTCTTCTACTGCAACTGCCATTACTTTTGACCCAACATAGCAAACTTGTCTGCGTTCATTTGGTAGCTTCTTTGACCGCCGCACACATTTTGTTGCATTTGCAATTGCATTTGGTTTAGATGCAGCAACAAGAGCAACAACAAAGCCACATGTTTTTGTTCTCACACAAGTTGTCGCTGATTGGTTTTGTTGTTGTTGTTGTTGTGGTGGTGTTTTTGTTTGCATTATGCGGTAACATGTTGCTTTTGTTTTCGTTCGCAACTTTTGCCATTTGTTGTCATTACTAATTTCTTTTGTCAGCTGAACTACGATGAAGGCGCCGAGAATTGAATGCCTCCACCCATGAAATTGAGGCGCCAACTTTTCCAAAGTATTATATGTTAGCATTCGTAGGCACATATATGTATGTATGTGTCTTCACAAACATAAACACACATACATATACACCTTTAAAGCATGTCTTTTTGCCCACTTACCCGGTCTATCCTTTAATCGTTTTCCGATTGGATTCCAATTCATTGCATACCTTTCGCCGCCGTCGTTTTATTGCCTAGCAAGCCGGAGGCGCATTTTTTGTTGCATTTTTTGCTTCCTCTTGAACTCTTCTTCATTGTCATCGAAAAGTTGTCATAATTTTAAGTAAAAGTTTCACATTACAATTCAGGGATTGCTATATTATAATTTCTCTCCGATTGTGTTGCATACGCTCAGGCGGCATTTCAATAGTATGCGGCACTTTGTATGGGCACGAATGTGTGTGGCCGCCGGCAGCGGATACCCATTGCAGCCTCTATAAAAGTTTCAGCTGCACAAATTTCACAATCAATTGAATTTTATTCGAGTTTAATGGCTATTTTTTGGTAGGCCATCCTCATATTCGATTCGCTGGTTCAAAACTTTGCATACTTTCAGCAGCACTTACACATAGCTTAATAATTTCAAACTTATGGCATATTAGCTTTTAAGTATTGGTTACAATTAGGATTAGAGGCAAAAAATCTAATATATTGAGAAGAAATGTATTGAATTAGAAAGTAAACGTCGCCTAATGGAACTCGCTGGAGATGATGACATCGGCTAGGAAGTAGCGGTTAGTTCTTAAAGCAATCAGTGGAACGCTTCGTACCAAACCTACTTTAGCGCTTAACGCAATATGGAATGAGGTACCCGTGGACATCGCAGTCAAAACTGGACATCTGCAATCAGTTTGAGGGGTTCGAGCTACAAGGCCGCCTTAAGAGCTACGGACACTACGGTTAAAAAGTCTGAGTCCATCACATGGTGACCGATCTTCGTTGGGTTTGAGCGGAACTTCTTCCACTCATATTCCCTTAAAGGAAGCGTGGCCGGCCTGCAGCTTTTGGATGGCTCGAAGTTGGACAGAAGAATTGGTAAAAGAGTATTCTGCGAGGAGTTCCCCATTATGTTTAGATTCAGGTTACCGGATCCCTGTAGTGTTTCCCAAGCGGAGGTAGCCGCAATCAAAGAACCAGTTAATTGGTTACTTACTCGTTTAACTACTGTCAGAGAAATAAACACTTACTTTGACACTCTTTAGTGTGCTCGAAATTAGTCGGAAAATGTCTGACTTCTCCCTCGACCGCATCCGAATACTTCGACATTCGTGGTAACAGAATGGATGGTGGATGAGCTAACTAGAGAGGAAACTTTCGAGGTGGTTTTTCGGCATAATGAGAAGATAGGCGAACCTGTTGATTGCTTGGAACTCGCGTCAACTCAGTGAGAGTTGAGCTACTATTTGAATTTCGAAGATGTCTTTTTACTGGACATTGTCCGTTAGGTAACCATGCAGTGAAACTTGGGATTGCTTCAAGTCCTTTCTGCAGAAGCTGTATGGAGGATGAGATGAAATCATCTCAGCACCTTCTTCTGTTGTTGTTGTTGTTGTTGTAGCAGTATCTTCGCCCTGTCAGTGTAGTGTAATTACCGGCCGTCTTCGTCTAGCTCATCTAACGGTAGGCCCAGGAAACTGGCTGTTTCGACGGGTTGGGTCCAGAGGGAGAGGGGTGTTAGATGAACGGGTTTGATGGGGCATGTGAAAAGGTGGTTAGTGTCGTGCGGGGCGCCTTCACATGCTGGACATATGTTTAGTATGTCGGGGTCGATTCTGGATAGGCAGGAGTTTAACCTGCTACAGTATCCAGAACGTATTGTGCCAATAGAGGCTGCTATTTTTTAGCACCTTCTTCTCAACTGCTCTGCTCTCGTTGCGCTAAGATTCAGACATCTGAGCTCTCATTTTGTGCTACACCTGGGGAAATACTTTAGTAGGCTTAAATTTCACTCACCAGGTGAATTTCATCATTAGCTTGAAGCGGTTACCGCAAATGCCATTAGCCACCTTATAGTCATCATCCTCCGACCAAAAATCCTTTCTTCCTTTTCCCCTTCTTATCACTCATCATTGCTTATCACTTTAATATGAAGAAAATCAGACCAGAAATACAATTTATGTCTATATCTCGATTGAAGCACAAGCTAGCCGACCAACTTATATCGCAGGCTGATGCTTAACATTTTATTTATTATTATGTTTTTGAGCGAGCTTTCTTTGTAATTTGTGATAGGAAATGGCTCAGCTTCTGTACATTGATGTAGTAGGGAAGAATAATTCCGCCAATTCTGTCCCAAATGAGAAGAACTTCGTTTATTTAGGAACCAGCATTAACATCTAGACCAGCACCGGGAAATTGCTTGAGAAACTCATACAGCGCAGGTTCACAGAGTCTGTTGAGAGTGCAGGAGGATTGTCAGCAAATCAATACGGTTTCCGACGCGGTTTCCCTTGGTGCAATAGAGGAGGGGGTAAGCAGCGCAAACCGCCCTCAACGCAGATGCCACTACCCGAATCACATCACCGTCCTGGCAACGCTTGATGTACGAAACGTCTTTAACAGCTTGCGATAGATAGACATTACAAAGGCACTCCGAGAAAGGTTTCGAATACCTGCATATCTGCTAAAGATTCTCCAGAGTTACCTTAGTGCGCGTGAACTGCTGTACGATACATCAAATGGCCAGAAAACAAAAGCCGTAACGTCTGGCTCTATTCTCGGCCTCGATCTCTGGAATCTACGACAACATATCTAGTGGGATACGCGAACGATATAGCGCAGGTTATACCAGACAGGGCACAGAGGAAGCTGAACCAAATTGTGATAAGGACGCAAATATGGCTTGAGGACCACGACCTGGAACTTGACCGAAATCATCCTTATAGCACGAGGATACATGCCACTCGAGGTCAGCATACAAATAGACGATACGTTCTTAGTGACCCAAAAAGTAGTGAAGTACCGAGGCATTAAACTTGACTGCATGCTTACTTTCTGGGCCCAGATATGGATCATGGCTACCGAAGCAGCAAAGGTCACGGGTATGCTAAGTAGATTAATGCCAAACATCGGTGGGCTAACACAGAGCAAAAGAAAGGTACTCATGGCGGCCACAAACTCAATTCTCCTGTACGGCAGCGACGCTAATGCGCTAAACTGCAGAACCAATCGCAAAGCACTGGAGGCTGTGCAACGAACAGCGGAACTCAGAGTTGCTTCAGCCTATCGCATTGTCTCTGGCGCTGCAGTTTTTGTGATCAGCGGAGAGATACCTGTGGATCTCATGGCCCGCGAACGAATGGATGCGTGGGACTCTAAGAAGAAACACATAATCACTAGCATCTCAAGGAGGAGTTGCCAAACATTGCTGCGGTGACAAAGCCAATGGGCCACTGAACCGATTGGCAGATTGGCGGCGAAACTTACTCCATCAAAAGACAAATGGATCCAAAGGAACTTCGGGGAAGTTTATTACTTCTCAACTCAGTTCCCCTCGGGCCGCGAATACTTCCGGAGATACTTATACCGCATGTGCAAGGTAAGCGATCCCAAGTGCATATACTGCGAAGTGTTGAGCAATGACGCCGAATACACGCTTTTTAGTTGTGACAGATAGTTTGAGGAAAGAGATACTCTGAGAAAGCAGATTGGTGACATTGCGCAGAGCAGCATAATCATTAAAATACTCGAACGCGAGGACAGCTGGAACGCGGTACTGCGAAAAAAAGATAGACCCGACAGAGTGCAGGAAAGCAAAGCCGCTCAAATAGAGACACAAGAAGATGAGCTTTTACCATGAAAACTGGCTACAAGTATGGTGGACCCACACATGGGTGAATAGAATTGGTCCACTACCTGAACGCCATCCCGAAGTAATGCAAGAAGTAGTAACGCGAAAGTCCCCAGAGGAGAGATTGTTTTAGAGGTCACGTTGCTCGATGTAGCAGACGACGGTCGCAAAGGCATTTTGAACCTTACATCACCCATCACAAAAAAAAAGTGATACTTGAAATCCAACGAGATTCGCTCTTGCCAACAAGTGCTGCTTTGGACTAAGTAGGCTATTGAGTAGTAAAGTCCTCTCTCGGCGAACGAAATTAACACTTAATAAGGCTCTCATTATGCCCGTCCTATCGTATCGGTTCTATCCAATGAGACGTCCTTTTGAGTGTTTGATAGAAAGATTCTGCGGAAGATTTTTGGACTTTGCATGTTGGGGACGACGAGTATCGCAGGCAATGAAACAATGAGCTGTATGAGCTTTATAATGACATAAACATAGTGCAGCGAATAAAGATATAGAAGCTTCGTTGCCTGGGTCAAATCGTCCGAGAGAATACAAATGCTCCGGCTCTGAAAGTATTCGATGCGGTACCAGCTAGTGAAAGCAGAGGAGGAGGAAGGCTTCCTCTGCGTTGGAAAGATCATGGGAAGAACGACTTGGCTTCAGGTGGTGTTTACAACAGGCGCCGGATAGTACGAAGAAGAGCTTCTTTAAACTCGACCTAAATCGCGTGAGCGGTTATCGCGCCAATCAACATGAAGTAGAAGTATGAAAATAAAGTTTTTGATTTTTTAACATATTTTGGGTAAAAAGACACACCTGTTTTGCAAGTTTGGACAATTTATGGCAAAACAAAGTCTTGCATGGAAGATTAGCTTTAAAATGCGTAAAGCTCTGTGTATATTGAAACATTCTGTGCATAGTTATTAGCATACATACATACATAAATATTTGGTATTCTAATTTTTGGGCTGCTGAGAAGTAAAGCTTATCAAGAAGAATAGCTGTTGCCAACAGGCCCAAACAATTTTAATGTGCTATTTGCGCCTCAGCTGTGGTAATTTCAAAGGACTCTATTTCAAAGGATGTCCTAAACAGAGGACATGCTTTCAAATACAATACATAAATGTGTACCTAAGCATGTATACATGTGTGCTTATGCACTTTAATCCAAGCTTAAAAAGTAGCTACACAAAATATGTTGGACAGAAATATGTGAAAAAAATCATATCACAATCTCGGCATCATCTCTTTAACGTTATCAATTTAGTTTTATGTCCTGTATTATCCATCAAACGACCAAAAATTGCTTTGCTAATATAACAAAAAGTAAATGAAAACGGAAAGAAAAAAAATAGACAACCAACACACCAGGTACGTCCTGCCTGTTCGAATCAGGAAGCGCCTGAAGACAGGCAAAGTGCGGCATGCCAAGTTAGACGGGCAAACAAGTGTTGCACTAAATTGTAAATAGCTGCAGGAAGCTTGCAAGCCTACACATCTGTGCACACTCACACCGTCACACAGCTTCATTTGTGCGCGCACACTTTTTGATCGTCCGTATGCTTGGCACGTTTTGTCAACATATCACATAAAGCGCATGCAAAAGTATGTATGCAAGTGTGCGTATGTATTGTGTGTTGTCATTTTTTCGTTGTTGTTGACACCCTTTATTAGAACTGCATTTCCACTACTTCTCAGGTGGAAAATATTGTGCGACTGTCACGTTGTTCTGATGATTTGTCGCACGTGGTGTAAATATGAAAAAGTTTTCTTTGTTTTATTGACAGAAAAATCAGTTTGAGTGCCAGAAAATGTACGCGTTAAATGAATGTCAGTGAAAGTGAATCTTAGTAGCAAAAAAAAAAAATTTATTTGTTGTTTACAAAAAAATATTCAAAACGAAATAGTAACTAGCGCCAAGGTAAAAATTTCGCGCTATTTACACAATTCGATAAGTATCTAAAAAATTCCATAATATTTACAAGAATGCAAAGGCTAATCAGATTGGAGGTACTTTTTCCAATAGGGGTTTTGTTTTGACAGATCACACGTGACTACTGTCAAACTAAATACATACTTTTTTTCAGTATTTATTGACATTTCATCAAGGAAAGATTTACGCCTCAGCAACGTTCACAAATCGTTCAATTATATGACGAAAATCGACGCTCTGTGAAAAGTGTTCATTGCGCGTTCAGGCCAACTTAGGTTTACATAACCGTTCAGCGATGAGGCTCAGTTTTGGCTTAATGGCTAGGCCAATAAGCAAAATTGCCGTATTTGGGCTGAAGAGCAACTCGAAGTCATTCAAGAACAGCCATTACATCCATTGAAAACGACCGTTTGGTGTGGCCTATGGGCTGAAGGAATAAACGTCCCATATTTTTTGAAAGAGGAGGCTGCCGCCAATCTAACAGTAAATGTCGGATACCGGAAATTGAAGCCCGTGGTCTCCACAACATTTGGCTCCAACAAGACGGCGGACGGTGCTAGTTGCCGTACAGCCCGTGAAGCGATGGACTCACTGCTCCGTCGTTTCGGTCAGCAATTCATCTCTCATCTCGGACTACTGAATTGGCCACCAAGATCGTATGATATTACACCTTTGGACTTCTATTTGTGGGAGTTTGTAAAGACTAAATGGTTTGCGGATGAACAAGCTTCGACTGAGGTATTGGAAGCCAACAATCACAAAAGTTATTCACGAGATCCTGACCAAAGTCCTTTAGGGAGTCATTCAAAATTGGTGTTTACGGATGGCCGAATTACGACACAGTTGCGGTCAACATTTGACAGGGATTATCTTTAAAAAATTAAAGTCGTCAGTGGTTTATACTAAAATAAAAAAGAGGTTGTTTTATTTAAATTTAAAGTCCGATACCTCCAAATTGATCACCCTTTATGTGTACGTTCAAGAGCTCGTACGAATTTGCCAAAAAAAGATTCTTAAATAATCAGACGATGTTGAGGTCCAGCAACATACTATATATCTTTTCTTTTAACTCCTAGTGGAGCCTAAGGGGTCAACTACTCCAACACGCCATCGGATGCGGTTTTGCGATATGACCTTGAACTCGCTCCATGATAAGCCGAGGGTTGCCATTTCGAACTCGTTTGATTTTCGCCAGGTTATACGAGATCTTCCAACTGCACGTCCTACTGGTTGGAACGGGTCCTACTGTAGCGCATGTTTGGGCACGTGGCCGTCATCTCATCGAACTTGAACTGATCAATTCATTGTCCTTCTTCCATCCATTCATTCATCCTTCTTCGCGTGCCACAGGCAAGCTCGGCCTGCTTCGTAGCCTAAGCAACTCGACGTTGCGGCCAGAAGATTCGTAGTATGCGTCGAAAGCGGCGTTTGGTGAAAGTTTGGAGGTGTTTTGTGATTGCCACTGTAACTTTCCAAGTGATAGACCCATATAGCAACACAGATTTAAAGCATTGACTATCCTTAATTTGGTACTAACACTTAGGTTGTTGTTTTGCTATAGAGGCGCGAGAATATCGAATGCTGACTTCGCTTTGCATACTCTTTGCTCAGCATCTATATCAGAGCCTCGACTAGCGACGACAATGCTCCACAGGTAACAAAATAGCCCGTGACCGAACTGGTTGAATTGGTCGAGCCAAGGAGCACCAAGAGATTTGGTGGCTCCTAAAACACTCAGACTAAAACGCCCATTGTATTTAGAGCTCTGCAAAGAGGGTAGATAGTCAAGGGGGAAAGGAGAAAAGTATCAAAGAAATAGATAGGAAAGAATAGAGACAGAGTCAGAGGTAGTTAGCCCTGTGACAATTTGCCATATTCTTTGGTGAATCTGTAAATATCCTCCAGTTTTAGAGAACGAATATTATTCATTCTCACGACATCGGAACGTAGTCTTGCTCTAGCAAAGGCAGGACACTCGCAGAGAAAGTGCTCAGTGTTATCCGCCTCCTCCACGCAAGACAGGCGCACTGGGTCCAATGGTGGTCATATGCTGACCCCATGGGTTGTGTCCTGTAATAATGCCGACCATCCACCGAACGTCTTTCCTGCCAAGTTTTAGTAGAAAGTTTGACAAATTTCTGTTCGGACTTCAAGTGGTACTGTGGTAAGTGGTTGAGATGCAGAGTTTTAGTTTTAGCGACATTGAGCGACCAGTTGAACGATGCAGGGTCGTTGGCCCAGTTTTAAGATCAGAAAACTTGGATGATAGTAACCAGATGTCATCGACATAGACCAGATATCTCAGCATGGCATTCTCAAGCTTCTAGGGAATAATAAATGGTGGCGCAAAATTAATCAACTTATCGGAAGATTTATAATTTTTCAAATGGCCGTCGTATCTCAATCATATTTCACACTTATGAACTAAACAACTGCAGTAAACAAACAATGGAGCGAGTAAAGGTCAAAATAAAGATTTCAATCACTCAAAACCATTTTGTTTTATTTAATGAAAAAGTTATAAAAAACTAAATTTTGCGCCATCGGGTACTTATGTATTCAGCTCTTTTATAAAATCAGTTTTAGATTGCAGAAAAATGTTGATGAAAATCTATGCCTGATTCTTTATAGAAATGGGGATAAATAAAACGAATCTATTAATGGACTTGTAGTAAATCAAAGAGGCCATTGATAGAAAATGCAGTCTCTCGCCTAAGGTAATTGATTGCCTCTTTAATAATATTGATTGCCTTCCTCTCGCCCAACAGACAGTCTCGCCGCAGTCTCCAAGGCGTACGGATATTTTTTGCTTTTGCGCTGGGCCCAAAAAGATTGCAGTTGTTTAAGCGCCGAGATCTAAACCTGTTCAGCTGTAAAAAAAAATAATAAACTGAATAATTTGAAGAATTTAGGATTATCTGCGCCAATTATCTATTGAGTGAGGATAGTATCGCATTCCAGATGGTAAAAATTGGGTCCGATAAACTAAAAGTGCTGAAAAGAAACTTAAAATCTTGGAGCAAAACTTGAAATGGTTCATTTGGTTTGGAACTTGTTTCACGTGGTTTTAAAAAAGGAATCTAAAGAGAGAACATTAACCCTCAGCTCCTCATTATGGGAAAAATTTCGCCATACAACGTTTATTTTCTTATTAAAAATAAAATAAATAAGTAATTGGCGCGTACACTTCTGTTAGGTGTTTGACCGTTTTTCCTCCTCCTATTTGTGGTGTGGTGTCCCTCCATTTGTGGAACAACATCAAAACGCACACCAGAAATAGAAGGAGGAGCTCGGCCAAACACCTAACAGAAGTGTACGCGCCCAATTATTATTATTTTTTTTTTTATTTGTGGTGTGCGTGTTGATGTTGTTCCACAATGGAGGGACCTACAGTTTTAAGCCGACTTCGAACTAAAGCAAATAATTTTTATGAGGAGTTTTTTCATGTCAGAAATGCACTCGGAGGCTTGCTATTGTCTGCCGGTGGGCGACCGCTATTAGAAAAAACTTTTTCATCATTTTGCTATTTCACGGAGATTCGAACCTACGTTCTCCGAATTTCGAATGGTAGTCACGTCCCATCCCACTCGGCTACGGCGGCTAACGTCAAACAACTAAACAACTATTGAAAACCCAAACCAAACGCAAATAAGAATCCGAATGGTTTCGGACAAATTTCACCTAAGAAAAAGGATAGAAGCTACTCGGCATAAGAACCGGCGAATAAGGCGGATGATCGAACATTTAACTGCTGTTCTTGCCTGGAAACTTTTTGGCGTGTGGAAACAGTGGCTCTACTGGCTATAGCGATTTGATTATAGAAGCAAAAGGTACTGCAGAGGAGGGAAAGGCTTCCCGCTCATCAGCTCAATAGTAGTAGTGCCAGTTTCCGTCGTTAAGCAGATACACCCCTTGCACATCAAAAGAAATTCTCTTAAGACTTCACTTGGGCTACGGGTACTATAGTATTCGTAGAAATTTCAAATTTATCACTATAACCGCGGTGAAGTATACGTCTATACTAGCTCCGGGAGGCTCCTTCTTGGCTTTTAGCATTCAACATGGGACTTATTTTATACTTTGTTTCAGTGTATACATATTTTGTTCATAAATACATTATCTTTTATTTTTTGCTCTTATGTTCACCGAGGGATCTACATTGAACACCAGCACAACTTTTGCTGTGATAAATAGCGCCGATGCCACAATCGGTGCCCTGCCTGCTCAGCTGTATGAAACGGTAATGTTTGTCTCCTAAGTAAGCAAAAAAATATATTATTTGCAGCGACAGCAAATCTGTTATTGCAGTTTTGCAGAACCCAAAAAACGATCTGCTACTGATCAATATAATTAGAAATGTTGGATACGAAAATTGAAACGCAATATCGTATTTTGAATTTGTTTCTGACAGGCATAAATAAGACAAGTGTTTTACGTGCTCGGCGATTTTCTGCTACCGAAAAAAAAAAATTAATCAAAGAAGTTACATCATATTTTGTGTAAAAACTGGAATTATGTGCTCAAAACACTTGAAATTTTGACAATGGCATACGGTGAGAGTACTCTGAGTCAAAAAAATGTTAACAAGTGGTACAAGCTTTTCACAGAAGGTCGAGAAGATGTGAATGATGACGCTCGCTCTGGACGCCCCAGCACATCAACAACCGATGAAAATGTTGAGAAAATGAAGAAAATTATTATGGAGAATTATCGAATCACAATTGGAGAAGTTAGTGAGGATGCCAGCACATCGGTATTTCGGTTGGCTCATGTCATGCAATCTTTTCGGAAATTTTGGGCATGAAGCGTGGACAGCGAGGTTGACCAAAAACAACGTCGCATGAGCATCGCTCAGGAATTGTTGAATGACGTCAACGATGATCCAGATTTGCTTAAAAGGGTCATAACTGGTGACGAATCATGGGTATATGGTTATGACATCGAAACCAAAGCCTAATCGTCCCAATGGAAGAGTCCAGAAGAGCCAAGACCAAAAAAAGCAAATGCCGATCAAATGCCAAATTTTTGGTCGCTGTTTTCTTCGATTACTACGGTGTAGTGCATCAGGAGTTCTCACCACAAGGTTTTGCGGTAAATACTGATTATTATGTACCTTGAAGTTATGCGCCGTTTGTGTGACAAAAAACGCCCGGAATTGTGGAAAATAAATATTCATGGCTTTTGCATCATGGTAAAGGACCTGCTCACTCATATTTGTTTGTGAGAGATTATTTCGCCAGAAACAACACTGTTATCATGCCACACAGCCACCGTATTCACCAGATTTGGCGAATTGCGACTTTTACCTGATCCCAGGATTGAAGAGGCTCATGAAAGGACGGCATTTTGCGCTGATTCAGGACATAAAAACCGAAACGTTGAGAGAGCTCAAGGACCTACCAAAAATTGTATATCAGAACTGCTTCGAGGATTGGAAAAAACGCTGACACAAGTGTATTAATATATATCTGAGGGGCTCTAATTTGAAGGAGATAGAATAAAAGTTGATGAATAAATAAATATTTTGTGAGAAAAATTAAAATTCACCTTATTTTTTTAACAGACCTCGTACACAGTGCAATTGTTCTATCAAAAAAAATTATTGTAATCATAAGCAAACTGCCACCGTCTACGACACAACAATACTCTTGAATTTTGTCTCGCCCATTATGAAGAAATGTGAATCGAATCCGATTAAAAACTTAAATATTATATCTTTGCGTTTGTCCTATGTCCCTGAACATCTTTTCGTTTTATTTCGGCGATGAAATTAACTTAGGATTATCTGATCAAATAGATTTAATATGCGCAGTTTTGTTCGATAATCCTTTTCCATATTGAAGTTAGTTTTATAATACCTCGTTCTACGATCTATTCGTAAAAAAACTCGTTCCTATTATAAAAATACTTACATATGTATAATTCGCGCGTACACCCTTTTTGGGTGTTTGGCCGAGCTCCCCCTCTTATTTGTGGCGTGCGTCTTGATGTTGTTCCACAAATGGAGGGACCTTCACTTTCAAGCCGACTCCGAACGGCCGATATTTTTTATGAGGAGCTTTTTCATGGCAGAAATACACTCGAAGGTTTGCCATTGCCTGCCGAGGGGCGACCGGTGTTAGAAAAAACTTTTTTGAACCTACTTTCTCTCTGAATTTCGAATGTTAGTCACGTACCAACCCATTTGGCTCCGGCGGCCTTCAGCTTGCTTAGCTTCAGCTCATTTTCACAAACCTCTCTTGAGGCCAGTTTTATACCGTCAAAAAATCTTTGCAACTGCTCGCTCTTAAGTATGCCGTAAAAATTGGAGTAAGTTATCGATTTAATTTTAGCTATCGGGTGTTTGGAAAACTTTAGTATTGAGAAAATTACCATCGAAAGTTTAAGTATGCCGAATTCACTGAAACGGGCCTGTCACAATTAATATAATATTTACATTTCACAATTTTTTTTACATACGAAAATTTCAATATACAAAATTGCTCGCTTGCAACTGGCAATACCACCCAAGTTGACACAGCGAGCAGCGCGCATGTCCTTAACACGATTGTTATTGCCGCCACTGAGCAACGACGAGGACCACTTGACAGTTGGTGGCAGAGTGGCCTATGAATGAAATCAGGTGCAAACGACAAAGACAAACGAAAATTTCAAATAGACAGAGCACAAGCAAACTAAACGCGGAAGTGAAAAGTGAATTAAAAAAAGTGCTAATTTTTACAAAATTGTATTGTAACAAAACTTAAAGGAAAACCTTCACAAAAAGACGAGTGATAAAATTGAATAAAGTGAATGCGTTAATTGCATTGTAAAGTCAATAATTCAGTGAAAAGGTATACACAGAAGTTCACTTCCAGAGGAGTTTGTTAGCGGCAAGGACACGCATCTAAAACGTTGTGAATTGCAGCAACTGAGGATTAAGCAGCAAGTGAAAGGCTTTATACGAAGCCGGAAGTGTGCATTACAATTGAAGAATGCAGAAATTCAGATTAAACAGCGCTTTGATTTATATAATACACTCAAATCATCAATCCTTTTGAGTGGCATTTGGCGCCGCCTATTGATTTTTCACACAAAATCAAGTGAGGAGTTAGTTGACTTCGGCAGGCAACGCGAAATTTCCTTCTTCACAGCCAGCACAGCCTTTGGCGCGCTCTCGCACAGCTGTGCGCCGCGTTTGCTCTCAGGTGCGCTCTCTCAGGAATAAGTGTGTGTGTGAGTGTATGTGTTGCTTGGGCTCACACGCGGCATGGCGCGGCGTTTTGCCATTCAAAACAAAGCCGACCCGCTCGTCACACACTTCGGCCCCTTGGCTACCCATTTTTAGGCGACAACAGTTGACTTTGACACTTTATTGTTATGAGTCTCGATATGGCGGCTGTTGTTGGGTTTTCTTCTCATCTGCTTGTTGACATTGTTGCAGTTGTTTTTGTGCGTTCGTAATTGTAACGAAGCAACACGATATTTTTGTTTACACCTGTAGTTTTTTCAATCCTTTTAGTTTGCTTTTTTCATTTACGTCTTCGACGATTTGAATTACAAGCGTTGGTTTTTTTATGCTTTTTTCGGTGATCCCCTTCTAAGGGCTTGGTAGTCACTTGTCCTCTATTTGCCTACAAAGTTTTAATGTCGGCAATTTCTGTTTACATGGAAGATTTTTTTGTTGCATTTTTGCTTACTTGCTTCGAAGACACTTGACACTTTTCTGCTGGCGATTCGAATGGCAACAGTTGGTTGGCTACACTCGTAGTGGTAGTAGTTTTGGTGTTGAGGGCATTTGGCACTGGGCTGCCAGTTAAGTTGAGGGTGAATGACATGCAATTATTTCGATAATTTAATGCGACTGTTACTTGCACTTTACCATGACAACTAATGTAGTTTGACTCTTGTGCATGTATGTGTGTGCATGGATAGGTTTGCGAATGTGTATGTAAGCATTTTCAATGTTGCTGGCTTAAGGTAAACAGCACCTTTTTAACACACTTTAAGAAAATTGTTCGTTATTTCATGAACTTAAGCTATGCGGATTGCAGCGCTTCTTATGGAGTTTCTCAGTAGTCACTCTGCGCGTCCTTACTATGTATTTTTTTACATCTTACATTTAACAAGTAATTAGTCATACATTTATAATTCCTTTTTAAAGCTAAAGCGTCCTTTTAACAGTCCTTCTGGTCACGTGTGGATCGGTGGAGTTCGAGGGATCTTCTAATGATGACAAAATCTTAGCTCTCAAATTTTGTGGGTGTCCACACAGGGCACTCTGCGAAGTATGCATGCCGTGAGACTTGGAATTATGAAACTTCGAGTCTTTTTTGCATCAGCTATATGGAGGATGAGGTGGAAACATCTCAACACATTTTCCTTAGGTGCTCTGCTCTCGCGTGACTAAGACATATTGCTTCTCATTTATTTCCTACGCCTGCTGATATAGCAGGCCTTGATATTGAAAATCTGATGAACTTCATCAGCATCAAAAAGCGGTTAACACAACCGCAAATCAGTCATCGTTCGTAATCCACAAATACTCAACCCCACCTGCTTCCCCCCTCCCTCTTCTTCCTCTACTTTCATTCTATAGGTTTTCTTCATCTTATTTACTTTGCAATGGCATCACAAAGAATGAATTTGATTTTTTCGTCCAAGTGAGCCCGCTCTTAGGGCAACCATTATAACCTAACCTTAGTCTAACAGGCTGCGTAGTCATCTGCGAATTCTTGCCCCTTCTGCGACCAATTTCAGAATACTCGAATGCACCTTCTCCTGGAATACAACGCTATAGCGCGGAGAAGGTTGAGACATCTTGGCCAACTGCAGCCAGAAGAACGTCAAACCAACCGAGCTCTATCTCATCTTAATAAGGGAACTGGGTCTGGATGAGGTACTGTGATGAATAGAGAGCACAAAACACCATCAACAACATTTTTATGACGCCGGTCTTGTTTATTTCGGACTTCAACTTGTACCTCAATAAAAAAAAAAAAAAATTATAATAATAATGCAGAAAGCTGCCGTCTAACTCATGCACTCAAAGAATAACAACACCGAGATCTGAAAAAATTATCAAATAGCCCAACTAAGACAATTTGTCCACATCCACAAATCCAATCAACACAAAAGTAATAGTACTTGCTGGTAAAAAGAATACGAACTGGGTTCAGAAGTAACTACTCATACATAAATTTGATGGAAGATCCAAACAGGGATAAGAAAAAACAGTTACACTTGGCTACTTGGCAATAAATATCTCAGATGTCAAATGTATAAAGAAATAATAGATTACATGATAGCTAAATGACAAATTCTCTCAGGCAAAAACATATCACAATTTTGCCAACCAACGCCCATTGTCTTCTAATCATTTGGTTCCTGGCGAACAGTAGATAAAACTCATCTGTTTTCTTAGAGTTCCTCTGCCAAAGTAAATTCGCAGTCTTTGTTGTTTTACTGACTAAACCCATTCATTTAGCTATGGTAGATTCTGTTGTAAAACATCTCAATTCGGAGTGATTAGTGCCTCGTGATCATTTTACACTAAATATGCAAAAAATCTCTTGCCATCTTAGGTAGATCTGCTGATGAGCTGACAAGACAGAGAGCTTCCTCTAGAGCATCCGAAGTGGTAGCAGTGGGCTGCCGCCGAAGCGTTTACAAAAGGGAGATTCTCCTGCAATTCCAGAAGGAGGCTGTTAACAGATGGACCAACAGCGATACCTGCAAAATAGCAAAAGAAACGTGGCCAGTCCAGAACTAACGAGCTATTAAGAAAGTCAAGAACAGACGTCTGCAGAATTACGTCAACAATAACCGACCATTGGCCTATCGGAGATCATCCTAGGAAAATGGGCTGGCCGATTAACGAGGAATGTAGAAGCTGCAATCAAGAAGATTCTAGGGAGACAGTCTTCCATTATCTGTGTGAGTGCCCAAGTCTGGGTGCTCTATGACATAGAATGCTGTAGGAATTTTCGATGATTAACTTGAAAGAAATTGCAGAAAATAAAGTAGATAACATAGGCAGATTCATAGTCAAATTAAGATGATTCTACTTAAAAACAGCAGGGGCTCTGCAAGTGCTGTTTCGAAATGCTTGATCTTTTGTGCTAATTGGGCCTGGGCTGTGTCGCTCAGACAGCATCTCTACCAACCGACCAACCAGGTCAAGGTTGAAAGCCCATTGCTGATATGAAAACTCATAAAAAGTGTTTCTTATAGCGTTTTCTGCTCGGCAGGCAGCGACACCCAGTTCCTGGGAATGTAATTTCTTAATTATACTGCAGTACTTTTTCGACTCATTATTACAGGGAAAGAAGACTTCGTTATTAGCAACTAGACCTCACCTATAAGTACAGTAGTAAGCCTTCTTGCTTGTCAGTGGATATTCACTTTCCTACAGCGACCAGTCAAAGCTTCAACATTCTTCATGCTGATATCTCTTAGAAGACTTTTATTTTGTCTTCTCGAATTTATGGGCAGCTATTGTAGGAGAAGCGGATCCTTAGTCATTGTTATTGTTGTAAGACTGTTAATTTTTTCCATAACTTTTTCTGGAATGCTGCTGAAGTCACAGTCTTGGTATGGATGTAACTTCGATTTGTACAGGTAGCGGATAACCGACTGCCGTGGGAACGGGTGATCTTCAGTTTCAGTAAATCAATTCTTAAATAAATAATCCCTGGGAAACCTTCTCTAATATCTCTTAGAATCTCCACTTGAAAAATGCAGGTATTATTCTTCAGTATCTTCAATACTCTTTTTCCTCTGGACTGGAACCCGCAAGGGAGCCGCGGTCGGCCAATGATCACTTGGCGATCGTCGATGTTGCGCGAACCAGAAGTGTACGATGGAAGAGTCTTGCCCTACGCTCCCGAGCAGAATGAGCAAGGATATACAAAAATTTTTCAGATAGCAAAGGAATAGAGAGAGATCATACGATTTCAAGCAGTTAAACTGAGTCTGGTGCAAAATAAAACAAATGGGGCCTTTGGTACAGCTACTAACATTCTGAAGCATTCCTTTTTTTTAGGTAGAGACCTAGATATTTTAGTTTTATCGCTGGTGATAAATAGCAATTGCTAACTTTTAATCTTTTGCGTTTTCAGTAAAATTATAAAACAGTTATAAAAATTTGCGTATAACTTTTCAACTCAACGGTTAATTTTGTGTAAATAAAGTGAAAGTGAGATCTGAACAGACAAAAATTGAAGTGCATTACCGCTAGCGCAAAAACTTGTTCATAGCGTCTCGCAAAAGTGTGGCAAATTATAAGAAATGTCTCTCAAGTGGAGCCCCCCACAGCGTAAGAAAACACTTACCAAGGGGGGCTCCAATACATTACTTTCCTCAACTTCACCGCCTACAACAAATACCGTAAACCGTTCCCCAGTCAACACAATGGGCTCCTACCCTTCCATAGCCGGGGCATCTAAACTAACCACTCCAACAAAAACCACCACAGCCGGTAACTTTCCACAGAATCACAACGACAAATCTCAGAAACAGCAACAAGATGACCAACAACAAGCACAAAAACAACACATCTCAGCGCCACTTAAATTGAGCAGTGCAAAAAATTCACTCAAGCGATCGACTACAAACGAAAGTACGAATAGTTCAATGCAGTCCGTATACTCAACAAATTCAACGAATACATTACTAACGAGCCGAGATGATGACGATGATGAGTATGCGCTCTATCATAAATATGGCCATCATCACCACCACCATCATCATCATTCACACCACGCGCATTCACATGTTGTTGGACGAGGAGTGGGTGCAAGTGACAATGGTGCCGGCGGCAGCCGAAGCAATGCGCCGGGCAAACGCGGGAAGAAGCCGAATTGGGGACCGCGGGAGCGAGCTGGCATGAGTTTTCTGATTGTTATTGCATTTTTCGGCGTATTCGGTATGATCGTGCTGATGGAGGTGAGTAAAAGTAAACCATAAAAAGAGTAATAAAAATAATGCCGCATTTTTTTTTCTCATACATTCGTACGTATGACTGGCGAGTTCAGATCGAGTTCTCTACAAGAAGGATTCAATAAGTACCCGCGCTAGAAATGAAGACACCATTTTTAATTGTTCCCTTTAAAAAGATGCATTTCTCCCAATGCTGCGGCCAGCTTTCTAACCACTCCAAAAACTAGGATTTCTCGAACACTCCAAAATATGCCTGTGTCTGGGCTTTGACTTCCACGTTTGAAGTACATTTTTTCCCCGCGAGCCATTTCTTTATGTTAGAGATTTTCGGCAGCAAATCATAACGCATTTCATGCATTTCGTCGCTGCAGCTCCGGCGTTATCATGGTGAAACGGTACCTTCTTTTTCCCCAAATGCGGTCGTGTTTCCTTTAATTTTTTTGTGAAACGGTCCAATAACTCACTGTAGTATTGTCGAGTGATCGTTCCTCCCTGAATCCATGAGAATGACGTCGTTCACATCCCAAACAATCGACGCCATGTCTTTTCCGACGGATAGGATTGTCTTCGCCTTCTTTGGAGCAGATTCATCGCTAGAAATCCATTGTTTTGATTGTTGCTTAGTTTCTGGTGTGTAATGGTGAATCCAGGTTTCATCAACGGTGATAACTCGACGCAAATATTCCTTCGGATGTCGCTGAAATTGCTTCAAACACTGCTTCGAAATTGATAGCCGCACCCGCTTGTCGTTGCTTGTGACCAATCGCGGCAACCATCGGGCCGACAATTTTTTCATCGCCAACTTATCATGGAAAATATTACGTTTGAATGGTAACTACGTCTGTCGGGCGTCTTGGTTGTTCCTAATCAAAAACGGATGTTCACCTACGTTTAAATTCGTTGAATCAATACCTAATTTTGGCCATAGATGGCGGAGCGTCCCCGTAGACAGCATCCAACTTTGCTTTTATCTCTTCGCATTTTTTCTCATTCAAAAACAAAAAGCGAATTACCGAACGAAGCTGCTATTTTTCCATCTTAGCGAAAATCACGAAACACGTCTGACTCGAATAGCTTCCATATCCAAACTAAGCTATTAATCAGTTTGAAATTTGTTTTGCCGTCGTTTGATAGATGGCAGCACAAGATGCTAATACCAACTTTCCTCAGAAACGCCCTTTGTCACCAAGCACGGGTACTTATTGAACCGCCCTCATAAAATTCGGATCACAAGTCACAAGTATATTTTTTATCTTTCTTGAGCCTGAAAGACGTAACAGAGCCTGTGGAGCTTGGAACTCAAAACGAGAGAACCTTTAAGTTTCTCGTAGCATACCTTCTGACCTTTATCCATCTTTATGTCACTGGTTCTTCCAGTTTCTCTTTGAAGGAAACTTCATTCTAAAATTTTTGTCGAAAGCGATTATAACTATACACTTTGTGCATTCGAAAAGTTTGCAAACGTCGGGATTAAAGTAAATGCAGCTCCTGATTAGAGAACACAGTTTAAGCATCCTTCGACACTACTTTTATTGGTTTGATCACTTATTTGAACTACTCCTGGAGTTGTGTTGTTGTTGTTGTTGGTGGTGGTAAAGTAACATCCTTGACCTAATATAAATTCGAGTCATTCCGGTAATGTGGAACCATCTATCGTGGCCACAAGTTTGGTTAGGTTACATGGGAAATAACCTTTCTTTGTCAGTGAAAGGAAAGAAGGCCACTGAGAGGAAGGAAGTTGGGGGTTATGAAAAAGAGCAAATTGTGACTAGATTCAGATAAGATTCTATTAACCGCTTTGTACTACTGATAAAAGTCATCTTACCGTTACGTGAAGAAATAGCGAAAACTATTGAGCCAAAGCCAGTTGTCCCTTGACCAATTGACTGTGACCAGAAGCGGAGTTTCTGGCGACCGCTGTTAGCGATTTTGTTGGTGCATGACTACCATTTCAGAGTGCGAAGGTTGCAATCTCCGTGCATGAATATCAAATGCCTGCCTCTGCAGGCAATGGCAAACCTCCGAGTGTATCTCTGCCATGAAAAGGTTAGGTTAGGTTAGCCTGGTTAGCAATAAGCCCCGCATAGACCTTTTGGTCCCTAGCGATACCAGATGGAGACCGATCCCTGCCATGAAAAAAAAGCTTCTCATAAAAATCATTTGCGAGTGGGATTAAAACTTTAGATCCCTTCACACAAATTGAAGAAGGAGCTCTGCCAACAACCTAACACAAGCGTACGCGCCAATTATTTTTTTATTTTTTAGAAGCGGAGTTTCTGCATAGAAAAAATGCCTCTAAGAAGTGCTCGATATTGAAAAGAATTTACGCAATTAATATCACTAAAAGAAGAAAGGTTTTGAACTCAGCAGGTTTCGATAGTATCTTAAACTTACTTTCTGATAAAGAAAAAAAACTTTTTTAAATCTCACATTAGTAACCAACAACCTGCGCTGAACGTTAGCAACAAAGTTCATAATATCATTTTAATGATTTCTATAAGTCACCTGACATTTTCTACACTTCTCACTTTGGAATTTTTTTCTACTCTTTCCAGTTTCCATATTTTTATTTAATTATGACTTGATAATGCATTAGCATACTTTACTTGAACCGAAAACAACAAAAAAAAAACACAGAACAACAATATTGCATTTTAATTGTAAAATAATGTCGCACATTTTTTCTCTTCTTTTCCAAAACTGCTTCACTCATCCACCTCTGGTTGGCTCTGGTTCCTTGTTGCTGCCAAAGCTGTTCATGATCGACGACCGTTCTCGCGTCGGGATGATGGTGGTGCGCCATGCAAATAACTTTGGCTCACGTTCGGGTGATTCAATGCCCGATTATGATAATGTGAAGGTAAGTTTTTGCTATGGAAAAACCAAAAACAAATATTTAAACACTCTGGAAGAGCAAACTACCAGAGGCCAACGGCAAAAGGGCCAATATTAGAATCACTGACTGACATAAGCAAATGCAGCATTAATATTATTCATGCATGCGAGCGTGTTTCTATATATACAGGGGCGTGCAAAAAAATATTAATACATAAAAGAAAATTGTTTCAGCCTAATATTTTTCTGTTGATTCTCAAACGAAAATATTTTTTATATGGAAATCAGTGAAAATATTATATGTAGTTACTGTTGAAGCGATGGAAAAACTTTCTTAATGCCTTTCATGGAGGGTGAAGGCTAAAAATACAGCATTTTTACTAATGAAATAAATGAAATACGACATTTACGCTTTTGCCACTTCTCAAATATAGGGTTAGGTTAGGTAGAGCTGGCATATCTGTAAAAAGATCTCACTTTGACCTCTTGGGTCCATTGTGTTACCAGTAACTCTCAATGTAATATAAAAATGTTTTATCATTCAGAGTAAAGTTCCCTTGGCGTTGCCAGAATAACTCATGATGGATCCATTCGAAAAAAAAATCTATTAGATATATATAAATAAGAAAACTTAAAAAATTAGAAAATGAATTTTAGAAAAATTTGGTATTACCATTATTATTTGGTCATAATTTGCCTTTATAACTTTGTTTTGCAAAAATAACTCTGCAAAACTTTAACAAGATCGGCTCAATATATCTTCAAAAATCATGCCTACCATCTTAATTGAAGCATTCACAAGAGTATCTATCATAAGGGTCCAACGCGTCTTGGCATTGATCCACAAATGGATGGACCTTCAGTTTTATGCCGCCTCCGAAATGTAGATGGGTTTTTATAAGAATTTTTATGCCGAGGGGCGACCGGTATTAGAGACAACGACGATTGATTGGACCGCTCGGATAGCATGGGATATTCCCATGCTACGCGACTTACAGAAATTGTGGCTCTATCCTTTTCTTAAATTAAAAAAAATGGGTTACCGGGAGAAATATTTTCAGACAATTTTGAGATGAAGATGACCGAAGAACTGCGACTTCTATTTCTTTTGTGCTGCTGCAACCGTGTGCCGGTTTTTTCCGAATTTAAAATAGCGCGATATCTGTTCCTGTCCCCATTAACACCTTCGATATTCTTGCCTTGCATTAGCCAGAAACCGAATGCAATGCCTGGCGGCTCTACAATATGACAAGTTAGAATGCCTTTCGGGGTGTGAGCTTCAGGGCTTTCTTAGATTTGTAAAGGATGTAGGCTTATTACAAGAAATCCACTACAAATCCACTGGTACCAGTAAGGACAAATAGATTTATGCGATGCCTTTCAGCCGACCTAACCTAACTTTTTACAAAAATATTATATAAATATTTCGATCTGTTAGTAATATTTTTCAATAAACTTTAAAAAATCCATTAAAACTTATCGAACGGTTTTTAAGTTAAAGTATTCGCCTTGACTATAGGTAGGTACACGAGTGACTCGCTCTTATTGTCGAATAACTCGGAAGCCATTTATTTAGTTCATTTGAAATTTTGAGGAAATATTTTGGAATCATTCTGCTACAAGAAAAAAATATATAAATTGAATGCAAAAATGATTTTTTTTTAAGTTCTAAGACTCCTAAAGCTTTAGTTCGAATCACAGGAATTTCGAATACTCAGAAAAAGTATATTAATTTTTTTTTTTTTTTATTATGAATAAATTTTATTTGCAATCTATCAGTTGACAATCAGCAAATTTTTTAAATATAAGAATTATGGCTTAAATATAAGAATTATGATAGGATTGATTGCGCTCCATTGAGATCAATCAATATATTGTAAAACAGTTGTATTCGCTACAAATCAATTATGTTTCCTCAAATCTGTTTGGGAGATCCAAAATATGAATTTTTTTAAGGCATGCTATTGTGTAGAAGATTTCTTGCTAGTAAGTTTTCATGGTACGACAGTCTGTCTAGGTATCTTCGAGAGGCTTTGTTGATTTCATTTCTAATATAAGGTACATTTAAGTCTTTGTGAATTTCGAAGTTAGTTATATACCAAGGAGCACCAACAATGCTTTGTAAAGTCATAGCCTGGTATCTTTGCAGGATTTCAATGTTTGAGTCACTCGCTGTTCCCCAAAGCTGTATTGCATATGTCCATACTGGCTTTAAGATAGCTTTGTAGAGCAGTACTTTATTTTCGAGACTAAGTTGTGATCGCGAGCCTAAGATCCAGTACATTTTTTTCGTTTTAAACTTGAGTTGTTTATGTTTCTCTTTAATGTGGGTTTTCCAGGTCATTCTTTGGTCCAAATGTACTCCGAGGTATTTGACAGTTTCACTTTCAGGTATGGTAGAGCCATTCAAAAATACGGGAGGACAAATCCCGGTTCTCAAAGTAAACGTTATCTGAACAGACTTCTGAGTGTTAACCTCCATCTTCCAATTCTTTAGCCATTTTTCAACCATATTCAGTTGTTGTTGTAGGTGAAGTGATGCGTCATTACGATTACAATTTGTGGCAATAAAAGCTGTATCATCAGCATATGTTGCAGCATCTATGTTACTGTTAATCGGTAGATCAGCGGTAAATACTGTGTATAGAACGGTGCCTAATACGCTCCCTTGAGGAACTCCAGCATTAATTGAGTACAACTCTGAAGATTCATCTTTTTCATGGACATAGAACGTACGACCACTAAGATATGACTTTATAATTAAATAGTAAGGAGCTGGAAGCCAATTTTTTATTTTATAGAGTAACCCTGAGTGCCAAACTTTATCGAGTGCTTGCTTGATATTTAAAAATACCGCAGTGCAATACTGTTTACATATATTCAAAAGCATCCTTGATAATTTGAACAATTCGGTGGCATTGCTCAGGAGTCACATGGACCCTCCTAAATCCAAACTGACGTCCAGGTATTATATCGCAGTCCTCTAAAACAGGTAACATTCTTCTTAAAAGTATCTTTTCAAATACCTTAGAGAAGGTCACCAGCAAGCTAATTGAACGATATGAAGACGGACAGTGCTCTGGTTTGTTAGGTTTCGGTATCATGATTACCTCGGCGCATTTCCATTGACTTGGGTAGTGGTTGAGTCTAAGCATCGCATTATATATATAGGTAAGAGGTCTAATACATTTTGGAGGCAGGTTCTTTATGGTAAGTCCATCAATTTTGTCATTGATAGTAAAAAGTCAGCGCCAGGGATTTATTGAAAAGTTTTGAAAACAAATTTGTTTTTTATTTAGTTTCGATATTTGTTTTTTTTTTTTGGAAATATAGAAAATTCTCTTAGAAAAAGTATCTAAATCTAAATTTAAAACTATTTGGCTATTAAAAAAGAGTTCAGCAAATTTTCGTCGAAATATTAAACTTTTTAACCAGAATTTTTAGTAAAATTTCGGGTATGCAGTTTTATAGCCTAGTAAATTTTGGTGAGATAAAGTACATGTTTTAAGTGGCTTAAGAACCACTATAATTTTCGCAATTGTTTTTTGCTAACTGTGCTGGGTATTTTCTGCCACATAAAAATATGTCGAGCATGTGGAAAATGGAGAAAATGCACAAGACAACGTGACTTTTTAGCTACTCCAGACTTGCACTTTATTAGACCAACGTTTTTTGTGCTATATAACTGCATACTCGATTTTCTTTTTTTAATTCTGACTAAAAATTTTGAAAATTTGTTGAATTTTTTTAGTTTTTACACAGTTTGAAATTTGGATTTATGTAGATTTTGGGTTTGAATGAGCTATAGTTTAATAATAACAAATCTGAAAGTTAAATGAGAAACAAATAAATTAACAAAACTTGTCAATAAGTCTCTGTACTATAGCTATGAAACGCGCTGTACTCATATACCATACATGTATGTATGTGTGTAAGCGTCGAGCTTAAGAAAGAGCGATGTGGTTGAACAATATTAAAATGCGCTGCAACAATAGCAAAAGTTAAGCCTGGCAGAGTTGCAGCGCAGCGAGTTTGAGTGTTGTTTTTTTGCTTTTGGATTTTCGCAGTAAAAAACATTGCAGTAATTCGAAATGGAAAAACAACAACTGAACAACGCGGCAACTGCAAGGAGCGGTAAAGCGCCGCGTCGCACTGACGCTGAAAATTATGCAAAATCATAATTCAACAGCAGTTGTAGACTTTCTCGCAATGCATTGCATGTAGTTGTTTTTGTAATTCTGTCCTTACTACTTTTATTGCTTTTATCGTTTTTAATGCTTTTTGTTTTCATGCCACCTCCACCTGTTACTTTATACCCTTTGCGCTCAGCTCACCTGTGCGCAACGAACTCCTGACCCAACGCGCCGAGTTGTGTTTGCGTGTGTGTGTGTGTTTGTGCAACTATCTGGCTGCATAGATTCCTCTGTGTAGGAGTATCGTGGGATAGCACAACTTTTTATTGCATTAATTTCACTTAATTTTTATTTTTTATTTTTATTTTATTGTTTTTTTTTTGCTTCAGTTTTTCCACCTGCATCAAGCTTTGCTTGCCACTGCCCCGCTTGTGAAAAATGGATTTGCATTTATTAATAAAGACTGTGAATGGCAAAATGTAGAGCCAAGTATATGTATTTTACAAAAGCTAATTTCCTTTTAACTCTTTTTATCTGAATTATCAACATTTTTTTTCTTGCCATTCGAAAACTTTGGTCGGTTTTTATGTGTGAGAAAATGTGCTTTTATTCATGGTTGCAAAAAGTCTACCATTCATATTTCGGGTACTTAGCATCCCAACAATGTGAATTGTTGCAGGTTGTGTTAAAATCGGTAATTAATGCAAAACCAAGAAATACCCGTAATACAAACATACATACATGGCTGTGGGTAGTTGTATATGTTATGGCAAGAACAAATTGTTTTGCATAAGCGCGAATTGATTTTATTGTTCAAAATTGTGCAGGAGATCAAGAATTCATTGACATTTTGACATTCGCATTTTCCCAACAGGCTTCGCGCACCTTATTTCAAAAATTCTGGTCATATATGTACATGGCAGAAATAAACTGGGGATTCTCTATTGAGTGGCTGTATACGATCGCTCGAAAAAAGTCCTTTACTATCGGAGAAGTTGGAGTCATAATCGGAAACTTCAAATTAGGTTCTTAGTTGCATAAATGAAGCGAGATAGATATGGTTAGGTAGATAGATATGTACATCGAAATGCTGAGAATGAAGAGAAGAGTTGATTTAGTCATGTCTGTCCGTCCGTGCGCATGATAAACGGATCAGCAATGTATATATTTTAATGGGCTTAGTACAGGTATTACTCTTTATCCAAGAGAGCTTGGTGAAATGGGCAAAATTTATATGAAAATTTAGTTTGAACACCAAAAAAGATATACCGCCTCAAATCTCGCGATATCACCGTAAAGTGTGACTTCGCCTATGTCCGTTGCTGGTTGCCGTATTGAGCGATTCCGTTTCAAGTGATCCAAGTATTTTCAACATTATCGTAATAGGACTATGAATAAGTTCGTGCGGTTTTACAACAGATGGCGTAACTTGATTATTATTCCATCGATCCACATTTCCAAACATTCATTGGAGAGCTACTGTCGTAAGGCACAAACGTCAGTATAAGTTTTTTATTTGAAGCGTAAACAACAATATTTTTACCACACTTGAAAATGTCGAATTTCGTGCCAAATAATGTGTTTTTGCGGGGAATTCTTCTTCATTATTTTAATATGAAGAAAAAAGCAGCCGAAAGTCATCGTATCTTGGTGGAAGTTTATGGTGAGCATGCTCTATCTGAGCGAACGTGCCAGAAGTGGTTTGCACGCTTTAAAAGTGGTGATTTTGGCTTGGAAGACGAAGAACGCGAGGGTGCGCCGCCAAAGTTCATGGATACCGAATTGGAGGAATTGCTCGATCAAGATCCGGCTCAAACGCAAGAAGAGGTTGCAAAAACTTTGGGAGTTGATCAATCAACCATTTCCAAACGTTTAAAAGCCATGGGAATGATCCGAAAGGTAGGCCATTGGGTGCCGTATGAATTGAAGCCAAGAGACGTTGAACGCCGTTTTATGGCATGCGAACAACTGCTTCAACGGCACAAAAGAAAGGGTTTTTTGCATCGAATTGTGACTGGCGATGAAAAGTGGGTCCATTACGACAATCCAAAACGTCGGGCAACGTATGGATACCCTGGCCATGCTTCAACATCGACGTCGGCGCAGAATATTCATGGCCTGAAGGTTATGCTGTGTATCTGGTGGGACCAGCTGGGTGTTGTGTATTATGAGCTACTGAAACCGAATGAAACGATTACGGGGGATGTCTACCGACGACAATTGATGCGTTTGAGCCGAGCACTGCGAGAAAAACGGCCGCAATACGCCGATAGACACGACAAAGTTATTTTGCAACATGACAATGCTCGGCCACATGTTGCACAAGTGGTCAAAACATACTTAGAAACGCTCAAATGGGATGTCCTACCCCTCCCGCCGTATAGTCCAGACCTTGCGCCATCCGATTACTATCTCTTCCGATCGATGCAACATGGCCTGGCTGACCAGCACTTCCGTAATTACGATGAAGTCAAAAAATGGATCGATTCGTGGATTGCGGCAAAACCGACCGAATTTTTCACAAAGGGAATCCGTGAATTGCCAGAAAGATGGGAAAAAGTAGTAGTAAGCGATGGACAATATTTTGAATATTAAATTTGTAACCATTTTACGTCAATAAAGTTTCAAATTTCGAAAAAAAACCGCACGAACTTATTCAGAGTCCTATTATATATAATATATATTTTTGAAAGTTGGTTTATTTGTAGGCTTGAGAATAATAAATAGGCTGAACAAATTAAAAACAACAAATTGAAGTACAATTTTTTTCTATGTTTTTTTTTATGTACAATTTTTTTTTTAACTTTTTAAAGTGAAATAATTTTTGTTCTTTTTAACATTTAAAGACTGTTTGTTTTGGAATTTTTTCAGAATAAAATATACATTTTAAAAGTGTTTTTGGAAAAAATTTTAGTTTTGTGTTAAATTTTTTTTTATGGAGTACTTTTTAATGTTTTTAGGGTAAAATATACTTTAAAAAAAGTGTTTTTGGAAAATTTTTTAAATTTTTTGTTAAACATTTTTTTAAAGAATTGAAGTATCTTGGTTCTTTTAAACGCTTAAACATTTTTTTTTTTTTTTAAAATTTGATATTCGTTAAACATTTTTTTATACTTTTATAACGTGAAATATTCTTGGTTCTCTTTAACATTTAAACATTTTTTTGTAATTTTTTTTAAAATACTTTTTGAAAATGCTTTTTGGAAAAAATTAAAATTTTGTGTAGGAAGTTTTTTTTATAGAATTTTTAAAGCGAAATATTTTTGGTTTTTTTTTAACATTTAAAGTTTGTTTTCTGAATTTTTTAGGATTAAATATAGTTATTAAAAATGTTTCTGAAACAACTTGTTTGTCAATTTTTTTTTGTGGAGTGCTTAAGGTATTTATTTCGCTCTTTTTAACATTTAGCGGTATTTTTAGGCCAAAATATATGTTTTTTTAGTTCTTTTTGGAAAAAATTTAAATTTATTTAACAACATTTTTTTATAGAATTTTTAAAGTAAAATATTTTCTGCTCTTTTTAACATTTATTTTTTTTTTGTAGCTTTTTAAGATAAAAATTTCTTTTTAAAAATGTTTTTGGAAAAAGATTTTAATTTTTTGTATACATTTTTTTATAGTTTATCAAAGCGAATTATCTTCGATTCTTTTTAACTCTTAAAGATTTTTTTTTTTTTTAGTTTTTAGGACAAAATATATTTTCCAAAAATTGGTTAAGTAAAATTTGTAATATCTTATAAGAAATTTTTATTACTAAAAATTTTTTTATATAACTTTTTAAGGCGAAATGTGTTCGGTTTTTTAAGCATTAAAAAGCAGTTTTTTATAATTTTTTGAGGATAAAATATATTTTCTAAAAATTCTTTAACATAAATTTATAATTTTTTTGAAAATTTTTTCATAGAATTTTTAAATTTAAAGATTTTTTTCGGGATTTTTTAAAGTTTTTTGGAAAAAATTTAAATTTTTTGTTGAACATTTTTTTATAGAACTTTTTAAGGCGAAATATTTTCGGGTTTTTAAGCATTAAAAAATAGTTTTTTTTTAATTTTTTGAGGATAAAATGTACTTTTTAAAAATTCTTTAATGTAAAATTATAATTTTTTTAATTAATAATAAAACAAATTAAAAATTATTTTTTTAATTTAAAGATTTTGTTGGGATTTTTATGCTTTTTGGAAAAAATTTATATTTTTTGTTGAACATTTTTTCATAGAACTTTTTAAAGTGAAGTATGATATATTTGATTCATTTAATCATTAAACAATTTTTTGCAATTTTTTTATAACAAAATATACTTTTTGGAAAAAATTATAATAAAAGTTTTTAAATTTCTTTTCATAGCATTTTTTAAAGTAAAATATTTATGGTTCTTTTTAAAATTTAAAGATTTATTTTTAGATTTTTTTTAAGTTTTGTTTTCAAACTCTTGAAAGTAAAATATCTGTGATTCTTTTTAATTTTTAAAGTTGTTTTTGTAACTTTTTTAGGATAAAACATACTTTTGAATTTTTTTGGAAACAAATTTAATTTTTAGTTAATGAATTTAATTTTTTGTTAAAAAATTTTAGGTCAAACTTTTTGGGCAAATATTTGTTGGCAAAATTTATTTTTTTTGTTATTCTAGAAAACCGTTCCCTCGCAGATTTGTTTCTTATTTTTTCTTTTAATGCTGTGACTATGCTCATGAAACCCTGAAAGTTTCATAGTGAGATTCCATTAACCTTTGAAATTAGAGTACTCATAAAACACATACAGCCAATCAGTGAAAAATCAGTGCTCTCTACCTGAATTTTCAACATTGAATAAATCTCAAAATGATGATTTTTGTCTTAAATTGCTTCAGTTTACTTCTTATTTGGAAACACTCAAGCCTACAATGAAACCAATTTTCAGAAAAATGTACGACAATGTCCTAAATACTTGGATCACCTAACATGGAATCGCTTTATAGCCTATTTTGCCATATACCGTCGTATACCGTTTTTAATTAAAACAATTTTAATATTTCCTTCTTTGCAGGATGACTACGATTTACTGGATGAAAGTCTATTGACTGATAGTAAATTGGGATTTGTACAATTTCGTGATAATAAATTAAAAATTCAAGGTGAGTAAATAATTGAAAATCGCAAAGCAAATATGCGCGCGTGTATGTGTGTAAGAATCATGAGAAATAACATAGCAAAAATAAAAGCAGTAAGTGGGAGAAGAGTTAGAAAGGAATGCCGCAAAATGCTTTCAGCAAACTGAAGGACCACTATTGTCAAGGCTGTGTCGATGGCCATATAACGGCATATGTACGTATGAATATGGATGAGTGGATAAGTGAAATAATTCCATTGTGAAGGCGGAAATTGCACATTTCGGTCACATTTCTAATTGCCTCCGATGGCTAGTGGTTTGGCGTGCGATGCATGTCTACAGATAAAATGCAGTTATCCACTAGTCAATTCAATAGAATGTCATCCCATCATCACCTAAGTTCTGTTTCTTCTATCTCTCTCTCTCTCTCTATTTGGTTATTCAATTTATTTATGCATTCATTCATGTGCACAGATGCCGATGGCGATGCAAACGGACGTGTGGCGGGTGTTCTACTCAATTCTGGCAGCGTTTCTGCCTCACCACCACGAAATAGTGCTAGCGCTGATAGCGGTGCACCGGGACCAAGTGCAGTGCGAGCGGGCGCTATGGGCACACCACTCATACCCTGGGGAAAAATATTGCCCGCAAAAGTGGAGGAGACGTTGCCACATTTTCCGCTTGGCGTGCAGCCAAATGATGGTGCTTGGCAGGTTGTCAATGGCACACGTTTCAAGTTCTTCGTCTTTTCGGCCTATTACGATCGACGTGATGGCGCGAAATTGGTGCGTGTCATAGGCGCAACAAAGACGCGTACACCCGAGCGGGTGTGGTGTCGCTTTTGGTATCCACAGCAGCCACAACAACAGCAGCAGCAGCAGCATACGCCGCCCTATGCGTCCGCGACTGTGATGGCACGCGTTAAGGTAAGTTTTGACTTGTGATTTTGCTGTCTTTTAACATAGACTTAGCTTTGCTTTACGTTACGCCTTTTTAATGTTTGTTGCTTTTCTTACTTTCCAGGTTATACGCGAAAATTGGAACCTCAAATACAGCGCAGTCTTTGTGCTCTGTCCAGTGCGCCCAGCCGAGCTGGAAGTGCCGCATTATGTGAGCATTGTGGCGCGTTTACGCGCCCCACCAGGTAATCTCTTACTACTGCGCAACACAGACTGGGATTCGGACTTCGCGCATCTCCGCACTCCACCGGTGCCAGTGAATAGCAGCATTGCCGCGCAAACTAATGCAACTACAAGTCGGCAGCAACAACAAATGCGCGCGACAATGTCACCGGCGGGTGCACAATATTTGCCATTCGGCTTACCCACCGATGAACAGATACCGGATAAAATCGCCGTCTGTGTGAAACCCTTCCATTTCAATTATGATCAGGCATTGTACCTAATGGAGTTTCTCGAGTTTTACGCTCTCATGGGTGTTGCTCACTTCACATTTTACAATCATACCTTGGGACCGCATGCCACTTGTGTGTTGCAACACTACATTGACGGCGATATACCGAACACATCGACGGCCTGGGATGTGGATTTGGCAGAGGTGATGGGCAAGGGTGTTTCACTAATGGGCCAGGAAGCCGCTAAAGTGGATGGTAAGTTCAATTGAGGACAATTGATTTCGTTTGAAGGTTGCTGAGTTTTATTAAAGTAATATTAAAGCTTGCGATTTTTGAGTTCACAATACCAGAAATACAAGGCTTTATCATTCATGTGTCGGAAAGGATTGATTAAAAGCTTTGCAAGGAAAGTTAAAATTTACTGATAGGGTTGGAAGGAGTCCATTAAGGCTTGTGAATAGACTTCTGTTTATTTTCTCAGTGCAGAGGCTTCAAAGTAAAATTTTTTGTGGTCGATGGTTTCGAAGAAGAAAGAATGAAGGCCGACGAAGACATAGAAAAGCTACCTATGATAACTTCCCTACCATCTCTATAAATTCCGGGCAGTAAATGGGGATATTTAGATGTCCGTCGGCACTTTCGTTGATCGCCAACGGCGGACTATCCAAATCGATGTATAGTTCGATGGTCCAATCGATATGCATCTAACTCGACTGGTTTCTTTAGAAACCCATAGGAACCATAAGGTTATCCAGTAAGTGTGTGATGGGGTGCAGTTTATTTGAAAAGCGTTGGGTTAGACTAGGTTGAAATGGCTGTCTACTATGGGACACACTCAGGTTGGGTTAGGTCAGACTTGGTTGATCCACTAGATTGCACATAGCCCAGAAAAAATGATCCATAGTGATATAAAGTGTTAGTATGGAGAGTTTATTTTATATTTCTTCTTCAATACACAGTTGGGACAATTTAAGTAGGCTGCTAATTTTTGGATTTGCCATATTTTCTAATGCTAAAAATGATGCGGAACCGAAGCAGTTTACTCGTGTTTTGCTAATGCAGGGCAGTGGCAGAGTAGGTGCTCTTCTCGCGCGGACTTCGTTACTATTGTGCATGTATCGTTCTGCTCTAGCTTCCGTTTGGCCGCATACAATGGAGTAAGACTGTGTCCCGTTAGTATCCTCACTACAAGTTTACACTCTTCCCTGGAAAGAAATAAAATATAGTTTGTAGACTTGACGTTGTGCTTGCGTAGCATGATTTTCGCAATCCTATATGAGCTGCCTCTTTCCCATCTTAAATTCGCTTTTTCAATCTTTGCTGCATCTTTATCTAATCGTCGTTTGTTGAGAGGTGGTAGTATACCGGCTATGGTAGCTACAGGAAGATTAGCGTTTGCTTTGTCTAGCATATCCACTTTCTCATTTCCTTTAATTGGACACACACAGGCTCATAGCTCATTGTGATGTCGCGTAGGAAACTTGTTGTTATCTCTTCTAAAATAAGTGTGATTTCAAGTGTTACTTGTGGGAATCCTTCTTTCCTTCCATTCTTTAGTAAAAGTAATCTGGATGTAAATCTATACGTCTCTGAACAGCCCATTATGTCGGCGAGCAGTTTTTTGACGTCAGATGAGCGCTCAAAAGATATCTTTTGGTTGTTTATTTCTAAGCTCGATCAAACAACCCGTTTCTGTCATGCTGAAATTCCAAACAGTCACTGACAATCTTCGACCGGCAACCACATTCAGACACATTTTGGTAGTATGATATTATCCTGTGTTTTGAAGGTGGCTCGTTTGCAGTTAGATGCACAAACTATAATGGCTGTCATCTCTAGGTCGCATTTTCAACCCAGTTGGTGGGTAAATAATTGTATCTTATGATCTCTCTTTCACGTGTGAACATTAAACTTAAGTATCCCTTCCTCTTTTCTTCTTACGCCTTTTCAGTTTCAATGGCACCACTAATCAAAATTGTGATTATAATCTTCCGAGCTACCGCTAAATGCGACTGACAACTGTTTATTAAATCCTACTTGACATGAAACATTTGATCACGAGAATGAAAACCTCTTCAAAAGGCTAATAAACCAGTACCTACTCGTTAAATCTGGCTCCTGTACCTCGTAAGCCATTTGCCAATTGGTTGAGTGGCTTTCGCACATACTTTAGATATTTATTCCATTTGAATGGAAATGTGTATATTATTTTAGGTAACACCGAGGCCGCCGTAGCCGAATGGGTTGGTGCGTGATTATCATTCGGAATTCACAGAGAGATCGTTGGTTCGAATCTCGGTGAAACAAAATTAATGAAAACTTTTTTCTAATAGCGGTCGCCCCTCGGCAGGCAATGGCAAACCTCCGAGTGTATTTCTGCCATGAAAAAGCTCCTCATAAAAATATCTGCCGTTCGGAATCGTCTTGAAACTGTAGGTCCCTCCATTTGTGGAACAACATCTAGACGCACACCACAAATAGGAGGAGGAGCTTCGGTCAAACACCCAAAAAGGGTGTGCGCGCCAATTATATATATATATAACACAGCGTATACCCCACAGTTGGCCAATCATGGAAAGTGGATCTACGTTGATTGAAAATAATAACACTTAGTAATACAATCAGTTAAAGCGTCAACGCGACCTATCTTTCCAGCCGCGCGGCCTTATTGATCCTTTTGAATGCTGCCAGCCTCATTATTTGAATTGTATTCAGTTTATATATTAAATTTTTTTCTACTTCAGTCCCCGGGTCTGCATGTTGGATCGCCTGATCACTTCCTCATTTCGAACTAGTTTAATAATTTCGTGTTGGATATTCTGAAGACAATTAGTGACTAGTGTGGCCTTCTTAATTTCAGGTTTGACCGTATAAGCCATTTCCCATGTAAAGTCTCTCCCAAAGGGCACAAAAGACCATGATGTCGAAGTGTAAATCTCATGAAGATTCTAAAGCCTCCCCCAGTAATTTCATGTTGATTCTTCAGAGCCATTACATCTCGAGTCAGTCCCATTAACTTTATGTGAGATGTTTTATTAGTCCATGTAGCCACATGTGGAAATTTTCTGGCAAATTTTCAATTTGACTCATCGAGTCAGTCTTTGAGACTTATTTTTAGAACCTTCACTCATTTTCTCTTCTTCAATTATTGGAAGTGATTTTTCTTTCGAGCAAGTTCTCAATTCTTTTGATTTCGTGTTGTATTTTTAAGCAACATCCAGTCAGTTCCAGTAGTTTCGCGTTGGATTTTGTGTCTCATCTGGATATCTCATCTAAGTGATTTCATGCTGGATATTTTAAGGAATATGTAATTTGCAGTTAGTTTTAGCTAGCCCAGGTCAGATGTTTCGAGTCAATTATTTTATAATGACCTCATGTAGGATCTTTGAAGCAACTTTTCATCTCTACTCAATCCAATTGCCTTTACTTTTTTCGGTTTTATATCATTTCGACATGCATGTCATACTGATTCAGCCCATGTAATTTCCTGCTGGATCTTTTGGGAATCCTTAAGCAACATTTAGTCTGCTTCAGTAGCTTCCACTCACTTTGCGTTAGATTTTTTACAACATCTCATCTGGAGTCGGTTCTAGAGAATTTTTATTGTAAACCATCCCCTCTTAAAACCCCCTCTCTGACTTCTTGTTGGATGTGTTGAGGAACATCTCATTTGAATTAGTCTTACAGACTCCGTGCTGAATCTTACAAGCAACAACTCCTCTTGAATCAATCCTAGTGACTTCAGGTCAGTCAGTTCTCGTTACTTTGAGACGGATCTTTCGAGGACTGTCTTATGCTTCACAGTCCCAATGGCACCATATTAAATCTTTCGGACAACATTTCTTCTGAATTAGCCTATGTGCCTGTAGCTTTATTTTGAAGGGCCACTTTCTTAGAGAGAATTTACACAAAGTGTTTTCACCCTGGGTTTTTTGCACATTGTCTTTTAAAGAAGCCTTCGAAGGTAGGTAGGCAGGTTAGATGGCAGGAGTACCCCAGGTGCACTACAAGTAGTACTTACGAGCCGTTTTGATACCATAATGGGGACCACTACCTGCGAAAAAAAAGTCTTCGAAAGACTTCGTGAACTTATACGATGACTTTTTGTTTTCGGATTTTTTTTTTGGATGTTGGTGATAATTTGCTGTGGTTCTTTCGTTCGTTAGCGCGAGCCCAAAGTACTCTGTTTGAATAAGAATACGAAAATGTGAGTTCAATGAAAGCAAACTACCATCCAGGGTGAAAAGTCATCATGTAAATTGGCTCTCATCCTCTATTATTGCTAGTAACTTAATGTTGGATCTTTCAAGCGAAATTACTTCTTGAATAATATTATAAGGTTTCAGCAATTTTCTTGTATATATTCGGAAGTAGAAAACGTAAACTTAAATTCCAATTTAAACTCAACATCTTTTCTTGTTCTTTGTATTTCTTTGCCATGCCTTTCTTAATTATAAACGACCCAGCTGTGCTTAGTGGTTACTACAATCTCAATACCAATAACAATTATAACAAAGACAACGACGGTAATGGTGTCGACCACAAAAGCAACAGTGTGAGTGCCAATCACACGGCTGCCTCAGGTTCAGATTCAACTCTGCAAACACGGCCGACAGCAGCTACAGCGTTTGAAGGTGAAGTAACCGGCGCGTTGCAGCCACCACCACCACCACCACCGCAACTTCCACCAAAACCACCTTTACAACCAACATTGCCATCGGTGAGGCGTTACAAAAGTACACACTTTGCTAAGCCAACGATTAATATCCTGCCGTGGAATTTGCGTATGCGCTCACAAAAGGAAATACGCACAGAGGGACTCTTCGCGGCACTCAACGATTGCCTCTACCGCACAATGCATCGCTACCGATATTTAGCGATGGTGGATTTGGATGAATTCATTGTGCCACGCCACAACGACACGCTCAACGAATTAATTAAGTAAGTAACAACAAAATACGCAAACACCGTTAGGCTAGCAGGCACGCAGACAAGCAGAAGCAAGTGGATGTGTACAGCGGTGTTTGCAAAAATAGTAGTAATATTTTTTTATACTAATTATATATTTTTTTTTTACTTTTTTATAACAATTTAATTATGCTTCAACAAAAACGACTCAAACTCAGACAGTACAAAATTTAATTTTTTTAGGAAAAAAATACTTACACTTATTATACTAAATTCCATGGGCTATAAAGCTGTATACCCAGAATTTAACTAAATATGCTGGTGAAAAAATTTTAAATTTTACAATTTTTTTTTCTACACTTTTTTTTAATTCTTTCTCTCTAAAAATTTGTCTCATAAAACTTTCAAAAATTTAAAAACCAACATATTTAGATAAATTTTGGGTATACAGCTGGATAAAAATTTTTAATTTGAATTTTTTTTAAATCTAAAAAAATAAAATTTTTTGTCTCAAACATTTATTTTAGAATTTGAAATTTTTCTAAAAAAAAAAATTTTTTTTAATTTAAAATTAAATTTTTTGAGAAAAAACTTAAAAAAATTTGATTAGAGAAAAATTGAAAAATTAAAGTTTTATTAAAAAAAATAATTTTTTCAAGCAGCAAAATTTTTTTTTAATTTAAATTTTTCTCTAAAAAAATTTTCGAATTTAAAATTTTTTCTTAAGAAATTTAAAAATTTTTTTCTAATAAATTTTTTTTTTTTTAAATTTCAAATTCTAAAAAAAATTAATTTTTTTTAATATAATTTGAAAAAATTTCAAATTTTTTAACCAGTTGTATACCCAGAATTTATCTACATAAATATGTTGGTTAAAAAAACTGAAATTTTTCTAAAGAAAAAATTAAAAAAAACAAATTTAGAAAAAAAAATTTAATTTCTTTTCCCAAACATTCTTTTTAGAATTTGAAATTTTTCTAAAAAAAACATTTAATATTTCTGGAAAAATTTCAAATTTTTCAACCAACAAATTTCTCTAAAAATTAAATTTTTTTTTTAATTTTAATTTTTACCTAAACAAATTTTAAAACTTTAATTTTTACCTAAACAAATTTTAAAATTTTAATTTTTCTCTAAGAAAATTTTAAAATTTATTTCTAAATAAATTTAATTTTTTTCTTAGAAAAATTTCAAATTCTAAACAAAATTTTTGGGAAAAAAATTTAAATTTTTTAGATTTAAAAATTTTCGATTTTAAAAAATTTCAGAATATGCTGGTGAAAAAATGTTTAACCTTGTAATTTTTGTTTTCTTAAAAATTGTTTTTAATTCTTTTTCTCTAAAATGTTTTTGAAAAAATTCAAACTTTTTAACCAACAAATTTTTCTAAAAAAAATTTAAAAAAAAAACCAATTTAGAAAAAAATGTAATTTCTTTTCCCAAACATTTTTTTTTAGAATTTGAAATTTTTCTAAAAAAAAATTTAATATTTCTAGAAAAATTTCAAATTTTTCAACTAGCAATTTTCTCTAAAAATTAAATTTTTCTTTAAAAAAATTTTAAAATTTCAATTTTTACCTAAACAAATTTTGAAATTTTAATTTTTCTCTAAGAAAATTTTAAAATTTATTTCTAAAAAAATTTAATTTTTTTCTTATAAAAATTTCAAATTCTAAAAAAAAATTTTTGGGAAAAAAAATTAAAATTTTTTAGATTTAAAGATTATAGATTTTAAAATATTTCAGAATATGCTGTTAAAAAAATTTGTAATCTTGTAATTTTTGTTTTCCTAAAATGGTTTTTTTAATTCTTTTTCTCTAAAATTTTTTTGAAAATATTCAAACTTTTTAACCAGCAAATTTTCCTAAAAAAAATTTTAGTTTTTTAATTGTTTTCTAAAACAATTTTATTTTTTTAATTTTTTTCTTAAAAAAATTTAAATTTTTTTTATTGGTTAAGCATTTTTTTGAAAAATTTAAAATTTTTTAAGCATCTAAATATAGATAAAGTTTAGGTATGCAGCTTGATAGCCCATTGAATTTGCTATAATAAAGTGCAAGCTTGAAGTGGTAAAATGGTGCATAGATTTTTGACAATTTTATTTTAATAAAACTTTGAGCATTCGTTATATGCAAGAAAATAAATAACATCGGTAGTGGAAAAAATTATAAAAATCAGTGAAATATTTCAACTAGCGCTACACTAAAATTGCATAGGCTATAAAACTGCATCTAAAATGTTGAATCTTCTTAAAAACTCTGACTAAAAATATTGAAATTTTTATGCAAGTTTTTTTTAATGTGTTTATTTTAATTTTGTACAAAGTCTTGCTTTTTCTGTAGAATGAAATATGTCGTTGAACAAAAATAACAAAAAAAGAAGCAACAATTAAATAAATATTCTAAACTTTGTAATACGTCGCGCTGCTTTTATTGTGAACACCAATGTATGTATGTATGTATATACGCACAAATATGCTGCCTATAAGGCAGCAGCTGATGCCCTGCGTAGGTACATGGCACGTGTTTGCATTGTAGATGTGTGTGCGCTTGCTGCAGCCAACATCACTGCGCTGCTTTCTTCGATGATGGCAGTGGAAGTAGCCGCCTATCACACAAACAGACAGACTATTAACATTAACATAATATCTGCACTAATTGCTTCGAGCTGCCTGCTTTGCAGCTTAACCTCAAATCAACTCCTTCGCTCAATTGTTTACAAGCATATCTTATATGGAATAGTCATTTTGTAACTTGTAATGTCTTATCTTATTTACTTTGTTGTTGCTGTTCAGCTCGCTCAATCATCGCTTCCGTTATCGCAATCTTGGCGCCTACTCCTTTCAAAATGCCTTCTTCTATCTACAATTCCCCGACGATCCGTTGATATTGCAAAGCCACTCGCAGATGCTATCGCAGGAACAACAACAACAACAGCCATACGCCCATAAAAACCCCGGACTACGCGCCTCATTGGTGACACAACGAAAGACGCGCAGGTGAGTACATAAACGGATTAAGTTTGAATGTATGCAGCTGTGCACCATTCAATCGAATATTGGCGCATGAGTTGCGACTAATAAATTCAAGAACTTCAGCAAGAAGCCGGCAAATAAACAACTACATTAAGTGTTGGTAATTATGGTTTCCGCGATTGTAATTTAAGTGGAAATGAGGGGTTTGCTGAGTGAAACGGATAATGTCTTACTAAAGTGAGTTTGTTGGTCTGATAAAAACGAGGTGGTTTAATGTAAAAAAATTTTAGTAACGAAGTATTTTCTTAGTGCCAATAGCAGTCCATAATCAGTCGAATTGAGTGGCGAAAGCTGCAAATGCATTTTTTAAATAAAAAGGCTTTGTAGATAAAAGGAAAATAAGAGTTAAATATCCTTTAATAAACTCTTAAGGGTTATTAGTTTATCTAGATCACATTCTCTGCGAATATGCAGCTCTCTAAAGACGGAGACTCATACACCTAGGCGGCTAAATTTATTATAGAATGGAGCAAAACGCCTGATGAGGTACTCAAATTCATTTGAAGCCAACAATTTTAGGCTAGCAGTCAAGCGCAATATCCCACATCAGAAGTCGCAGTGCGTTCCACAATGCAATAATAATAATAATAAGAGCTGCTCTTCGTGCTATTAATTTGTTCCGAAAGGTTTTGAATTGCATCGTTGCGCTGCTTCTTTAGCTTACGAAACATTTAACTGCAGAAAACCTTTTTGGTGTTTTATGTGTTTTTTTTATTTTCCTGGGAAGCAATAAGGTTTTCAGAAATTCTAAGAATATGGAAAATGTCCTGAAAAACTATTTGTAAGTCCTGAATATACTTAGCCTTTTCTATTTCGTTATTTTTGCTTGTTTTCGTATGAATTGTCTACTCATAAATTAACTCAGTTTCGCGGCAAATTTCGCTTGTTAACAATGGAGTGGGGAACTAAAGAAAATCGCATTGCAGTGATTGCATTACAAAAGTGTGGTAAAAGTTGAAGTCAGATTTACCAACTGCTGAAAAAACTGAATATTTCAAGAATATTTGAAACGTCTGAAGTGATAGACAGAAAAAGAAGTGGTCGTCCTCACGTGGTTCGGACCAGTGCAGCCACAAGGCAGTTCGAGAAAGAATTCACAGAAATCTGCTTTAGAAAGCGGAGAATCATGTCCAGGAAAATGCAAATCCATGTCAAGACTAATTTAGAGATGATCTCCACACGAAAGCCTTCCGTCGGTCAACTGGTGATCTTTTGACAACGCGCTTGAAGAAAATTAGACTTAACAGAGAAAATATTTTTTTCACAGATGAGAAAATTTCAGTGTTGAAAAAGTTTTTAATAATAAGCAAAACAACAAAGCCTATGGTAAAACTTCTAAAGACACGAAAAGTGTTGTTTCAAGGGTTCATCCATCCAGTCTCCATGATCGTTTGGTGGCGAGTGTCTTGTAGTGGCGTTACAACTCTTCATATCTGCGAAAAAAGGGGTTCAGACCGGAGCAAAAGTGTACCAGGAGAATGTCTTAGAAGACATGGTGAAGCAGTTGAGCAGCACTCCCTTCAATGGAGAGTGTTGGATCTTCAAGCAAGATTCCGCCCCAGCAGTGGCTAAAAAACAATATTCCATAGCCGCGGAGGATTGGTCGTCTGAAAGTCCAGATCTGAATCCATTGGACTATAATTTGTGGGTAGAATTGGAAGGTCGAAGACCTCACAGAAATTTGGAGAGTCTCACACAATTTTGGTTCGCGCAGCGACTTTAATACCCATGGAAGTCGGGCGTGCTGCAATAGCTATTAGATTAGGCCATCATTTGAAGATCATTTCAAATGAAAATTTAAAATCATATCTACAAGATTAAATAAAACTAACTTCATTAAAAAAAGTATTATAATTTCATATCTATAATGAGCTTAACTTGTAACAAAACTTATGGCAGAACTAAGCACTTAAGCTATACCTTTTCTCACTCCATTATTTCACTTGATGTTCACTTTTATCATTTCTTTACTTATTTTTAGGCGCCTAAAACTCCATCCCCAAAAACAACGTTCTAAATACATTTGTAAGCCGGAATCGGTTATCGAAGCTGGCAACCATTTTGTTTGGGAATTTTCGCCGGCAAAAGGATCATTAAATGTACCACCAACTGATGGCATTTTGCAACATTATCGAGTAAGTGGATAAAATTACTAATACTAAATACTACTTACAGACCATTATTCAGAATCAGGTGGTATGTCAAGACTTTATTTTCGAAAAGACTTTGAGAAAAACTTGAGAGATTTTCAGAACCATATACACGTTGATCAAAAAGTTCTCTAAATATATTCAGAAAATTCAAAATACAAATTTATTCCTAAAAAATGATATTATCGCCTTCAAAGTGCTGCCGATCAACTGAAACGCACTTATGCCAGCGTTTGATTCACCTGTAAAGTTTTCTGAAACTCCATTTTCGGTATAGCCATCAGAGCCGTCTTCGATTTTTCGATTACTTCCTATCGATTGTTAAACGCGGTCCCCATCGTGATTTTTGACTCGATCAAACAGAAAGAAACCGCAGGTAGTCAGTTGAATGGTATTTGTTTCGTGCTTGGTCAAAAATTCGCCGATAATGGCGTCAGTGTGCAATGGCGCGTTATCATGACACAAAGTCCATGGGTTCTCTTCCCGCAAATATTTTCTTTTTTGGCGAATTGCTTTACGTTGACGTCGTGTGGCGTCTGACCTTCTGACAAAAATCCGTGGTGTACAAAACCGTTGTAATCCATAAAAACCGTGAGCATCGCTATTTTTATGACTGAAAACGACGTGTTTTGTTTTTTTGTCTTGTTTCTTTCGAAGCTCTCCACTCACTTGTCTGATGTCTGGGTTTCCTGTCGGACTCATAAAAGGGAGACTCACTCAAACCGGCGTAATTTTTACAAATGTCAAGCAATGGCGATAAAATTTCGGTAGGAAGGTTTATCACAGATGTGGAATGTAACAAGAAAAAACCAGAACTCAAATGAGGTGACTTTGAGCTTCACCTAGCGGTTGATCCGGGAACTCTTTGATCAGGGTGGTATTATAATACAAACAGCAGGGTGGTTTTATTTCCCCAGTACCGGTAAAGTTCTACACCTCGAAGCTTGCCCAATCATCAGATGAAGTTTCACTAACACCATAATCCGTTCTATGCTATACGTCCGTAATAAAATGAGTGCTTGTGTGCAAAGGTAAATCGTCAGCTATTAGATTTTATTCGCTTCTTCACTGTAAGGCGCCTTACTTCTTTCCTTATAATATCAACTTCTGCATTAAGAAGGAAATATATCAAACTTGTACGCAACATTCAAATCGATAACACACAGACAACACTGACTGTAAAAAACCCTAATTACTGAGAGTGTCATATGTATTAGCAACCACTAGGCCTCCTTCCTAACTACCTACTGAGAGTAATTTTCGATAGTTCGTTCACTTTCAGCGCGCATATGACCGCGATTACAATACGCTTAGTATTTCATTCATTCGCCTTAAATAGGCTTCTAACTTTTAAAGAGTAACTACTCACCAGCTACAAGAGGAATATTCTCTTGTCGTAAGGGTAAACTGAGCACTGTTCGATGAAAATCTGTGATGTGAGGCTCAATAAAACTTCGAGGCCTTTTTGTCGTCCACGAACACGGTGGGCTCAGTCTTTCCTTTGCATCAAAAGTGTGAAATTCTAAACGAGCTTATGAAATAATTTATCTGTCTGTATGTAAAGAGTATAAAGGCTATTATCAGTAATTGCTTCCCTTCTAGTAGTGTGGGTAACCGGGTAACAGCTAATGAAAATCTATCCGTTGAGACTCTACATAACTTTGTAGACTCCATTGTGGTATCAGTCTGGATGGAGATGTGTTGAAATCGTCTCGATATCTGCTGCTTAACTTTCCGGTTAACACAAGGCTTGTTTAAAACATCTAAGCTCCGTTTCGCGAACCCTAATCCATTCTGCGAACTATCTAATTCAACCTATTCTAAACTATAACCTCCTTCACATATCGGGCTAATGATTTCCAATTCTAAGCTATAACCTCCTTCACATATCGGGCTAATGATTTCCAATAAATAATTAAACGAGTCCATCCCAAAATTCTAACTAATATAACTACCACTCTATAGGTAGGGGATTATACTCCCCATGTTTAAGAGCTGAGATGCACATACTGGGTGAAATGACTAAATTCAACGTTAGGTAGGCAGGTTAAATGGCAAGAGTACCACGGGTACACTACAAATAGCACTAGAGTGCCGTTTTGATACAATAATGTAGACGACTCCCTGCAAAAAATACCAAAAACTGAAGAAAACCATTTACAGCCATCCCTACTGTTGATGTAATGGAGGAGATAAACGGAATTTAGGCTGGAGAACTGACTCAAACTATCCCCGAGGGGCACATAGGCTCCCCAAGAGCCTATCCCCAGACCCGTACATTTGTAAAGAAAGTGTTCAACAGTGTCTTTCTCTGCCGGATCCCCACAGCTTCTACAAGGGAGGTGGTACGGAAATCCAAGCTTTCCGCATGGGTTCCGATCACCCAGTGACCGGTAATCACCGTTATGAGTTTGAAAATTTAGTGACGTAGGATCTTCAGCGCTTTGAGGGTCCTGCTTCTGCTTTTGAGATAACACACGATAAGATAAAACTCAATCTGTCTTCCGGCTCCTTATTTTTTGCTCTCTTCAACACAAAAAAAAATACCAGTCTAACCGTTAGACGCGATAGAAGTGAAACCTTTCGTAAAACAAACTGAGAGAGAATGAGACGAAAGCAGCATTAGGAGCGGGATAATTATAGGTTCATTATAATATTATTATAAAGTTCATATTTTATTTTCTTCATTTTATTATTATTCATCCCCAATGTTTTCAATTTCAACAAATGATACTAGTGGCTTATGATAGCTAAAATATGATACAAATGCTTTGGTTTCGATGTTGTCACCATATCTTTGAAATACCGCGTCAATTGTTGTTTTTGATCGTGTTGTCGATTCAGTGCGATTGTTACACATTTTTAAATTGAATGTTGTATTGAGAGAGTCAATTAAAGGAACCGCTGTGTCCAAAGCAAAATTTACGTTAAAGTCGCCACTTAAATTCATTCAGATCTATCTGTGGAGTTACAATACGAGCACCGTCATTTTGATTGTGGTATATTGCAACATCGCCTGCAATTGCGGCAAATATTTAAAAATGAAAATATTTACGAATATAAAAATACGGACGCAAGACAGCACACGCGGTTGCTATTATGAGCGTCGTAACGCGTATATTACACAGACGTACTAACATACACGCAAACATTCGTAGGACGCTTGGTCTAAGCAAGTATTAGATAATGTGTTATATAGGTATACATAATGCCTTCTCGCTCACCGTGGCTCCGCATACATACGTACTAGCATACATACAAACACTTGAACTAAACTCCAAAGCAAGTAATAGGTGTAGTATAAATACTACAATACTCACTATACTAGCGTGGCTCAGCAGTACGCAGCCACACACATATACGTATATCAACATATAACGCTTCGTAGTGTCGCTTTTTCGTTTCATCGAGTCTCAAATCACTCCCAACGATTCTAAAGAAGTTTTCACTTCAAAAAGTGCTAACTCTAAACATTTCTTTCCTATCTGTAATTTCTTTATAGGTTTGTGAATTCGGTGGCAACGATTGCATCAAGGCACCCTCGGTGGTAGATCGAACAGCAACGAAATATGTAAATCGTTTGGTGGAACGAGTTGAACTCGTTTATAAACACTTGAAAAAACGTTGCGATCTGCCAGCGCTACCAAATGAATTACCACAAGATCAGCGACAACAACAACGAAAGCAGCAATCACAAAGCACAGGTGAGTTGTTGAAGGAAAACGAAAGGGACCAAGGTACAGATAATAAAGCGAACAATAATAATAACAATAACAAAAACAGTAATGGCGTGAATAAGAAACGCACAGCAAGCCTAAGCGATGACGAACGAATAAAAACGATAGCGAATGTCAAATCGAAACGAGACAACGATCGAGAGAGTAACAGTAATTCTAGAAATAGTGTGACGACGATAAATAAATCAGCAGCGTTAAGTAACGGTAACAGCATCGATCCAACGGCAAGACCCACGCATGCGGAATACAAAGTGAAACGCAAGAAACGTAAAGTTGTTGTCTTCGAGCAGGACGAAGAGGGTTTGCCGATAGCGCGTGTCGAGTATATGGACACTTAAGTGGTGGGGGAGGGAGAAAATAAAAGAAAATAATTTCTTTTTTAAATTTAATGATCGGCAAATTTGTAAAATGTATGGAAATTTTTAAGCAACAGAATAATTTGCTTCTAAACAAAACAGAGGAAAGAAACAAAAAACACAACGCAAAACCAAGAGGAAGGGGGAAAGTATTTTACCTGCATTTGCTTAAAGGCAGATTTTGCATGAAAGGGGAATGTTTTTAAGAAAAAATTATGTACATTAAAAAAAAATATTATTGTGCCAATTTGCGAAAAGTGTAAAGGCTTTTGTCGAGCTACTGAAAAAGTAGTTATTTAAAAGGAACGTAAATATTATTTCAAAATTTCCTTTTGTAGCACCATATCTTTTATACAAATTTATATTTTTTTTAACATTTGTTAATAAATTTAAAAAAAATTAGAAAAACATAAATTTTTTTTATATATTTCTAAAAATAATAAAAGAGTATAGTTGTTTTAAAAATTGATTTAATACAATTTTTTGAATACATTTTTTTTAAGAATATTTTTTCGTTTCCCTAGGAAACTGATCTAATAAACTTTTTTTTTAATTTTTTTATTGAAAATAATATTTTTATATTTTTAATAAAATATTTTTTTGAGATTCTTTAAGAAATTTATTTCTGAAAAATACTGCTGAAAAGTAGTTTGTTAAAAGGAACATAAATTTTATTTTAATATTATTTTTTGTAACACCATATCTTTTATGCAAATATATATATTTGTTTAACATTTGAAAATAAATTAAAAAAAATAAAACAATTAAAATATTTTTTTTATTTTTCTAATAATATACTTTTTTAAGTTGTTTAAAAATTTAAAATTTAAATTAAAAAATTAAAAATTCTTTTCAAATTAAAAAAATATAAATTTTTTTGATTTTATTAAATTTTTTAATACATTTTTTACGTTTCTTAAGAAATTTATTTTAGAAAACTAAGATATTATAAAATATTTCTTTTCCAATTTTTTTATTGAAAGTAATATTTTTATGTATTTAATAAACTATTTTTGTTTTTGAGATTCTCAAAGAAATTTATTTCAGAAAAACCAAGTAGGTATTTAAATTTTTTTTAGCATCTTTTATATAATTTTCTATGCAAAAATTCCCAAATGAAACATTACACATTAAAGGACATATATATTTTATTACATTGCTTGCGAATGTACTTTTAATTTTTTTAAACGAATTTTTATTTTTCTTAACATTTAGAAGGTGTACATTTTTTTCTAATAAAGGGTGATTAAATTTCAACGGCCGATATTGAATGTGAACCACACGTCAGTTTTTTTCTGCATTTCATTTGTCATTTTTCAATTTCAGTCTATCTCAATTTGAACTGTGGAAAGATATATTGTACAATCGAGCAACGCGTTAAAGTTATTCAGGCTTATTATGAAAACGGGCGTTCAAATCAAAATGCATATCGCGCACTTCGTGAGGAAACATTTGGGCGAATGATAATCCAAGAGTGATTGCCGAAAAACCAATGCACCAACAAAGAGTGACTGTTTGGTGCGGTTTATGGGCCGGCGGCATCATTGGGCCGTATTTTTTCCAAAAATGACTGCCTGACCGTCACTGTGAATAGTGTTCGCTATCGTGAGATGATAACGAACTTTTTATGGCCCGAAATGGAAGATATGGATGTGCACGATATGTGGTTTCAACAGGACGGTGCCACTTGTCACACAGCTAATGAAACAATGGCTCTTTTGCGCGAAAATTTGATGGCCGAATAATCTCACGTCGCAGATCATGTGATTTGCCACCGTTGGACTTCTTTGTTTGGGGTTATTTGAAAGAAAAGGTGTACGTCGATCAGCCAGCAACAATTCCAGAGCTAAAGGATGAGATAATTCGGCACATTAACGGCATAGAACCTCAATTATGCCTCAGTGTCATCAAAAATTTGGACCACCGGGTGGAGGTGTGCCGCCGAGGCCGCGGTGGCTATTTGGCCAATATTTTGTTCTATACGTAATTGAATCATACCAATATTATCATAATAAAGAGAAATGAGAATAATTTCCTAAAATATTGTATTTTATTCAAAATCAACACCGGCCCTTGATATTTAACCACTCTTTATTTTGTTTTAAATATATTTGTTTATTTATTATTTTATATCAAAAATATTTTATATTATATATTTATTATATATTTTTAAATTTTTTAAAGTTGCTTAAGAAAATTGAGTTAGAATAATAAAATATTTTTATCTTAAATTTTTTTATATAATATAAACAAATATTTTGTATTTTTATTAAATAATTTTAATATTTTTTTAAGTTGCTTAAGAAATTTAATTTAGATTAATAAAATATTTTTATCTTAAATTTTTTTATACAACAAATATTTTATATTTTTATTATATTAATATATATTTTTAATATTTCTTTAACTTGGTTAAAAGAATTTATTTAGATTAATAAAATATTTTTATCTTAAATTTTTGTATATAAACAATTATTTTATATTTTTAATATTTTTTAAGTTGCTTAAGAAATTTTATTTATATTAATAATATATAATTTTTTTTTATAATTTGATATGGCGAAATTTTTTTTAACATATCTAAACACATATGTATACATATGTAAGTGTATATATGCACATTTTTTTAGTATTTTTTCAGATACTTTTTTCAAATATTTTTGAGTAAAATGTTTTTAGGAATATTTGTTTACGTTTGTGTGTTTAGGAAAATGAACTATTAATATTTCTTTTGCTATGTTGTTTTTTATTTAAAAGATTATTCTCATATTTTCAAAAAATATTTTTTTTTAAGCTTGCGTAAGAAATTTATTTTTGAAAAGTAAAATATTTATTTGGTTTTTATTAAAATTTTTTTCCGAATTTTTTTTATTTACAAAAATATGTTTATATTTTTAATATTTTTTCTGGGTTTTCAGAAATTTGCTTAAGAAATTTATTTCTGAAAAATAAATATGAAACATTTTTTTAAACTTAAAATATTTAATTGTTTTTTATTAAAATTTTTTTAAATATTTTTTTTTTTATTTAAACAAAAATGTTTCTTTTTCAAATATATTTTTTATTTTTTTTTTGGGTTTTAAGAAATTTTCTTTAGATATTTAAATATGTAAATTTATTTTTTTCTAATTTTTTTTTGGTGAAAATTCTCAAAACAAACATTTAACATTAACCAAAGCTCAAGTAAAGTAAGTGCAGCATAAAAGGATATAAACTTTAAACAAATAAAAACCATATAAATATATGCCAACATATCAAAATATGCAACAATAGCGAGAGTGTATCATAAAAACTTATCGCTCCTAACCAGCTTATTACAGATATATTTGTATGTGCATATATACATACAAAAGATGAGCGAGTAAAACAAAGAAAAAACCAAAATAACAATAAAAAATTATTCAAAATGAAATTCTAAACAAGCAATCGAAAGTTGCTCAAGACATCATACTTAGGTATATCTTCTGTCTCTGTTGCCTCTGTATTTGTTGTTAGCATAGAATATAAAAAAAATTTAAAAAAGCAAACGAAGTAGACAGTGCAGTTGCTACAAACTCAAAACAAAAAGAAAAAAAAACAAAAACCGAAAGAAACTATCCTAAAATCAAAAGAAAGCTTTAAAAATTAACATAAAAACATGCGAAAGAAATGGATTACGTCTAGAAGAAAATATTTCCGCGAAAGAAACTCAAAATTCATAGTTCCTCATAACCACTTACGAAACTCCAGAAAGCATTAACTCATTTGCGGCAGACTAAAAATTAAGTTCCTTACGAAATATTTAGAAATATTTTTGGCAAATAATTTATACCCCTGCGCGTAATTAAAACATCGAACTACAAAGATTTGTGAGTTGTGAATCATAACTTTTGGTTTTTGTTATGTTTAAACAAAAAAATATATTTTGAACTAAGATATTAAAAATATTTAATGCGCCCAAAAGGACTAACTTTTTAGGTAGACAACGAAAAAATCGTTTATATTAAAAATTTAGAATTTAATCATACCAACTCCTAAGATTTATTCTAAATTTATATTCTTTGTGCGAATCCCTGAATGCCTGTACACCTAGATGGTAGCTATGGATCGAATATTCACGAACTCTTTGCTAGGAAGGAGTTTATTTAGCCTAGGGAGTTGAGAGTGCCGGTTATAGAGCAGGAAATCGATCAGTTAAAATGAGTCCGGCTTCTCTCTAGATGAGGTAGAGATATATAAAATATTTCTCGACTGACTTAGTAGGCTTTCAGTCAATGTCGTGTAATATGCACTTGCCTTGCCGCACAACGTATTTGTTGTATTTGTGTATTAAAAAGTAGTTTTCTTTACAAACCGTTTTTCTTTACATCGTCTGATGCTGATCTTGATCCGGATTTACACACCTATTTTGCATCTTTACATGACGGAATGAATAAGTACACATATATAATATATATATTTATTATTTTACTATTACCCTTACTTTTACTTTTACTTTTACTTTTACTTTTACTTTTATATTTACTTTTACTTATCTTTTACTTTTATTCCCATTTTAATTTTATTAATTTTTATTTATTATTATTTTTTAATCCTTTTTTTAGTTTTTCTTTTTATTTTAAGTTTTATTTTATTTTTTTATTTATATTTTGCATTAGCTTTTATTCATGTTTTTAGTATTAGTTAGTTCAGTTTTTGCTTTTATTATTTTTCTATTTTTAAATAAATATTTATTGTACTATTCCTCTTTTTTATTTTTTTATTTTTTGTATTTTTAATATACTTATATATTTTTTATTATTATTCTTGTTATTATTAATATTCTTTTAATTTTTACTTTTAATTTTGTTTTTATTTATTTATTATTGCTGATTTTATTTTTATTATTGTTTATATGTTAAACTTTATTTCAAACATTGTATCCAATGATCTGGAGTGTGGGACATGTCGATAGCAATCAATGACAGAATACGGGCAGCCAACAAAGCATATAATGCAAATCTAAAATTGCTCAGATCTTAAATATTATCGAGTCAGTAAAAATTAAGAATGTGTAAAGCATTGATAAGACCTGTGCTTACATAAGGCTGTGAACTATGGTCGTTGAAAGCTAACGAGACAGCTAATGTGTTTTGAAAGAAGAGTGCTCCGAAAGATCTATGGTCCGCTTAGACTGGCAGATGGCATTTATTACATTAGGAACAATGCTGAACTGGAAGACATAAGAAAGAAACTATAATGAGATCTATTAAGTATTCACCTGCAGAACCTTCGGTCACAACTCAATAGGAAAGTGGAGGTCAGGTTGCACAGACTACATGACTCCGTACTTTAGTTGGGAGAGAAGGTTTCACACTACAATTGAAGCGGAGGGATGGCACAAAGGCATGAAGCCTGGCATAGAACTTTTCACATCTATAAAGCGGGCATTTACTGCTCAAAACTAGGGATAAGGCAGCCGATCAAGCTGCCAGACCACAGCATTATTTTCCAAGCGGAAGTTTTTGCTGTGGTGAAAGCCCCGGAGCTAGCCTACACTAGAACAAGAAAGAACTCAAGAATATTAATATATACGTGGACAGTCAAGCAGCAATAAAATCAATAAGCTCATTTTGTATTAAGACCAAAAATGTTCGACGGAGCAGAGAGGCCATAGAAAGGCTAGCCGCAAACAGTAGGCTGCATATCTACTGGGTACTTGGTCACAAAGGCATTATGGGGAACGAAATAGTAGATGAGATACCAAATGTGCTGTTAGACTACCTTTTGAACAAGACAACGACATACCAAAACCGCTAAATACAATATACAACGAAACGGACGACTACATGAAAAGGTGAGTGGAAGCTAGGTGAACTAATCTGACCACATGCCAAACAGCAAAAGTTATGTGTAGAACTAACGACAAAAACACTGACTCAATTCATACTTACGCTCTCGCGAAAGGACTGCAGAACTATCATAGGTATGCTAACAAGTCATAATCTATTGGCTGCACACGAACAAATGCAGGAAGCGCAGAGATGATGTTGAGGAAACTTTAGAACACCTTCTGTGCGTCTGTCCGGCATTATTAAAAACGCGTTTAAAATGCCTGGGATCCTCATTGTTTGAGGGTCTGGAGGACCTTTCAAAAGCGGATCTCCCAGCTCTGCTTAGATTCGCCGAAAGCGCTGACATCCTACATGATTTCTACTGTCGGTATTCATAGAGGTCGGTCTCCATCTGGTATCGCTAGGGACCAAAAGGTCTATACGTGGCTTGTTGCCAACCAGGCTAACCTAACCTAACCTTTTATTATACTTTTATTTTTATTTTTAAATATTAATTTTACTTTTGTATTTTTATTTTTCTTTAACTTTTACTTTTATTTATGTTTCTATTTTTATTTAGAATTTTGAATTTGCTTTTATTTGTTATTTATTTCTGTTTTTAAATTAATTTTTTTTTTAGTTTTAACTTTTTTTATATTTCTATTTTTAATTAAGTGTTTACTCTGCCTTTTGCTTTTATTTTCACTTATTTTTTTTATTATTATTATTATTTAAATTTTTAATATTTCGTTAATTTTCCCTTTTATTTTATTTAAAATTTTTATTTTGCTTAAAATTTTATTTTTATTTATTGTAATTTTTACTTTTCCAACTTTTTTCTAACTTTTACTTCTATTTTATTTTGAAGTTTATTTTTACTCTTACTTGTATATTTATTTCTATCTTGACTTTTTCTTGTTTTGAATTTCATGTTTATTAGAATTTAATATAATTTTTATTAAAATATTCATTTCTACTTTTATTTTAATGTTTAATTATATTTTATTTTATTTATGATTTTTGGTTTAGCTTACTTTTTTCATTTTTTTTTTTGATTTTATTGATCCAATTTTTACTTGTATAGATCCAATTATGCTAAGTTTTAAATTTTGGCATTTTGTGAACAATTTTTAAGAGCAATAAATTTCAAGCTTTAATATTAAAATTCAAAAAGCATCCTTAACATTATAAGTGAACATTAAATTCCTATTAATTAAAAAAAATATTGTATATATATGTACATATATTTCATTAATAAACTTTTTTTAGTTACAAACTACTTTTGAACATTAGCAAAAAAGCAAAAATAAATGTGTAAGAAATGAACTATTTTCGATAAAAAAATACTAGTTTTTGGCTGTCTTAGTATTAAAATTTGTTTCCCATTTTATCGTATCAACTGCACTGTCTGCAAATCAAAGTGGAAAATGTTTTTAGTGATGAGAAAAATATCCGTCTGAGTGTAATAAAGCTAAATGTAATGTAAGCGACAAATTGCATTCTTGAAGTTTTATGGGCGAAATTGTTTTCATTAACTCGAGAGTGAAATTTTATTATAACTATTACCAATTTTAGAAAAGACAATACGTATTTAGAAAAAGAGAAAGCATTTGAACCTTAGTTAAGACTTACAAATTTGGCTATATTATAATATTTTGCTATAGGGGGAAAATATGTAATTTTAAATTGATATAAATTTTATAATAATTTTCAATTTTGCTTAACACTTCTTTATGATAGCTTCTGGATTATACCTTTAAGGGCATAGAAATACATACATACTTATGTATGTCAATAACATTTAGAGAAGAAAAAGATATGACAAAAAAGAAATGGTTTTAGTTCACAAAGATAATAATTTAAATATGTACAATAATACAGTGGGGTTCATTAATACTCGTTCCCCAAACAATTTTTTTTTGTCTTAAGAAAAAAACAATTTAAAAAAGCTTAGATTCAAAAAAATTTGTTGGAAAGAAATGAGAAAAATGTTTTCTTTTTAATTAAAAAATAAGTTATTATTTAATTTAAATAAAAAAAAAGGAATTTTTAAAATGAAAAAAAAATTTAAATAAGAGTAGGAGAAAAACAAATATATTTTCCACTGAATTTTTTCCGTATTTTACAATAACAAATAATTTTTTTATTAATTTTAAATTAAATTGTTTTCCAATACAATTTTTTTTATTTTAAATAGACAAAAACAAATATAAAAATAAGAGAGAGGGAAAGAAAATTAAGTTTGTACAGAAGTTTCTCCGTAATTTTTTTTCTCCTTATTCACTCCTCTCGGGAGCATAGGGCCTCGACAAGACTCAGTCTTGCGTTGGTTTCGTTAATCTATTTGCTTTCTGACAGGGTAGATGATTAACCTGACCGCTATCAGTCCTAAATAGTGGAATGACCATCTGTCGTTGCTGGAGCCACTGATGCAATGTGTAACTGTATGAGTTTTCTTTGTTGTTGCTTGTTTTAGCACCCACAATGGATGGAAAGGATACGTTTTTGGGTTTGAGGAAAGAGATTCTTTTCTACAAACAGAAACAGGGAAAGTAGGTAAATTTGGAAAAGTGCGAGAACCGTGCTTCACGTGGGATTCGAACCCCTAACCTCTGGGGTGGCAGGCTAGTGCACTTACGCTAGACTACCGAGGCCGCCTGACCGTGCCTTACGTGGGATTTGAACACCCAACCTCTGAGGTGGCAGGCTGGTGCACTAACGCTAGAATACTAGAAAAATAATTGTTTTTTAATTTCAAAAAAAGAACCATTCTTTAAAATAGAAAAAAATTAAAGTAAGTGAAAGAGAAAAAAAATCACCTATTTATCCTTATTTTACAACTAATATTTTTTTATTAAATTAAATTAAATTGTTTTTAAATAAAAGAAAAAATTTTAAAATAACAATTTTTTTTTAATTCTTTATCTATTGTTAAGTACGGAAAAAATTCTATCGAAAAAATATTTGTTTTTCTATTTAAAAAAATTTCCATTAAATAAAATTAATTTTTAAAATAGAAACAAAAATTAAAAGGAGAGATAAACAGAAAAAACACAAATATTTTCTACAGAATTTTTTCTGTATGTTAGGTTAGGTTAGGATGAGTTACGTTGGTACCCGGTCTGTACGACCAACTCACTTATACCTTACAGGTTCGTTGTGATACTACTGTGCGACACGGGAACCTGATTTGGTTTTCTTCGTGAAACCATTTTGTGGCGCTTAAGAAGCGCAGCATTGGTCCCATTCCCACGCCAGAGAGTTCCGTAAGATAATTGAAAAAATATTTACCTAGAAAATTTGCTCCGATTTTAGATAATTATCGCAACAGCAAAAACGTGCTCAATTGTTTCGTCCTCTTTCTCATTTCTACAACTTATGCAATATTCATGTGAGAAAACACCTACTTGGGTCATCCAGAATCCAACTAGCGCTTCTACATAATTTTGTTGCCACATCTTCGATACCAACTTGTTTAGGGTCATTTTATGGCAAGACTATATCCAGTCTGTACAGTTTAAGAACCTTATTAGGTTCTTGACGTCTAAGCCAGACAGTTGTTCGAGACTCTCGAGCAGTGGTTTGCCAAGGGTAGATATTCTCTGCTTCCATAAGGCAGCGTATTCACAGAGCAAATGGAGGATTGTTTCCTCCTTCTCCGGTTGCTTACACCTTTGACAGTGTGTGTTGTGAGGGTTGCCCTTTTTGGTTGCTTGTTCCGCGACAGATCGGAAGCCCGTTATGACTGCCGTGAATGTTTAGACGTTCAGACGTTCCGTCGTTTCATCTTTATCACTCCTATAAGTATTTTCAAGACATGCCTACCAAATAGCCAATGGCTGTGATCAGAAAGTACCGTGAATGTTTAAATAAAAGAAAACAAAGTAAATTTCAGGCAAATTTTATTTTACCTCTTTCAAAATATGACCCATCTGAAGCAACACAGATGTGCCTACGTTTAACCCAGTCCTCCATGCACCCCTGGTAGGTCGACGAGGGGAGGGCCTTCAGCTCCTTCGTCGCATTATCTTTGATCTCCTCTATGGACTGAAATCTCCTTCCACGAAGTGGTAACTTCAACTTGGAAAACAAAAATAAGTCGCACGGGGCTATATCAGGTGAATACGGTGCTTGCACGATAGTATTTACTTGGAGTTTGGTCAAATAATCCAGCACAATTTGGGCGCGGTGCGATGGCGCGTTATCATTATGCAAAATCCATGTTTGCTCACATTTCCGGTCGTCTACGACGTACGGCATCTCTCAAACGCTTCAAAACGGATAAATAATATTCTTTATTGACTGTCTGGCCCGAAGGTACTCATTACGCCTTGGGAATCGAATAAAACAGTCAACATCACCTTCCCGGTACTTCTTGATCATAGGGTTGGAAGGTCATGGCCTTCAAAATATCCTCTCTGGAAAGGTCTTACAATTTCCCTCAATATCTCTGTGACCCGGAACTCAAATATAGCTGACCTTGAATGCGACGCTAATATGATTAAGGTGTGCCCGGCATTCCTGTGCAGTCTTTAATCTTAGTATAGGCGCATTCAAAGATTTACTGGCCGCCTGGCTATTCAAGAATATATTCAAAGTAGTTTTACGATATGCGTATTTAGTTGTTTACAGGGTTGCCCATTTTCGAGGGATCCGACGGATTTCGATGACTCTTCGGACCCATTCCAATCGACGAGGCTTGTCCGCAGGCAACAATCTTTGCGTCAATTGAATCTTATACGGAAATAAATGCAAATCAATGAGGATAATTCGTTGTTAAGTGGTCCGAGCAATGTCCAACTGCTGAGAATGGCGATTTTGGGATGTCCTTGGCGACGCCTTGGTCGGTTTTGATTTGGCCTCTTTGGATTAGAAAGAGCATCACTAGTCGAAAACCTTTCGTACAAACGTTTAATGGTGTTCTTAGAAGGCGCACTTTTCACATTATTTAATTTTTTATACGCACGTTGAGTTTTCACAATTGACTTCTTTTGTTGAATGTAAATTTCAACAATTTGGGAGCACTCGCTTGGCGTGTACTGTTCCATGGTAAAAATCTGCCTGGACTGGCGCTTCCAACGCGGTATGTCATTAAGCGATCTGACGTCTCTGTCAAAAGATACAGGGTTGCCAGATGGGTCCGTCGAATATTGGCAACCCTGTATGTTACAGTAGCAAACCCTTTTATTTATTTTAAACCAAATTTTTTAAACTAAACTTTAATAGAAAAGAAATTTATTTTTAATTGTTTATTGTAAAATACGAAAAAAATTCTATCGAAAATAAAAGTATGTATTTTTTCTCTTACACCGGCAAGTATATTACTTACAAGTCAAAAAAGAAAAACTTGCAGAATGAAAATTATAAATTTGAACACCCATGTACTGGCACCCACTCAAAAGCTCCTCATAAAAAACCGAAAACGACTGTAGCAATTCTGCCTAAAAAAGTAATAATTTGAGCGATTCATTTCCGCATCTAACAACAATGTTGAATTCTGATTCTCCATCTCAGGAATTATTAATTGTTCATGCACATATGGATAATGTTGACATGCGCTATCAATTAACATTGCGGGGTACATTACCTAAAATTGCTGCACTCAGAACTGAGAGTAGCCGCATTGTTGCTATTGTTAATTAGTTACGAGATGATAATATTCAACTCTTAACCAATACGAAGGCAATGCAAGCTGAGTTTCAATTGTTGCAGTCTAACTTTCGCTGCGCCGAGCCTTATGTGCGCTCACTGCTGAAATTAAAGCACTACTCGAAAAGTGTGCATAATACGAATTTTAATAGGACTATGAATAAGTTCGTGCGGTTTTTTTCGAAATTTGAAACTTTATTGACGTAAAATGGTTACAAATTTAATATTCAAAATATTGTCCATCGCTTACTACTACTTTTTCCCATCTTTCTGGCAATTCACGGATTCCCTTTGTGAAAAATTCGGTCGGTTTTGCCGCAATCCACGAATCGATCCATTTTTTGACTTCATCGTAATTACGGAAGTGCTGGTCAGCCAGGCCATGTTGCATCGATCGGAAGAGATAGTAATCGGATGGCGCAAGGTCTGGACTATACGGCGGGTGGGGTAGGACATCCCATTTGAGCGTTTCTAAGTATGTTTTGACCACTTGTGCAACATGTGGCCGAGCATTGTCATGTTGCAAAATAACTTTGTCGTGTCTATCGGCGTATTGCGGCCGTTTTTCTCGCAGTGCTCGGCTCAAACGCATCAATTGTCGTCGGTAGACATCCCCCGTAATCGTTTCATTCGGTTTCAGTAGCTCATAATACACAACACCCAGCTGGTCCCACCAGATACACAGCATAACCTTCAGGCCATGAATATTCTGCGCCGACGTCGATGTTGAAGCATGGCCAGGGTATCCATACGTTGCCCGACATTTTGGATTGTCGTAATGGACCCACTTTTCATCGCCAGTCACAATTCGATGCAAAAAACCCTTTCTTTTGTGCCGTTGAAGCAGTTGTTCGCATGCCATAAAACGGCGTTCAACGTCTCTTGGCTTCAATTCATACGGCACCCAATGGCCTACCTTTCGGATCATTCCCATGGCTTTTAAACGTTTGGAAATGGTTGATTGATCAATTCCCAAAGTTTTTGCAACCTCTTCTTGCGTTTGAGCCGGATCTTGATCGAGCAATTCCTCCAATTCGGTATCCATGAACTTTGGCGGCGCACCCTCGCGTTCTTCGTCTTCCAAGCCAAAATCACCACTTTTAAAGCGTGCAAACCACTTCTGGCACGTTCGCTCAGATAGAGCATGCTTATGGTAAACTTCCACCAAGATACGATGACTTTCGGCTGCTTTTTTCTTCATATTAAAATAATGAAAAAGAATTCCCCGCAAAAACACATTATTTGGCACGAAATTCGACATTTTCAAGTGTGGTAAAAATATTGTTGTTTACGCTTCAAATAAAAAACTTATACTGACGTTTGTGCCTTACGACAGTAGCTCTCCAATGAATGTTTGGAAATGTGGATCGATGGAATAATAATCAAGTTACGCCATCTGTTGTAAAACCGTAACGAACTTATTCATAGTCCTATTAGTAAAAAAAAAATAAGGCAAAATGAAAAAATGTTGCTCTGTGGTGATATCCGAACGTCATCTCCACATTTTATTGCTGATTATCCTGCACTTCCCGCTTCATTTTCTGCTGTAGGAGTCAGTGGCAATTCCTCTCATCGATTACTTCATGATGATGCCTCTCTCTCATTCGCCGCTGCCGCTGCCGCTGTTACTTCTGTAACTGATAAAATCTCTGCTGAATAGTCTGCTGCATTCTCTGCTGCTACATCCTCTGCTGTGGGAGTTAACGCTAACACCTCTCATATTTTTACCGATGTCAACTCTTGATCATTCGCTGCTGCTGCTGCTGCTGACAAGCAGTATTGGTGCAAACACTGCCTCGCAGCCTCCTGCATAGTGCAAAAAAAGCAAATCGAGATAGAACTAAATGTTGTGGCATTAAAAAAATGGATTCACATAGCCTTTTTTAAGCCTACGGTTTTTACTGAAGACATTATTGACTATGTTGTTAAAAACCCTAAAATCAATACGTCGCTTATTTCCTGTTTTAGCCTTATTAAGAAAGATACAGGTATTAGTTCTTTACAGAGAATTAATTTTTATGCCATTAATTAATTTGTGCCATTTGCTTTTGAGCAAGTTTCAAATCCCACGCTTTAGCCAGTTGAAACTGAAATTTTGAAATTGACATTTGAATTGGTCGAGCCAAAGAGCACCAAGGGATTTGGTGGCTCCTAAAACACTCAGGCTAAAAAGCCCATTGCGCATATTTAGAGCTCTGGTAAGAGGGTATATAGTCAAGGAGTAAAGTATCAGAGAAAGAGATAGGAAAGAATAGAAACAGAGACAGAGGTAGTTGAGAGTTTTCCATATTCTTTGGTACACCTGTAAATATCCTCCAGTTTTAGAGAACGAATATTACTCATTCTCACGACATCGGAACGCAAAATTCGTAGCCTTGCTTTAGCAATGGCAGGGCACTCACAGAGAAAGTTCTCAGTGCTATCCATTTCCTCCAAGCAAGACAGGCACATTGGGTCCTCAATGACTCCAATGGTGGTCATATGCTGACCCCATGGGTTGTGTGCTGTAATAATACCGACCATCAATCGAACGTCTTTCTTGCCAGCTCCTGTGAAGGCTCGCGCTTTTCAAAATTTTCAAAAGAACGATCCTCCCAACAACAAAGTCTAACGAGTCTTAATAGAGTAAGCTTCTTTAAAGATTTGAAAATTAATTTAAGAATATGGGTGGCATTCGCACTAAGTCCCACTGTGATTTTTGTTGTTATAATTTTGGTCGAGACTTGGCTTCACTCTAATTTTTTTTGATGAGGAATTTTTCGACGCAAATCAATGCAACGTCTTTCGTAAAGATCGCGTTGCGCTCCGCCCTGACTAACCTGCAAAGCATTCGAAATGACTTATTTTAGTTGAAAATTAAAGTTTTAATGCAATAATAAATAGTAAAAAAATATATATGAGCTCGAATCAAACAGGATTTACTTACCAACAAACACTGCAGAAAAAATTTATTATTTAAATTTTAATAAAAAGAAAAACAAAAAAAAAAACAATCGATAAATCTGCAAAATGAGTTCTGAGTGTAAACACTTCAAAATTTAAAAACAAAAAAAGTATGTAAAATTTAGAAGCTTGTGAAAGGAGCAAAACAAAGAAACCAAGCGAAGCTTCAAACTCTTGAAAAACTCTTTCAAATTGTACGAATAAAATATATGAATGAGAGAATCTACGCATTTAGTTAGGTTAAAGAAATTTCTTAACAAACAAATTAATATAAATTCAAATACATACAAAAAACATACATACGTAAAAACTAAAGGAAAATATTCACAAAGAGAAACAACACAAAACGAATTTGGTCAATTTTTGGTGAACTTGGTATGATGCCCTCTGTATACATAAGAGAAATATATGTTTACACACACACACACATATATGTAAACTTCCATCTAACAAACATTTTCATGTAGTTTCTATATTGACATGTTTTTGGAGTTCATAAAATCTAAATGATTTAGTATTTTGACCTGTCTGTGCGCCTATAAATATGCAAGGCTTTATATACCTAGATTTTACATAAATATTAATGAGATAGCCATAAGTTTAAATACCTATACCAAACATGCATAAATGTGTACATTGAAATATAAATAATATTTATAAATTATATGCTAGTACATACCACAAGATACATACATACGAGTACATACTTCTAATACAAAATAATAAAAAGATATATATAAATATGCATACATACATATTTAAAAGAAAAAAAACTCAATTATGTGTTTTCTTGTGCATTTCAAGAGATTGGTGAGCTAAAGCGACGGTAAGTATGCCGCTTTATTTATGTGTTGCAATTCTTATTAGAAAAAAGATATTTTCAACAATGCCTAAAGGTAAAAGCTGTGGGCAGAACAGCGCGCCACAAAAACACACCTTTCTGTTTTTTTGTCGGGACAAACTAGCAAGTACAGCACTCTGACAACATTAATTCCATTGCACTGCACTCGGGTTCCTTTTTTAATTTTCTTTAAATCTACCCAACCTTCGAAGGAATCTGTGTAGATCTTGTGGTGCAAAGGAGCCAAGGTGTTCGCTTCCTAACACATCAGTGCCAAAGACGTTAAGCCTGATTCGAGCGAAGGCCGGGTAGACGCACAGAAAGTAGTCCGCCGTCTCATCCTCCTCTCCACATGCTGGGCAGAGTGTACTCTCTGAGAAACCTACCTTTTCCAAGGGCTGAAGCTCTAGCAATTGACGCTGCACTGAAGTGGGCTCAGAAAGAATTGAAAACGGAAAAACTAGTCATATATAGCGACAGTCGCTCTTGTTTGGAAGATATCCAAAATCGGAGCAATCCTAATCCCTTAATAGCATCAATTCATCAGCACCTGCCCCTTTTTCGCCAGGGATACAAAATTGGGTTTTACTGGGTCAAATCACACATCGGTATTGAAGGAAACGAGCGCGCAGATGAGCAGGCAAAAGAAGCTGCAAATCAAGGAGTTGATCGAGTATACACTGCATTTCGCTCGCACTGGCTCCATTACGAAGACTTTCTTCCCAATTCTTGAAGATACGCAACTATACCGACAACTCTTTGGGATATCATTCGAATTGACACAACTCTTTACTGGACATGGTTTCAATAAGGCATACTTAAAGCGATTCAAAGTCATTGACGAAGACTAATGCCCGTGTGACCAACTCACTGTGCAGAGTATGCATCATCTTTTGCACGACTGCCCACGCTTTCACAGTGCACGACAGAGACACGAAACATGATGATATTCCAGCATTTAATATTAAACAAATTTCAAAGGATCCTAGTTTGATAACATCATTCAATGATTTTGTCAAAAAAATTATCCATAATTTAAAAAACTTCAATACTTCAAACATTCCTACCTCATGACTTAATCATAATAGTAATATAGTAGAATAACTAATAAACTGCTTGTATCCAATCGCAGGCATTCAATCGAAAATATTTGCAACCTATCTGAATGTCATACTGCACATATGTATAAAAATATTTGCACTAAAATACAAATTAATTGAAATAATAAACTACTCGAAACGCAGTAAGCGCGTAGAGACCAAGGAAAAAAAAACCACGTGTCCCGAGACCCATGTTAGCAACAGGACTCAACTACCCTTCAAGTGGTTGGCGAGCTATCTAAGGCCATGAGCGCAGATTTGCTGTCGCTTAGTACCTAAACATACTTAGTACCAAAAGTGAAGCATTGAGGATACTTAGTAATGATTAACAGTTGCTTGCTGTCCAAAATATTGGCCAGCTATACGAAATCGCGAGAATGGCACTGGACTGGCACACGCAAGGGAGCAGAGGTCGCGGTCGGACAGAGTCTACTTGGCGAAGGTCGATGCTGTGTGGGCTATCAGATGCCGGCATCACGTGGGACGGCGCAAAAACAACAGCCCAGTACCGTGTACTGGTGTTCAGAATAAATACCATTATGGTGATTGTGATTCTACGAAAAATGTTTAGCGTGTAGTGCAACGACTCCAAATAAATAACAAGAATTTGTAATGAGTGTTGACGCTAACAAGGAAAAAATAGATTATGCGTAGTTACAGAATCGTACTTGAGTGGGTTGAAAAAACAAAAACACAAAAACAAAAAATACAAAAAAAAAAAACACTGAAAACACTTCAAATACCTCAAAACTGTAGCAGACATCGCAGTTCCCTTAGCGGAATAGTTGAGCTGGTCGCTTTTCAGCTGATACGAGTACAGCAACGTACCAACGAGCTTGGACGAAAGGGTATTTCCAATTCAATATCGTTGATCTGATATGCGAGATGTGAGATATGCCGCTCTCTACCTGCAAGTTCACTGCAAGGAATAATTTTTCCTATACACGAGGTGTGTTCAAAAAGTATCGTGAATTTTGAATTTTCGCAGGTTACGTATATTTGAATCTCGATTTTTTTGTGGGGATTTTGAATGTTCAGTTAATTGTTGACAGCTGCTTTGCTTGCACGTGCTTCGGCTCATCTTCGATTTTTACCTATTCAAAAAGATGGATCAAAGAACCTGTATCAAATTTTGTGTGAAAAACGAAGTTAAGTGCGCGGATGCATTCCGACTGTTGACTGTGTCATACGGAGAAGCTACTTTGGACCAAATCGGTGGTACAAAATGTTCTCAGAAGGCCGAGAAGATGTGAACAACGAAAAGCATGTCGGACGTCCGAGCACTTCAACAACAGACGAAAAAATTGATGAAGTGAAATTGAAAAGTGAAGAAAATGGTATTGGCCAATCGTCGAATCACCGTTAGAGAAGTTGCTGAGGACCTAGACATATCGATTGGCTCGTGCTATTGATTTGCCAAAGACGGGTCGTCGCAAAATTCGTACCAAAACCAAACCAAAAGCAATATCGCATGAACATTGCTAATGAGATGTTGGACTCTGTCCGCGACGACCCAAATTTGCTCCAGAGGGTCATAACTGGTGACAAATCGTGGGTTTATGGCTATGACGCGAAAACCGAAACTCAATCATCTCAATGGAAGCTGCCGCACGAACCAAGATCGAAAAAAGCGCGCCAAGTTCGGTCGACTGTAAAAGCTTTGCTTACCGTTTTCTTCGATTGCAGGGGCGTTGTGCATCGTGAGTTCTTGCCACAGGGTAAAACGGTCAATAAGGAATTTTACCTGTAAGTTATGCGCAATTTGCGCAAAGCAATCCGCCAGAAACGCCCGGATTTGTGGAAGAACAAAAATTGACTCTTGCATCACGACAACGCCCCTGCTCACGCATCGTTGCTTGTGCACGACTTTTTGGCCAAAAACAACACACTAATTATGCCACAGCCACCGTATTCCCCAGAACTGGCCCGCTGTGACTTTTTCTTGTTCCCGAAACTAAAGAGGCCCATGAAAAGACGACGCTACGCTACGATTGACGAGATAAATCAGAATACGGGGAAATTTTCAACGGTTAACTTGAAACAAATTGCAAAAAAGAGAATAGACGACATAGGCAGATTCATAGTCAAATCATAGTCATGGTTGGACTAATAAAAAGCAGTGGCTCTCCAAGTTGTGTATCAAAATGGCATCTTTTGTGCTAATTGGGCCTGGGATGTGTCGCTAAGACAGCATCTCCACCACCACCAACACTTGATGCTAACCAGCCGAAAATTTTCTACTGACATTGGGTTGTTAACAGATCACAACGTAAATGAGGTGCCAGCAGCAGGCTCTTTGGCACAATAGATTCTGGAAAAGATAGAGAAATAACAGGGAAGCTCAAAACTTCAAAGCCTTCAAATGCCGATAATCTAGAGCTTTATTATTATTTCTTATTATTATTCTTATTTCTTCTGAGCGATACTTTTAAGTTAAGGATGAGAAAGATGTTCCAGTTCGTAAACGCCTCACGTTCATTAGACTTAGGAGGTGTGACTTGACACCTGTCGCTGACAAAATCCCAAAGGTCGCCAACTCCAAGTTATGGCGGTCACCGTAGCAGAATGGGTTGGTACGTGATTACCATTTGATGGTGGCGGTGGCGTACGCCAATGATGTGGTGCTAATGGCGTCAGGACTGTGTCCTAATACGATCAATGGGATCATCCAAAGGACGTTAGGCGAGCTTATCTCTTGGCCCACAGGATGTGGCCTAAGTTTAAACCCGCGTAAAACAGAACTTGTGCTTTTCATCACCAGGTATAAGGTACCAACTTTTACCCTACCAAATATTAGCGGACAAACTCTCTCTTTTTCACCCAGCGCAAAGTACTTAGGAGTAATTTTGGACTCCAAACTTAGCTGGAAATTAAACGTCGAGGAACGGGTAAGGAAAGCTGAAATTGCTTTATATGCCTGTAAACGTATGCTTGGAAGAAGATGGGGTCTTCAACCTAAACATACATTATGGGTGTATAAGGTGGTTATACGACCTATTTTATCGTATGGTTCGGTAGTTTGATGGAAAGCTCTAAGGAGAAATTACAATATCAAGCTACTTTGCAGAACACAAAGATCAGCCTGTGCAATAACGGTCGGTGCAATCAGATCATGTCCTAGGGAGGCTCTCAACGCTCGTTATTGCAATCGACCTACATATTAAGAAGACGGCAACCATGAGTGCATTTAGGTTAAATGAAGCGGATCGCTGGAAAGAAAAAACTTATGGTCATGCCAGTCTATTACTGCGACAAACTCAGTTAGCCTCGGTGAGGACTGACTACATCGTCTCGACGGAAACATTCAATAGGAATTTTGCCACTCTCTTCCCATCTAAGGAAGAATGGAATAAGGGATTCTCTCTGAATAACTTCGACACTACAGTGTGTACAGATGACAGTTAAATGGACTGTGGTATTGGAGCTGGTATATATTCTCACAGACTTAAAATTGAGAAATCTGTGCGTATCCCTTATACCAGCAGTGTCTTCCAGGCGGAAGTACTGACAATTGGGGAAGCCTGTAGGCTACTATTCGCAGATTTCTCTTTTAAGTGACATATTGCTATTCTTTCGGATGGCCAAGCTGCAATCCAGGAACTGGGTTCGGATACAACAACCTCTAAATGGGGAATAGCCTCACCACCTTGAGTGAAAACGATAAAGTTACCTTAATCTGGTCCCCGGGACATCGGAACATTGAAGGTAACGAAAAAGCAGATGAACTGGCAAGAGGGGGATCTGCCATGAATAACGCTCTTGCAGAATCGGTATTCACATCATTAGGAGGAGTCAAGAATAAAAGCAATCAATCGTCGACATTAATAAGCATGAAACGACGGGACGCCTGGAGACTAACGGCAGTCATAACTGGATTTTGGTCTGCCGGAGAACAAGCAGCCAAATGGGCATACCTCACAACACATACTGTTACATTTATAAACAACCGGAGAAAAAAGGAAACAATCTTCCATTTTCTCTGTGAATGCCCTGCCCTGTGGAAGGGCAGAATGTTAACCCTGGGCCAAACGCTGTTCGAGAGTCTCGAACAACTGTCTGGCTTAGACGTCAACAACCTAACAAGGTTCTTAAACCCCACAGACTGGATATAGTCATGCTGTCAATAACCGTTGAACAAATTGGTAACGAGAATGTGGCAACAAAATGGTGCGGAAGCGCTAGTTGGATTCTCGAAGAATCACCACTTTAACCAACCAACCAACCAACCATTCGATGGACTCCGGATTTGCACCCCAGGCACAGAACACCAAATGATAGAAGCCGTTTTTTTAATGATAGCGGTCGCTCCTTTGTAGGCATTTCCAAATCTCCGAGTATTAATCCATGTATGTAATTGCTATAAATATGTAATTGCTATGAATAAAAGCAGAGTTGGAGACATTTTAGACTATTTGAAGTTGAAGTGTAATAAATACCTCATACCATTTTTCTTCCTATATACAGAGCTTTGCGTTTCCGGTTGTTGACGAGAATATTTTAGCACCTACGTATCTTTATGGTATTTTTTTTTTGAACACAGCATAAAATAATCTTATATTATATTGAAGTTCTTGCCAATATTTTCATATGTAGGTATGCATTCTCTGGTATGCCATTTATACGAACGAATAATTGAGCAAACAATTTCACCAAATTCTGTTAACAAAAGCTTACTAAGCTTACTTATAAGAGCTGAAAGTAAAAGCCAAAAGCGCAAAGAAACTTAACCAAAAGCAAAAATGGGCTGATTATTACGCACACAGTTCCACATCTACCAGGAAAGCTTTTCGAACGTTTTCCCAAAGCACAGGAGTAATGCAAGTTTTATTTTAACTGTTCTATTGGACCAACTGATATCGTAAAATTTACAGGATACATAGATACATAAAAGTCGTATGCACATAACCAAAGTATTATAACAGTGCTATTAAAAACTATCATTTCATGCACATGTGCTATAAAAATTTCTGTTCAAAAACCAAATATATGCATGTAGATGTAATAGTTATACCAGCCCCGAAATTGGTCCACATACAAGTCTCTTTACGATTCATAGGTTATCTTACCCCTTTCCCATTTCGAAATCTTGACAGTTCGTCAGTATCACACCTCCGCGGATTAAATAATTAATTTCAGGCCCGAATAACTTGGGTACTACAGGTAGCTCTCTTTCAACACGCCATCTTATAACACGGTTTCGCCATAACACCATAAGAAAATTGCAAAAACCTTTGTAAAGTACCGTACTTCTAAAGCCGCGGCGGTGCTTGGCGTCCTAAAGATACAGTGTTGCCACTGGGATGTATAAATTTCTATCTCAGTGAGTGTTGAGGAAATTGTTTCTTTTCGTTTTCGTGGCCTGAAAACAAAAGTGTGTCACGCTGTTGGTGGGTAGCCTGCGTCGAGCCACGGTGTGTTAAAGAATAACTTTTTAGATTAAGCTTCAGTCCCAAGCCATGCCCGAAAAAGATATAGAAACAACGTTCAAGAAGAAATGTATTTCTTTAGAAGTAAAGATACAAATTTGATCGTGTTTTGAAAGGAGAAAAAGCATCTCACATGGGAAAAATCTTTAATTTGAATGAAGTGCGGACTACCAAGAAAAATGAAAAATAAATAAGAAGTGTACAGGGAGCGTAAAGATTGGTTCTTAAATTGTTTTTTGCCAGACGTTGAACGTTGTTTAAGGGGACCCCGTGGTCTATTAATGCCAAAAAATCGATTTTTTGTTTTTTCGATATTTCGAAAGTTAGGCTTTAGGCTTTTAAGAATATACTGTGAAATTTTCATGCGGAAATTTCCAATATTATAGCTTCTACAGCCCATTAAGTAGGTAGAGAGCGGTCCGCGCGCTCCTGTCCCTCAAACTTTAAACTCAATTATCTTGAAACGACTTTTTTCGGCACGGCGGGGATGAAAACAAAAAAACTATTCAACCGAATCACTTGAAATTTGAATATGTTGTTCACAACATGTATCGCTATCGTCGGAACTAGAATCATAGATTTATTTAAATAATTTCCTATTTTTTAAACTAAAAAACTAGTGAAAAAACCCGATTTTACGAACTTTTTTTCAAAAGTGCGCCATTTTGTCAATTTTTCATTTTTTCGATTTGTTCTAGTTCCGACCATAACTGCACTCTTTCTGATTAAGAATCTTCTTGAATTTTGTGTTTCAGATGAGTAGAAGTCTCGAAATCATCTACGCCATCCGGGTTCGATTTTTCGAGAGGGTCATCTTCAGCGGCATTTTTATTGTAATAAATATTGTTTCAAAAGTAAAAAAAAAATTTTTTTGTATGCTCAATAAACGTACTAATAAGCCCGAAAAGTTGAAACATCGTTTTTTAAATTTTTAATGGAAAAAAAAAATCTTGAAAATAGGTGAAATTTTCGTGCTCTAGACCACCGGGTACCCTTAAGGCAGACAAATTTGAGCTTCAAGGTGCTATTACTATTAGATAATTCTCTATGTCACCCACAAGATTTGAATCATCCCAACGTCCCTACCATCCAACACTACTTCATTGCTCCAACTATTGGATCAAGAAATTATTTATACCTTTAAAACTTATTACATTAGAATAGCTTTACAGTGGATTTTAGATGTAATCAACTCAAAATCAAATAATGTAATGCAAGCTTGAAAGAAATTTTCAACGAAGCACTGTATCGACATCATATCTGTGTCGATGAAAGAGCTGAAAACATCCCCGTTAAATGCGTGACGGAAGAAAATATGGCTCTCTTCAGTTGAAATAAAAAATGTGCCTGAATCGTCAGAAAATGAAATTGGTGGTATATGAGAACTTGCTAAATCAGTCGAAGGCGATGATATTGTGGATATGGCTATTGAGGAGGTTCAAGATGTGTTGATGGAAGGAGAAGTTGACGAAGCGGATTTGTTGGAAATGGCATCCAAAGATGTAAATCCAATCAATTCTGAGGACACTAGCACTGATGAAGATTGTGCAGTTAATTATTTAACATTTAATTAACAAAGAAGGCCTTTAATTAACAAAAGCCTAAAATCTCAAGTCATTTTTCTTGAACGCTTGATTTCAATAAAACTAATTTTTTGTGCCCTTCTAATGTATGTACGTACATATACCTATGAACTGCATTTTTTAATTTAGAATATTTATAATCTTATCGAAAGACTGAGCGACAACAATAAGGATTAGAGTACTCTTTGAACAGTAAGTACGTTTTGAGTTAAAATGGTTTCCTCATTTCATTAGTAAATATGATTGACTTACTCCTGTACTTTTTACCTATGTATGATTTACGAATTGCTGTGTTCTTCGTTAGAAGGCATACATAATCTCCGAATGAAACTATTTTTTAAATAATTTGAAAAGAGTTGGCTGTTATATTGTTCCAAAAAAAGGCTTGGTTATATTCTCCAGACCTGCCTATAGTTATGATATGCGAATTATTGCATTAGATTAGAATTTTTCCTAGCTTTTGGAAAGCTGAAATTAACTTTCTCACACATGATACTATCGCCTACTACCACTCACACGATGAGTGACTGAAGATTTCTTCGATGGCAGCCTAAGTTGAGAAATCACTTTCCTCGCCATATCTGATCGCACCTAAACTTAAAAAAACATCCACAGTTCCTTTAAGACTATTTGCGTTTGACATATAAAAGCAAAAACGCACACCCATGTTAAATTTGTTGTTTGTTCATTTGCATGCATTATTTATTTGTACACTTGTGCGCGCATGCAACTCACTGTCCATTATGCGAATTGAAAACCGTTGATGTTACACACATTTTTGCCGTCAATGACATTTTTCAATACAAGCAACTCACTGCCGGTCGCCTGCCTTTATGGCTGTCTGACTGTTTCATTGAGTGACTTCATTGCCTCATTGCCTATTTTACGGCGATATAGACATATACATGTGCCCATGTAGGTGCATGTGTCGTTGTGTTTTGTCCTGAATTGGCGATTTTATATGTACAGTGGCGAGCAGAACTGGCTGAGTGCTTGCTAGATTTATGCATTTTTGATTGCTGTACAGTTATTTTTCAAAATAATGCTATAAAATTTTAAGGTTATTTATTTATTTTATTTTATTTTATAAAGGTTTACATAACAATAAAATTATTATACAAACTAAAAGTATTTCAGCGCTAGCATCGGAGGGTTCGGCTGGAATTTTAAGGTTAAATGGTTAAATGCTTCGATTATTACGAAATAGTAAATAATAATTCAAGTTATTAATAATTCAAAATAGATAATTAATTCAAGTTTACAAAATATTTAAAAATGAAAAAGAAATTACAAAAATAAGTAGAATTTCTATTCAGCCAATTTCTTTCGGCGTTAATTTTTATTACATAAACCTTGATATTAATAATTTCTCCACAAACCTTAAGCCTTCACGATGCTATTTATACGTCTTGGCGAGCTCTCGATCAGTTTTTCAATAGTTGAGTGTGAAAGGTCACGCTATTCTTTCTAAATTCTTGACCATCATAGTTCGTCGATGCTCTTTGAGGAAATTACGTCAGATATTAGCCGTTTCTTTAGAACAGCTCATAAATTTTCAATCCGGCTTAAATCAGGATCTCTCGGATCATAAAAAGTTCATCTATTTCTACAACTTTTTTTTATAAAAAATAACTGGTTTTCTGATATTAGGTTGGGGAATAAATTCATAGCGTTTTTATATTTTCTTTTATTTTACAACGATTTGTTTGCTGTTTGTTTTATACGACCGCTCTACACAACCATGTTAATCGTATTTTTGAGTTACTTATTTTTTTTTTAGTTTTGAGGCTTTGAGGCTGGAATATTCAAGGAGGCAAAAATCAACATTTTCGACATTTGCTCTTCTTTGTTTTTCATCGAGGTCAAAAAGCGGCCGAGGCAGCGCGGGATATTTGCGACGTGTATTCAAAAGGTCTCGTAGGGGAATCTACATCACGGAAATGGTTCAAAAATTGTGTCTTCCACGTCGATGACACGTCCCGCAGCGACAAACCTTCTGAATTCGATGTAGAACGTATCAAATCACTTTTTAAAGAGAACGGTCTCCAACCAACTTCATTCAATAGGATTTATCAGAAAAATGGGAACCTGGGTACCTCACGAGCTCAACGCAAAAAAAAACAAAGAAAGTTGCCTCCAAATCGATTCTCAGCATCTCACCGCCATCGAGCAAGACGCGGTCAGAAACTGCGCTTTTTGTACCGAATCGTCACGGGAGCTGAGAAATGGTGCCTAGACATCAACATAAAGCGAAGAAAGGAGTGGATGGCTCCAGAAGATACGCTAAAGCCGAGAGTGAAGCCGGATTTTCAGCTGACTGCCTCTAGCCAACAATTTGAGCTTCAGATTTGGTGAACCGAAAATTGTATACATCCCAAATAGAGTCTGCCCTCGCGAAAAGTGACTCCAAGCTTGAGCTCAGTATTAATGAAAGAGGTACCCTATGATCAAAAAGTACCGGGTTCTTCGATTGCCAAGGCATAGTGCACCATTAGTACCTTCCATCTGGCCAGACAATCAATAAGAGAGATGCTGTACGTCGCAAATGACCGGAAATGTGGGCAAACAATTCTTGGATTTGGCATGATGATAACGCGCCATCGCACCGCGCCCAAATTGTGCTGCATTATTTGCCAAACACCAAGTAAATACCATCGTGCAAGCACCGTATTTACCTGATATGGCCCCGTGCGACTTCTTTTTGTTTCCCAAGTTGAAGTTACCACTTCGTGGAAGGAGATTTCAGTCGATAGAAGAGATCAAAGAGAATGCGACGAGGGAGCTGAAGGCCGTCCCTTCATTGGCCTAGCAGGGTGCATGGAATACTGGGTTAAACTTTGACATATGCGTTTTGATTGAAACGGGTCATATTTTGAAGAAGATAAAATAATTTGCCTAAAATGTAACTCTGATTTGTTTTATTTAAACATTCACGCTACTTTTTGATCATAGGGTATAACAGGTCAGTCCAAAAGTTTGTGCGTTTTTTTAAAGGTGGTTTTAAAATTAATAAAAAAGATGTTTAAAGTACTTATTAATCAATAATATATTTTCCTTCATTATTTACAATGTCTTCCCAACGTTCAGGCAAATTTTTAACTCCCTACTCAAAAAATTGTTTGTCTTTGGAGCCAAAATGCGCTTCGATATCCCTTTTTATAACTTCTTTCGAGGAGTAGTTCTTATTACTCATATGGGATTGAAGTCCACGGAAAAGTGATAATGACAAGGTGCAATATCCGGAGAGTATGATGGATGCGGCATTAGCTCCCATCCGAGCTCGTTCAGCTTGCCTAATGTTTGCCTTGCGGTATGAGGTCTTGCGTTGTCATGGTGAAACAAAACTTTGCGTCTATTCACTAAAGACGGTCGATTTTTGTTAAGTGTCTCATTCAGGTTTGATAGCTGATGAGAATAATAATCAGCAGTTATCGTCTGGTTTGGTTCCAGAAGTTCATAATAAACAATACCGGCCATATCCCACCAAATAGACAGGAGCATCTTCTTGGGGTGAAGGTCATCTCTAGGGGTCGGTTCTGGTGTTTCATTTTTATCTAACCATTGGCGTTTGCGAACAGGATTATTGTAAAGGACCCATTTTTCATCACCAGTAACGATACGGTTCAAAAAACTTTCATTTTCAAGCCGTTGCAGCAGCTGGGAACACTCACTCACTCTCTGCTGAAAGTTGACGACGGAAAGTGTATGCGGAACCCATTTTCCCAGCTTTGAAACCTTTTCCAACTGAACCAGGTGCCTGTGAACTGTTCCATGCGATGGATTTAACCTAATGTAAGGCGTCAGAGTTAAAGACTTCAGGACGACCAGCGCGCGGGGCATCCTCCACGTCGCAGTTACCACTTCGGAATCTTGAAAACCACTTTTGCGCAGTCCTTACACTCACGGTATCCTCTCCGTTAACGGTGTTTATTTCTGCAGCAGCAGTTGTTGCATTTTTACCACTTTCATAAAAAAAATACAAAACATGCCTCTTATACGCGTTCGAAAATTCCATTTTATTTTTTAACAACACGTGCTTCTATCCGCGATTAAAATCACTTGTTGAATGCACAATATATAAAAAAAAAAAATATAATATAAATAGTTCCGTTATATTCCGCGAATAATTTTTTGTATGCAAAAATCGTACAAAAGTGAAATTATGGGTAAAATACGGACGAACTTATGGACTGACCTGATACATATGCAGTTAGAGACATCTCAATGACTATCAAGGGAAATCGCTGTTAGAAAAAATTTTATATTTGATGTCGAGTCTGTACTAGCAGGGTTTGATTTGAAAGTTTTTACCTTCCTAAACAATAAGAACAGGGTTAAAGTTTACATTTTTTTCCTACATAAGCAAGCGCAGTATTCTTAATAGAACAGCCATTCGAACATATAAAAATATATTTCTTAATTCTGAAGCATTGCCAGTGGTCCAAAAAACAAAAATTATAAATTTTTAAGAATCTATAAATTATAGTATTAAATTTAATAAATTTGCTTCTGCTGTTTCTCTCTGGAAGTAATAAATATCACTGCTCCTCAATCGCCTACCTACAATCTCTAGTGCCAATGAAGTTCACCACGGGTCAGAATCTGTGCTGGCCATTATAAAAACTGGAATTCCTGATTTTGATCCACTTTTCAACAATTTTGGCGGTATGTTTCGGGTTCCCGTCTTGCTGAAATATAGGGTGGTTAAATTTTAAGGGCCGGTGTTGATTTTGAATCAAATACAATTTTTTGAGGAAATTATTATCATTTCTCTTTATTATGATAATATTGGTATGGCTCAATGAAGAATAAAACAAAATATCGGCGATGACGCTGAGGCATAATTGAGATTCTATACCGTTAATGTGCCGAATTATCTCATCCTTTAGCTCTTGAATTGTTGCTGGCTTATTGACGTACACCTTTTTTCAAATAACCCCAAAGAAAGAAGTCCAACGGTGTCAAATCACATGATCTTGGCGGCCAATTGGCATCGCCGCGACGTGAGACTATTCGGCCATCAAATTTTTCGCGCAAAAGAGACATTGTTTCGTTAGCTGTGTGACAAGTGGCACCGTCTTGTTAAACCACATATCGTTCACATCCATATCTTCCAATTCGGGCCATAAAAAGTTCGTTATCATCTCACGATAGCGAACACTATTCACAGTAACTGCCCGACCGGCGTCATTTTGGAAAAAATACGGGCCGATTATGCCGCCGGCATTCGTCCAAATACGACAATTCTGCTTATTGACGAATCCTGAAGATGATTTTCTTCACGAAGTACGCGATATGCATTTTGATTTCAACGCCTGTTTTCATAATGAGCCTGAATAACTTTAACGCGTTGCTCGATTATGTATCTTTCCATGATTCAAATTGAATTAGTTTGGGATTGGAAAATGTCAAATGAAATGCAGAAAAAAACTTGCCGTTTAGGTGTGGTTCACATTCGACATCAGCCCATGAAATTTAACCACCCTTTATAACCTCTTCTATTGGATATGCGCTTAGGTCAACAAAATGCGGCAAATTGCAAAACGTGGAAAATGGAGACGAAAAAAAATATTTTATATATTTGTTTTCAGTATTTTATTTTTTGATCCATAGTTAAATAATAAAATTTTTCTTCACACGATAACGGCATCAATTTTACGTCATTTATTTTTATTTCCTCAAAATCCGTTCGGTTGAACTGGCTATATCTGTGTCCTTTGTCCTTGTGAAGAGCATTTATTAAGGCTGACAACTTTTTAAGAAATACCCAAAAACCACCATTTCAAATGAGGCGAGAGCCACAAATCTTTTCAAAAATTTTCAAGTGTTCTTTTTTCCTTATAAAATGTCTCTACAACAATCAAAAATGCATTAATGTGGCAAACATTTCGCCATTTCTGCTCGCCATTGTATGTGACTACTAATATATATGGTATAAATGTGCGTATGAATATATGTATGTATGTATGTACATATGTGTGTTTGCTTATTTGCCTGTTATGTATGCGTATGTATTTGCATTTGCGTACATACATTCATACATCCTTTTATGTTTCTATGAGATGTTTTTCCTCTTGTCCACAACACAAACCGGCTAAGCTGTTGGACTTACTGTGCAGTGCGTGTATTTACTCAGCAGTCAGGCAGCTATTGTGCATATGTATGTGTGTATGTGAGAATATAAAGTCTGCTAAATATTGCTATTCATACGCATTCACATTTCTCGTTAGTCTGGTTGTACAAATGCATAAGATTGTTTTTATTTATGAGGGTTGGCTGGTAGAAAAAATTTACAAAATTAAAAAAAAATATTTTCAGTACATGGGTTCGGTCAGGTATTTGTGGCAGTCGGTTTAGGATACCCTGCTCACTTAGACCATGTAGGTCCCACTGTGTAACATGGGAACCTCAGTGTTTATTCATCAATGGAATCATTTAGTTTTTCTCATGAAGCGTCGGTTAGGTTTTATCACACGGTGACGTTCTGTAGTAAGTCAAATCAGTATTTTCCTAACAACCTTTGTATACTCCTAGCTAAGGCTATTTTTTTTTTTTTTTGTTTTTTGTGGGTGAGGTAGGGTTCAAAATGCCTTCGCTCTTACAGTTACCCTATCTACTGCGCTGAGTGGTGTGGCCACTTAAGCAATCCCTCCTCTCCTTCTGGGGAGACACCCTTCGCGGGACTACTTTCTGCACTACTTCGGCAGGGCGCAGAACGGAGTCCATAAAGTGGACCTGTTTGGGCCCATCATATTTGCAGCCAGCTTTCTGCTATAGACTCGTCTTCTTATGTCCCTATCTATGCCGCGCTTGTGTCTATTGACCACAATTGCTTTCTGCGTTGTGTCCTTTTCACATATATACATATGTAGGTTTCTTGTCCTAGATAGTCTCAATTTCTGCGCTTTTTGAAGCAAAAGGAACATCGGAAGAATGCGATATCAAAGTTCTTAGTAGCGACTTGTTTTCGTCTAATATCGTCGTGAGTCAAACAAGTTAGTGCCTCCTTACCCAGTAGGAACTCTTGATACCTACTCTTCAGCCGCCCACTCCGCATATCGGAGATACTGCACTATTTTTGCTAAATATGTCTTAACAGTATTCTAGTTATTGATTGATGCACTCACAGTTGGTATCAGATGGTTAACCTGCAACGGGTGGCCAAGTAGCATCTCGAGTGTTTGACGCTCGTCTCGAAAATGGTCACATTGGAAGACCTGCATCTTCTACACATCACATCACATCTGCATCTTCGATCGTGTTGTAGCAGTGTGGGTAGTATGGAGCAGTGGAGATACGACCGAAAGAATACGTGTTCCCTGAGTTTCAGCTCCAACGCCCGTTGACTGATAGATCCCATCTATGTTACCATTCTTCTATGGATTGAAGATGTTCTGCAGCTTTTTTCTCCTTTGATGGGTTTGCTTCCTGCCTGTCATAGAGATGACTCATTTCTCGTGCATGTCTATCTATAGGGAGTTTTCAGGCGATAACGCAAATGGCATCATCAGAGACGGCCCTGAATGCTAGCCAAGGCTAGACAATTGCAGAGGAAGTGTTCTATTGCTTTTTCTTCTTTCTCGTCTCTACAACTACTGCAGTATTCATGAGGAAATACTCCTAGTGCCTACCTAACGAACTTCGAAATATTCTCTCTACAGAGACTGAGCAATGGTCCTGACCTTCTCGTATCTATTTGCGGTCTGGTTGTAGCACAAGTATTTTCTTCTCTCCACGACCTTTTGGTCTACTGCAGAATATTATTTTTATCCTTAATTTCCATCCATAGGAATTCCAATATTACCTCTGTTTTCAAGCAGTGAAAGATTAGTACTCTTTCCAGCTAGCTCATAGGCCTTGCAATTTCCTTTTTTATTTTTATATCCCAGAACCCCTATAAGACTGACCTTGAAGGCGGTGATAATATCATTCAGAGCTGCCAGGCATTCTTGAGTAACCTTCATCACCATTGATTTGATGGCCACCTGGCTATCCGAAAAGATACATATCGTAGTTTTTGTTACGGCGTGTATGCTAAGGTACCAGTTACCTCCTTTATGGCTAAGACTTCTGCCTGGTAGATGCTAGAGTAGTACGGAAGTCGGACAAATAATTCCAGTCCAAATTCTTTTTGAAAAACTCCATAGCCTACTTCAATTTCTAGCTTAGATCCAACCACATTTTGTCTCCCTCTTCTCCATGGTCTTTGAGTTTGCCACCCTCTTCTGGACGGGATGTTAGTCTTGGAGAGCCTGTTGAAGGTGGGTTTGGTGACAGAATGGTCGGTTTTTGATTATAATTACTTTTAGTACCATGAGCGTATGGGGATACTTGCCTTTAGCCACGATTGCCAAATCGTCAGCGTATACTGTGACGTGGCAACCCCCTCTGTATAGGGTCAGCAGCAAGGTGTTCATTGCCAAAATCCAGAAGAGAGAGGAGGGGAACCCTCCCTGAGGAGTACCTCTGCAGACCTGTCTGCTTATTATTGTGTTGCCTAATCTTTTAGTTACTTTTGTTCTGAAAAGATCAGAGTAGCAACATTTGGTTCGACTCCAAAATCTTCTAGAGCACCCGTTATGGCGCTTGTATTATTGTTGTTAAAGGCTCCTTCAATGTCTACAAAAGCTGCCAAAGCAAACTGTTTTCTAGGCTCTTTTCCACGAACCCGACAGACGTGTTGTGTCGGGGAAAACCTTCTAATTGCTATGATGCCCCGTAGATACTCATTGACAATCCATTCTAGAATTTTAAGGAGGAAAGACGTGAGACTGGTAGGTCTGAAGTCTTTAAAATTCGTGTGTGAGAACCTGGATGCCTTAAGTGGATATTTTCATCTCCCTCCAATTTAGCGGAATATAGCCTCTCTTGAAGCAGACAGTGATGAACGGAGAGATTACCCGTAATTGCTGTAACTCTGCTGGATCAATGCTATTCGGTACCGGAGATTTATATGAACCAAAAGTGCTAATGGGCCATTCAATTTTCTCATTTGAAACCATTTGATTTCGTAGATTTGATTGCTTTCCATTTTTAGCAGAGTCATTATGCTCTACCGGCTTGTTGCCTGGGAAGTTTGCGTCTAGGAGGAGACTTTATGATTCCTAACTTGACATGATCCATGTATTTCACGGACCTTTATCAGCTTTGTAGGCTAACCAGTCTTCGGACCTTCTCGTGGTATTGACCAAATTGAATAGAGTCCTATTGGATACTCGCAACTATGGTTATTTCTTTTGTTCCTGTTTGTTGGAGTGTATATCACCGGTCGTTTTCGTCTAACTCATCTAAGGCTCAGGAAACTTGCTGTTTCGACAGGTTGGGTCCAGAGGGAGAGGTGTGTTAGGTGAGTGGGTTTAGAGGGCCATGTGAAGAGGAGGTTAGTGCCGTGCGGGGTGCCTTCAAATGCAGAACATATGTTTACTATGTCGTGGTCAATTCTGGATAAGTAGGAGTTGAACCTGCTACAATATCCAGAACGTAATTGTGCCAATGTTACGAGGGTCTCACTAGGAAGCTGAAGCTCTTCCTTTGCTGTAGGTGGTAGTTGGGCTCCGATTACGGCATTCGGTGATCAGAAGCTTAAGAAGATGGTGATGGGCTCCCGATGAATGTTGTTTGATGTATGCCTCTTTTTACTGTCTGGTCCATTCGATGCTGTTCGTTTTGTCCTGGATCTCGTCGGCTCAATCTCGACCTATGGCAGCCGGTTCTACGTTACCGGAATGACTCGGGTTTTTTCCCGACCAAGAGTAGACTAGCTCTGTCTAGTGAACCGTTATTTCTTTTGTCCACCAAGATGGTTTTGCCTTTCCTCTGTGGCATACAACCGATAACCAACTCCTCATGGCTTTCTTCACCTGATTAACCAATCCGTCCAGTTCACCGCATGGGGTGAGGATCTTTGGCAATAAAGCTCTTAATTTGCTGTTGTGTCTCATCCCTTCTTATCTCACACTTTCTCGCAGGGTAGCTTATTATTTGCCTACAGTGTGCAGAATTCAAGCCTAAAAAGCCAACACCGTACAGTGTCAACTGTCAAACTAATAAAGCGTCGACTTATTGACAAACCTGCTGTTTCACAAACATGCAGACTTATATACATACATACAATATATACATATACATTATACATACATACATGCACATATACACATAAATTCATACACGACATAAAGTTATTCGGAATGTACTAGTCAATTACAAAATCCTCAGCAAACCAACTCCATCTTCCATCCTATTTAAGCAATGAGCCATAGGGGCTGCAAGCGATGTGTTGGAGAAAAGAAAATGCAAGGGCTTCAGCGAGCACGATACGCATCGAACGATGAGACATCAATTTAAAATCATCAAATGTGGCGTATGAGGGATACTCGCACACCCAGAGACACATGACAACACTGGAAAGGGACTTTTTAAATGAATATAAAAGAATAAATGAGAGCGCCGAGTAGGAGAAAGGAGTAAGGAGTAAGTGAGTGTGTGTGGGTGTGTGCACACCGCAACAGCATAGCCATAAAACAGGCAAAATCAAATGAAAATGTCCACTTAAAAAGAGGTGAATGAAAATAGAAGAATGCAAGAAAGGCATCTAAGGAACGACCCAAAAAAGAATGCGACCATAAAATGCCAGCAAGCCAGCAAATATCAACAAAGTCAATACGAGTTGGTTGGTGATAATAACAATGACAGCTGCCTGCCTGCCTAGTGCACGAGTGCTGATGAGAAAACCAAAGCTCAAACTAACACACACAAACACACACACGGGCATACACATTTACACAAAAGCAGAAACGATAAAGAGTTCTAAAGGCCGACAATGCAATGAAAGGCTGAATAATGGTGATGAACGAGATGAACGAGATGAAGCAGCGAAAATGTACGACAATCACCGACTGAGATCGCTTGACTAGCTCACAGAGAGTTATGTATTCTATGATCTATCTATGTGCATACGTATGTATGTATGTGTGCACGAATAAAGCAAGCCGACTGTGTGTCAGCCTATGCGGTATGCAAAGGAGGCAATCATCTGACTGTATTTCTAACTGACTGTAGTATTTTATCTGCCTGTTGAGCGAAGAATAATGAGCAGCAGTGTATACATATATCTACTTATCTACGTAGGTATGTCGGTGTAGACAAATGGAGTACGGTAGATGGGTGGATGGGTTATATTAAAAAACTACAAAAAAGGATGCTGATGTGAATGCTGAAATAGGAAAATGATTGAAATTTGACTTTAAAGCGTTAATACTACAGTTCATTTTGCATTTGTCTCCCACATTCATGCGCACGCATACAAGTACGAGTATACATAAATACATAGTATAATTGTTCAATCAGTTACATGTGTCCTAGTACATATCCAGGTACTTATACGTCAATACATGAAACGAAAATCCATGAATCAGTAGAAATTGCTTTGACTGCATGTCAATTGAAATGTCACGATGGGTAAAAATGTGTTATTGAACTCTGCGATATGCCCGTAGAGCTTGGAAAATGAATGTGCATGTAAATTTATACATAGTATGTATGTATATGTACATATGTATGTGCATGTATACATATGTGTGAATCTATGGTTGACAACATGTTAATTGGCACAGTAGCGCTGATGTTTTATTTGAGTGTTCGTCTGCTCATACACTAGCATATCTGTGCTATATGCTAATATATATAAAAAAAAATATAATAAAAAAAATAATAATAATAAAAAAAATAATACTAATTTTTGTCTGACTTTAAATATTACACTAAAATAAAATAATGCCGAAATTCAAGCTTCAAATGAATTCTTATGCACATTCACTATAACGGCTGGCAGCGCAAGCTACTGGTGCCTTAGTGGAATTGGAACCACAACGCGTTAAATAACTAGAGCACAAGGACTTACGGACTATTTTTGAAAATTTTTTTAATTATTTTAATTAATTTTAAATTATTACTCTTTATTTATAATTCAATATTTTTAATTATTTATATAATTAAATTTTTTTAATTATTATTATTTATTTGGGTTAAATTAATCTTGGTTTAAATTACTACAGCGCAAGGACTTACTGACTATTTTGGAAAATTTGTTTATTTACTTTAATTAATTTTGAATTATTATTATTTATTTATAATTAGTTTTTAGCTTACATAACTTAATTTAATTAATTAATTCCAAATTTTTTAATTTAATTAATTTTCATTTCTGTCATATTTCTATGAAAATATAGTTCAGTCTCCCCCAACAACCACATAAAAGTTTCAAGTTTCAAACTTTGTGAAAATCTGAAAATAAATTCAACAAATTTTTATCAAAATTGCAAAACTTTGAATCAGAAGTTTTAAACAAATTTCGAGTCTACACTCTCATAGCCCATCAAATTTTGGGATCATAAAGTACAAGTTTGAATTGCTTTAAAAAAATTTTCATTAAAATTTCAAAATTTTTTATCAAAATTTAAAAACAATTTTTTTAAGTATGCAGTTTCATAGTCCATAAAATTTTGGTATAATAAAATGCAAGTTTGAAGTGTTTCAGATACAGCGCTGATTTTTGGCAATTTTTTTAGCTGACAGTGTAAATTTTCTTCCATTTAAAAAAAAAAATTGGACTATTTTTGACAATTTGTTTGTTTAATTTAATTAAATTTTAATTATTATTATGTATTTGTATTTAATTTTTATATTTCTAATTTATTTAATTCTCATTTTTGTAATTTTTCTATGAAAATATAGTTCATTCTCCTACAAAAACGACATAAATCCAAGTTTTAAACTTTTGTGAAAATTTCAGAATAAAATCAACAAATTTTCATCAATCGAAGTTTTTAGAAAAACTTCGAGTATGGGAGAGTTTACACTCCAGGCCATTAAATTTTGGTAGAGTAAAGTGCAAGTTTGAATTGGGTCAAAAAAGTTTCATTAAAATTTTAAATTTTTTAATCAACATTCAAATTTTTTTTTTGTAAGTACGCAGTTTGATAGCCCATTAAATTTTGGTATAATAAAATGCAGGTTTGAAATGTGCCATTAACAGCGCTGATTTTTGGCAAATTTTTAGCTGACAGTGTTCAGTGCTTTTTTCTAAAGGGTGGTTAAGTTTTAAGGGCCGGTGTTGATTTTGAATAAAATACAATTTTTTTAGAAAACTACTATCATTTCTCTTTATTATGATAATACTGGTATGGCTAAATTACGTATGGAACAAAATATCGGCCAAATGGCCGTCGCGGCCTCGGCGGTACACCTCCATCCGATGGTCCAAATTTTCGATGACGCTGAGGCATAATTGAGGTTGTATGCATTTAATGTGCCGAATTATCTCATCTTTTAGCTCTAGAATTGTGTCTGGCTTATCGACGTACACTTTTTCTTTCAAACAACCCCAAAGAAAGAAGCCCAGCGATGTTAAATCACATGATCTTGGCGGCCAATTGACATCGCCGCGACGTGAGATTATTCGGCCATCAACTTTTCGCGCAAACGAGCCGTTGTTTCGTTAGCTGTGTGACAAGTGGCACCATCCTGTTGAATCCACATATCGTCCACATTCATATCTTCCAATTCGGGCCATAAAAAGTTCGTTATTATCTCACGATAGCGAACACTATTCACAGTAACTGCCTGACCGGTCTCATTTTGGAAAAAATACGGCCCAATGATGCCGCCGGCCCATAAACCGCACCAAACAGTCACTCTTTGTGGGTGCAATCACTCTTTTATTATCTTCCGCCCAAATGCGGCAATTCTGCTTATCGACGAATCCACTGTGGTGAAAATGTGCCTCATCACTGAAGATGAAGTGAGCGATATGCATTTTGATTTGAACGCCCGTTTTCATAATAAGCCTGAATAACTATGACGCGTTGTTTGATTATGTATCTTATAATCGTTCAAATTGAGTTAGTCTGGAATTGAAAAATGTTAAATGAAATGCTGAAAAAAACATGACGTTTAGGTGTGGTTTAAATTCAACATCGGCCCTTGAAATGTAATCACCCTTTATATAAAAAATGTCGAGCACTCGATATGCCAACTTGTACAAATAGTTGCCGAAACAACTGCTAGGTGATGCTCTAAGTCAATTGTTTTTTTTGCTTTTGTTGTACTTTAAAATAAGACATACCTCACAGAAATAAGCATATGTGCAAGTGTATTTTCAAATGAAAAAGAAGCAGCAGGAGAAAAGTTCAACCAATAATTTTAATGAATATTTAGGAAAAATTGGAACAAAAGAGTATACAACAAAAATTCAACTTGACTAAACTTATTAAAATAAAAAATAAATTAAAATAATTTCATATGAAATAAGTATATGTGCATTGGCCTTTTTTACACCTTTTTTAACGTTTCTATAACTTTCGATTTTCTAATAATTAATAGGTTTTCCATTTTCCGAAAGGACATCATTTATACGCTTAGGCATTAATACCATTCAAAAGCCATCGAATTCATCGGAAAAAATGTTCCAAGGGTTCATCATTCAGCCTCCGTAATGGTTTTGTCTTGTAAAGGCGTGCCATATCTTCATTTCTGCGAAAAAGGGGTTAAGACCGGGGCAAAACTGTAACAGGAGGATGTCTTAGAAGTCGCGGTGATGCAGTTGAGCAGTACTCTCTTCAGTGGAGAGCGTTGGATCTTGTAGCAAGATTCCACTCCAGCTCATAAGGCAAAAACCACTCAGTAGTGGTTAAAAAAATATTCCTGGGTTCATAGCCGCAGAGGATTGGCCATGTGGAAGTCCAGATCTGAATCCATTGGGCTAAAATCCTTTATACGAAACTTGGGGGTTACTACTTATTTAGACCACCCTGTATATAATATTTAAAATGTGTTTATAAGCATAGCATTATTGCCAATCTTCTTTCAAAAAGATTTGTTTCCAAATATTTCTTACACTTTATCCTGAAAAAATAAAACATTAAAATTACTACCTAATCCCGTTTTTCAAATAAACTAAGCACAGGATTTCCTAATAGAAACACCAAAAACCCCAACATCCGGCATTACGTGATTTTCATAGCGTTCAGTAACGTGCAGTAGCAAAGGCATACTCTTGCGTGTGCTTGCAAAGTTGCAGTTGCTCCCTGAATTGCCCAGTTTCACTTTGCATTCTTGCCACATTGTTATAAACAGCAAATTAGTGCACTAAGGAAAAATAAAAAAATATTTAAAAAAAGGAGTACCAAGTTGAGTACATAAATGAAAGCAAACATGAATATTCCCACCAACACCAGCGGCATTTAATATATTTTGTATATTTATGACAATAATAATAATAGAATGGTGCTCTATCACCCTTGACAAGTGTTGAGGCCGAGCTAACAACCCTTGTAATAAATATGTATATGGCGTATGCCTTGATGTTGGGCGCAAGTGGAAGGCCTACAGCTCTATGCAAATTTCAGCGAGGGAGGCTTTTTGCTGGCAGAAATACACTCGGAGCTTTTTCATTGTCTGCTTATTTTGAGATTAAAGGGGTTTAAAGACTCTTACACGCTTGTCCATTGTCTCATTGTCTCAAAAAATTTCCTCCCTCTTGTCAAACAACCAGCTCAGGTGGGCTTCAAGTGCATCATCAAGTCAACAAACAACTGCTACTAATGTTGGAAGTCTCTAAAACTTAACCAGCCGGAACGTTACTGTAATAAAGTAAATAATCGCGTTAGGTTGAGCTCCGTGGGATCGACAGTTATTAGTAACGCGTATTTGAAACATAAGTATCTTATCCGGTGCGGAGGCTCCCTTATATACTTAGTCCTGCCATAAGTTCTGTTACAATTCAAGTTCGTTATGTTATTATAGTACATTTTTTAATGAAATAAGTTTTAGTTAATCATGTAAATATTAAAAGAACTAATTCTCATTAAAAATGGCCATGGATATTAACATCGCTGTTCGAACCAAAGATGCGACTCTCCAAATTTCGGTGAGATCTTCGACAGGCCATGTTCTCTAATTCAGATCACAAACTGTAGTCCAATGGATTCAGATCTGGACTTCGAGACGAGCAATCTTCTGCGAACTCAGGAATATTGTTTTTTAGCAACTGGTGGGCGATTTTTGCCTTATTGGCTGGTGCGGAATCTTACTAGAAGAGCCAACGCTTTCCGTTGAAGAAAGTACTGCTCAACTGCTTCACCATGTTTTCTAAGACATTCTTCTGGTACACTTTTACCCCGGTCATAACCCCTTTTTTCGCAGAAATGAAGATATGTATCGCCTTTACAAAACACTCCCTACCAAATCATTACGGAGGCTGGATGATGGCCATGTTTAACCTTTGGAACAACGTTTTTTGTGCATTTGGAAGTTTTAGTATAAATTTTGTCATTTTGCTTATTAGAAACTTCTTGAACAGTGTAAATTTATTCATCTGTGAAAAGAATATTTTCATGGCCGTTGACCGCGTGCCACCAAAGAAGCTGCTTGCATCTGTCGAGTCCGTAGGTAGGCTTTCGAGCGACGGTAGGCTTTAATGTGGAGATCATCTCTAATTAGTCTTGACTTGGATCTGGTTAACACATTAATTTCCTTGGATATGATTTTCTGCTTTCTAAGCAAATTTCTGCGATTTCTTTCTCGAACGGCTTTTATGACTGCACTGGTTCGAACCAGGCGTGGACCACCACTGCTTTTGCTGTGTGTCACTTCAGACTTTTGGGAAAAACGGACATTCTGGAAATATTAAGTTTTTTCAGCAATTCGTAAATCTTACTTGCACTTTTACCACACGTTTGTAATGCAATCACTGCAATGCGATTTTCCTTAGTATCCCCATTTCATTTTTAACAAGCGAATTTTGCCACGAAACTGAGTCCAATTTATGGGTAGTCAATGCGTACGGATATGAGCTAAAGCAATGGAACTCTTTGTCACAGAATTTATGGCAAGACAAAGTATATTTCCAATTAAAATGTTTTAAGGGTTATTTTAGGCGAAAGGCGGTATCGAGGATCCAAAACATTAATTAAACGAGTGAAATCTTCGTCATTCACTAAACTGAATGGTTGGAGATTTTTAACTACCATCAGCAAGATAATATAAATAAATAATTGGCAGGTACACCTTTTTTGGGTGTTTGGCCGAGCTCCTCCTCCTATTTGTGGTGTGCGTCTTGATGTTGTTCCACAAATGGGGGGACCTACAGTTTCAAGCCGACTCCGAACGGCAGATATTTTTTATGGGAAGCTTTTTCATGACAGAAATACACTCGGAGGTTTGCTGCCATTGCTTGCCGAGGGGCGACCGCTATTGGAAAAAAGTTTTTCTTAATTTTGGTGTTTCACCGAGATTCGAACCGACGCACAGTGCGGCCGATTCCCGAAAAGCTGGCCAGAACTCAAAAAATTAAGTAATTGATTCAAAATTTCTTACTCGGGGGTTGTCGGGGTCGCTGATTACGAATTTGATCTTAAAATTTTGAAAATCCACCCCCTTCCACCCCTATTGGCCACCCCCTCACGTGAAATAGCGTATATTCAAGAACATAATCAAGATGCATGTAAATTTATATGTTTTCGGGGTCGCAAGGTAGCAAGTGGTAGCAGCTGAATCTTGTTTTATTCAGTAACCATTACTTTTTTGAGTAACCTTTAATAGGTTTCAAAGCAGCATATGACGGCGTTGTATTACTATACAGTTTGAAAACTCAAATTTTATAAAAAAAATTGAAAAAAATGTATCTACGTATTGCTGCAGCTAAAAATTTTGTGTCGAGGTATTGATATGTACTAAAGATTTATCGTATTTTACTAACCTTCCGAAGATGATTCCATTTGGTTTTGTTCAATTTACTCCATTACAAAATCGTTCAAATGTGTACAACTTTCACTATTCATCGACAGTAATACGATGCTCAAACGAAGGCCACGTTGCGACTGAAAATACAGAGGATACTTAGGGTACAGGACGTTGCTATGAACGGTTTTCACTACTCAAGGCATTACTGTAGCCAACCCAAAGACAAAAAAACTCTATCTAGAAACTTTTTTTTTCGACTTTTGGCCAGCTTTTTGGGAATCGGCCGCACTGTGCGACGGTCTCACTCTGAATTCCGAATGGTAGTCACGCACCAACGCATTCGGCTACGGCGGCCGAATCGGTGCATCTATTTCTTTTCTACGCGTAATTTCGAGGTCGTATGTAAAGAGATTGTCAAAAAACCGATGAAATGATCGAAAACATTAAACTACCCAGGCTAAAAATTGGTGGTACCAAGGTGAAGAAATTAAATTGGTGGCCGAATATAAATATCTTGGTGCCATTCTCACACCCAAAATGGCATTCGGCAAGCACTTCAGTAAAAGCTAGTATTAATTGCACATGGAACGATTTTTTTGCGAAGCCATTCATTTCAATTAAAATCAAAATGGAAGCTATTCCAAGCGGTATGCAGAGCGATACAAACCTACGCAGCGCAAGTTTGGGGATATTCGATGAAGTAAATAAACTTCAACGTTATTTTATTAAAAGAATCCTCAAACTACCCGAGTTCACTCCGAATTATGCAATAACATTAGAAACTAATTTAGGAGATAGCCAGATGCATTCTTTAGAACTACACATGAAGTATATCTGGAAAACTATTTATAAAAGTAATTGCAACATACTCCCACACAAACTAACACAAGGCAACCTAAGTAAAAATGTGTGTTTGACTTAAGCACCTGAACGACATGGGAAAGGAGTTCGGCTTGAAGTTTGAAGAATACATCACCGCTACAGTCTGGCAAGATCGCTGTGTACAACTTCTTACCAAAATGAAAATAAAAGATATCAACATGGCAAGGCAAAAAGCACAGTCAAGCGCGTCGCGAATTTATAAACATTTAGACTACTCAAAAGGGGGGTCATATTTCAAAGAAGATATGCGGCTAGCTGATTTTACGACAATTTTCAAAGCGGTTTACTGAAGCTAAATGCAACTACGTGTATGGAAGTGCTCAGAAAATTTAAACGAGGAAGAAAATATGCAGCACTTCTTAGGAAGATGTTCGGTACTGAAGGACATCATAACAAAATACCTAAACGCAGCGAAACTAAATGAAGCAGAAGTAATAAATATATATACTTAATGGCCACAATTGGAAAAGACTAACTTGCTTTATATACGCAGCCTTATGCTATAGAGATTTTCCTATTGCAGGCTTTAATTTTTGATTAATTTTTGAGCTGTGACAGACAACATTGTTATTGCCACAAATTTATTATTATTTCTTTCTTTATGTACCTTCTGCTCAAATATGAACGAGACAGATTTAATAAAACACAAATGGTTAATTATTGTTCAATTTTTATTTTATCTCCTTCAAAGTAATCACCATTGGAGGTGATACACATATACCAACGTTTTTCCCAATCATCATAGCATTTCTGGAAGGCCGATTTCGGTATGGATTTCAGTTCCTTCTTCGAATTCTCTTTTGTGACTTCAATTGTCTCAAAATATTTTTCACGAAGCGGCAACTTGAGCTTGGGAAACAGGAAAAAGTCACATGGAGCCATATCAGGCGAATACGGTGCTTGCGGAACGATATTAACATTATTTTTGTTCAAATAATCGCGAACAAGACGTGATGTGTGAGCTGGTGCATTATCGTGATGCAAGAACCATGACTTGTTGTCCCACAATTCCTTCCCTTTAAGACGAATGTTCTCGCGCAAACGCTTTAAAACGTCTAAATAATATTCAGCGTTAACCGATTTTGCGATTAGTGCGATTTTCAAGCACAATTTCCTTTACTTTTCCGATGTCTTCGTCGTTTACTGATGTTGCTGGACGACGTTCATGAGGCAAGTTTTCAACCGATGTACGGCCCTCTTTGAACGATTTGTACCACTGGAAAACACGTGCACGCGATAGAGCAGAGTCCCCATAGGTTGTCTGCAATATTTTTAAGGCGTCTGAAGCCGAAATTTTGTTGGAATAACAAAATTTCAAACAAAATCTTTGTTCAACTTGAATTTCCATCGTTAAATTCGAAGAACACACTCGAGCTTGACTTGTTTACAGTAGCACAGAAAACAAACTATGTGACATATCATGCTGGATATTGCCATGTAAGCTTATAACAGTCCTACCATCCAACAAAAAATTTATTTTTGCCATATGTCATCCGCGGACCGTTTTATTGATAAAGTCTCGTTCATATTTGAGCATAAATATTTAAATGAATTATTCTAAAAATTATTGAAATGTAGCATGTAATATTTTTGAATAAATAAAGAATTACTACTATACTACTATAACATTAAACTTTTTGTTGATATCTCATTTCAATTTGCATAGTTAAGGTAGCGCCAACAGCATCGATAGTACTAAACCAACGTTAGTATTTTTTGGAAAGAGAAAACTCTCGATAAGTCGATAGTAGCGTCGATACTTTCCCACTTCTGCTACTCATTGGTGCAGTTAAATCATTAATTTCCGCATTTTGTCTATCTATAACACGAGTATATCCACATCTGCATTGCTTGGGGTGAGTGGCCATGAAATTGGTATGACTGCTATTAAATATAAATTTTGTGAATCTGCATCTTTCCCCACAACTGTGTGAATTAATATTGGCAATTCGTTCAATAACTTCAAAAATCACATTGTTATTTTCAGTTAAACCCAATCAATGCAGTGAATCGTAAAATCAAATATTGAATTGCATAACAAGTGCAGCCGCTTGTTTTTCGCCATATGTTGACCCAAATATGCTCACTTCGTAAATCTATTCTAACTTTATGCATATGGATGTATGCATCTGCACACTTCTTCCTACCTTTCTGATTATCACAGTTATGTAATGATTGTCGTTGTGTTCTCTTAAATGCCATCCAATTCACCCGCAAGTGCTCAATCACTGCGACGGCACTTCAAGTCGCCTGCCTGCCAACAATGCATTCTGTGAATTGTGTTAAATTTCTTTCTTGCGTCCTTTTTCGAAATGCTTCAGTAACAGGTTAGAAGGTGCTGAGTACGCTCACCTAACTGTGACTATGAAATGGGCAGCGTTAACTGAGTGGGCATTTAAATTTTTGGCATGATCTACAGTTAAGGCGGATAAGCTCTTATATATTTTTAAATAAAAAGTGTGTGGCACTACATTCTTGTATTAAATATAGCTTAATTGACAACAGGAAAAGCTTTTCTAGCAGCGCGCGTGGAAATTTTCGTGGAACTAATACCTCTGCACATTCACAAGTCGATCCAAGTGAAGGAAGTTTTTTTTTTAGGTTTCATTTATTTCAAGTCTAAAACATAATTATAGAGCACTTGGAGCTAATATGAGCTTAAATTACTACAGATAGTTAAATAAATAATTTAATGAAGAAGAGTTTAAGATTTCATAAAAATCTTTCTTTGACACCATAAAGTCAAGCGGAATAGAATTCGAGAGGATGGCGAGTAGTAATATCGCAGATAAGGAATTGACTTAAGAAGACTAAAATTTCTCTAGAATTCTTACACAATTAAACGATATTATCTAAATCTTTTTGTAGAGTGAAGATGATGAATACGAGGTATAGGGTTTTCTAATAGGTACAGTTCAATGTTTACAGGCTCTGATATCCATATTTTTTCTTGTATTGCTCAATATAGCTCAGGTCATTGATTGAATTCAGTCGGATCAATGTAGCAAAGTAAATTAGACTTGTCAGCGAACGGAACAAATGATAGTCGAAAGAAAGAATGTCCGCTAAATACAAAGCGTGGGGTACGATATTCGAAAGAAGTGCCTCTAGAACTTCTTCAAGAAATATCACTTTCTTTGCGATCGATGCTGCCGTACGCACGCTTGCTGTTCGCCGTCAGTATATACAGACTGAAGTAGGTCACGAGGTTGGCGCTTTGCTGGACTGGACTATTTCAAGGATCTGCTGAGTGTGTTTTTAAATGCGAATATTTCGAACAGCTTTGGGAGTCTCATTATGAAATTTACTAATGTAACAGAGAGTAGTAACGGTTTGTAGAAAAATGAGAAATATAAATGTAAAAGAGAATGTTTTACAAAAATTACCAAAAAAAAATTTTCTGCAATTTACAACAAATAAATTATAATTATAAACATAAAACTGCTTAACAAATATTTTTATTTAAAAAACACTTTTTTCTTCCTAACGTTTTCAAATAATCATAACATTTCTTAGATATTATTATTGAAAATTTAATTTTTTCATAAAATTTGTATTACAAAAAATTTAAATTTAAAAAAATATTTCTGCCAAAGTTTTTTTTTATTTTTTTTATAATTATGTTTTTTCTCAAATATTATTATTGAAAAAGAATTTTTTAAGAAAATTTTTCAAATCAAAAAAAAATTTCAGTTGAAAAAACATTGGCATCGAAATTTTATTTGATTTAATTTTTTTTTAAGGTGAAAATTTTTCTGAAATATATTAAAGAAACATTATGATTCAAATTTTCTGCACATTCTTTTTTTTTATTGAAAATTTTGTTTGATTTGATAAAATTTCTTTGCTAAAATTTTCAACAAATCATAACTTTTCTAATATATTCTTTTGAAAAATCATTTTTTGCCTTGATTTTTTGGCGTGCTTTAACATAGAATATCTGTCACTGTCAAAATATTGACTACATAAATAGATATGAGGTTAGTAACAAATACGAAATTAATTAGTTGCACACCCAATAAATATATTGGTCGCGATATAATAACTCCGACTTAAGCAGTTTCAAATTAGAGTAATAAGATAAGCGGTGTGCTGTCTCCATTGCTCTGGTGCATGGTAATCGATCCTCTACTCACCACCTTAAACGATTCGGGAGTCTACGCACAGCATATGCGGACGATGTTGCTTGTTTGGTAACAGGCCCTTCGCTTATGAACATCTGCAGGAAAGTGCAGAAAACTCTGGATCGGATTGACACTTGGTGCTGTGCGAATGGGCTATCGCCAAATCCCGCCAAGACTGGTATTGTCCTCTTTACCAGAAAGAGGAAGCTTGATGGACTCGTTCTGCCAAAGCTAAAAGGTGGCGCAATCCAGCTATCCAAAGAAATTAAATATCTTGGAGTAATCCCCGATAGTAAGCTCCTATGGAAATCCCACGTTGAAACAAAGGCATCAAAAGCGCTGACAGCCTTCTGGCAGTGCAAAGGTGTCTTTGGGAAAACGTGGGGTCTCTCTCCTAGCAAGGTCCTATGGATCTACACGGCTATGATAAGACCCATTATCACCTATGCATCAGTGGTCTGGATGAGCAGACTATCCCTAGTGGGAGTCAAGAGGACCTTATCGAGACTACAACGCACTGTGGCCATCTGTTGCACCGGAGCTTTTCCGACTACTTCAGGCCCGGCACTAGATGCTCTGATTGGTTTACCACCACTTGATGCTTTCATCCGAGGAGAGTCCTTGAAGGCCATCTGCAGACTGAAACACAGTGGGAACTGGTACGGCCCTTGTCCGGCATTGGAACACAGAGACGGCATGGACATCGATCCAACGATTCTCTCCATGCCCCTTGACTGCATGCCATCAAGGGTCGTACTTGAAAAGAGATACAGTGTAGTGCTACCAGAGGCTCAGTTGTGGGGAGACTCAGAAAATGAGCGCGGCAAACACTGTTTTCGCATTTTTACGGATGGCTCCAGGACCAAGCATGGCTCCGGCTCTGGAGTCTACGTGGAATCCAGCGGGACAAAACTGCACTTTGCTCTTGGAATGCATGTATCTTTGTTTCAAGCGGAGGTGTATGCAGTTCAAGAAGCGATGAACTTTGTTGTGGAAAAACGATGGAGAGGCAGATCTATATGTGTCTGCAGCGACAACCAAGTTGCGCTTATGGCCTTAGACAGCCCTCAAACCACATCAGGGGTAGTGAAGTCCTGTAAATTCAGGCTGAACTATGTCGGTAGACATAATAGCCTGATGCTAACATGGGTCCCGGGACACGTGGGCATCGCGGGTAACAAGACCTCTGACTCCTTAGCTAAGATGGGCTCTGAGGCCGATTTCTTTGGCCCAGAGCCCGCTTTGCCACTCTCCTCTGCGGCCATCACGGCCACGGTTAGCAAATGGGTAACTACCACCCACAAGCGAGCTTGGCAGGCTGAGAGAGGCTGCAGATGGACAAAACTGATGTTACCTGTCATGTCCGATCGACTGTCGCAAACCCTTCTGTCATTAGGCAGAGGGGAGTGTAGACGGCTGGTTGGACTGATGACGGGCCACTTTCTGTGGGCAAAGCACATGGAAAGGTTGGGCATCTCAGACAGTGTACTCTGCCCAGCTTGTGAAGAGGAGGATGAGACGGTGGACTACTTCCTGTGTGTCTGCCCCGCCTTCGCTCGAATCAGGTTTGAGGTCTTTGGCACTGATGTGTTAAGAAGCGACCATCTTGGTTCCTTGGCACCACAAGATCTACTCAGATTTCTTCGGAGATCGGGTAGATTTAAAGAAAATTAAAAGAGAACCCAAGTGTAGTACAATGGCCTCAATTAATGTCTGAGTGCTGCTAGCAAGAGTTGTCCCGACAAAAAAAAATAAGATTTATTTGCTGCTAATACTTTGTCATTTATTGTCAATGGATATATCTATATTATAATGGCTGATTTTGATATCCAAACAGGTAAATTCTTGCACATTCTCGAATGCATAGTCTCCGATCAGCAGGTCATCATGTCTTAAATAGGAACTCGACCGAATCAAAAACTTCGTTTTTTCTGTATTAATTTTTAGGCAGGAATTTCGTACTTTTTTCTAGTTTTTCAAACGCACTCTCTAATTCACTCCTGCTTTTCGCCATGATAAGTATCTATGATATATCATCTGCATATGCACAAAGCTGGAACCGCCGCGTAATTGCTGTGTGCAGGACCAGATTGAATATCAATGTTGATAAAGAGTCTCCCTGTTTAACTCCCGATATAATAAGAAATGAGTTAGAATACTCTCCTTGCAGAATGACCTTCGCCGTGGTATTTGTAAGCGTCATAATAGAAAGCTCAATTAGCTTTAACGGGATGCCTATAGACTGTAGCAAAAATTTGATATGCCAATCATTTTCTTATCTTCATAATTTTTCACCGAAAATTTCACTTTTCATCAGCAAACGAGCGCAATTCACAAAGTGTAGCGCCTTGGATAGTCACACATGTTCGAACAAATCAAAAATTTAAAATTGAATTTTCAATTACAAGCACTTGGAACTACAGGCAAGCATAAATACATACATGGCGTATGAGTAACATATTTTGTGCCTGTGTGCATGCAAAAGCGTGTAGAACGAAAGTTTGATTGGAAATCGGTAGGCGGTTTGGAAGGAAATATGAAATTTTGGTTCAACAAAAGCTGTTCAATGGATTTGCAACTTTCGTATCTGGGGACGAAGTTTTTGTTTTCTAAAATTAACTCAACGGAACTTTCTTATTTTTATTTCCTGAATGTATTTTTAGAACACAAATTTTTCCCTTCACTAATACTTTGTATCACTTTTAAATAGAAATTTTAAGGTAAATAGAATGTAGGTTAGCTGTGGAAGTTTAAGATCACTTATACAGAAAATGTTCATGGTTTGTTGGTGAAATTATAAGGGAAGATGACATTTTTTATAACATTCAATGCATGAATTGGATGAAATGTACACTTGTGTTCAATATAGTAGTAACGTGACATATTGCAAAGTTTTGACTGTTTATTTGTTATTTTTTAAGAATTAGGTTTTGTATCCTAGCATTAAGAACCACCAAACTTTACATGAAATTTTGAAAAATTTAAAAGATTTTCATCACAAATTTCAAACCGTTTAGTTAGAGTCTTTAAAAAAAATTGTGGGTATAGAATAAGGTAGCCCATACAGTTAGTAAGTTAGTTTAAATGGCTGCCCATGCAAAAGCCCACTTGGAGAAAAAATCACTTTGTGAGAGGAAAACTGAGCTCAAAGAACAAAACAGAGAGGAAAATGGAAGGGGGTATTTGGGTGAGAGGAGGCTGATGACCAATTCCATTTCCATTAATCGCTTTAAACTAGTGATCAAATTCATCAGGTGTGAACATCTAATCCTGCCACATCCGCAAGTGTGGCAACAAAGTAAGTTCCAAGTTTACTTAATCATAGTCCGGTGAAAGCGGGGCAGCTGAAAAGAATTCTCCAGACAGCTACTGCAGAGAGAATACGAGGCAATACCCAATCTCACAGCATGGATATCTAACGGACAATGTCTAGTGGGGCATCTGCAAGGTTCGAGGGCTGCCACTTTGTTAGATTTAGAAGTTCCCTTGTGCACCTTCGATCTACCCGTCACCACAAGGATATCGAGAGTTCGCACATTTGCGCACTAACCCTGAGCTCGCGGAGTTAACGTGAAGCCCACCTCTTCAGGAGCACCACACAGGCCAGCCCAATCCTCTCATTTCACTTGAAATCCCTCCCGAGGATGCCATTTCTAATTAGTTAATCCGCCCAATAACTTCTCCCAAATGAGCCTAATACTCGGATGTAGTCGAGAGAAAAGTCAGGCATTTTCCGACGAATTTCGAGTGCAACGAGGCTAATGATCCAATTGGGCATTGACAGTCAAATTAAATGTTTATTTCCGTTTTTTCAAGGGTAATCATCCCACCCACTGCTTCTTTGATTGCGGTTACCTCCGCTTGGAAAACACTAAAGTGGTCGATAGCCTGAATTTGAGCTTGATGGGAAACTTTTCAAACAATACTCCTCCCCTCCATCTCGTATGTCCAATGTCGAGCCATCCGTTGTAACTCTCTCCAAATCTAACCTGCACCCTATTCCTTGACGGAATATGAATGGAAAAAGGTGGAGCTCGGACCCAACGAGGATGTGCGTTGATCAGTTACAATGAGGATGAGCTCAAAGTTTTCAAGCCGACTGTAGTGTCCGTACCTTAAGTCTAGCTTGTGGCCCGAACAACTCAATCGAATTGCGGCACGTGTAGGGGTATTTTTGCCTGCGATGTCAACAAATGCACATTCAGCTTTGCGTTAAACGCTAGAGGAGGTTGGGTTCGAAACACCTCACTGATTTTAATGAAGACAGACCTTTGGACTCTCTCCAGCTTTTTAACCGCCTCATCCTCTCCAGCGAGTTCCACGAGAAAAGGAATTCATACAAAGCGTCTGCTATCTTCTTAAACCTCTCTTCACTATTGATCTTCCACCTTAGCCCTCTGTCAAGGACTAGTCCTAGGTAGTACAGCCTATCTTAGAGCTCTAACGGAAGGCTCGCCATTGAGGGGAGTTAAGATATTTTACATCACCTCGTGAATAAGACGAGCTCCGTCTTCAGAGAATTTACAGAAAGGCGAAATCTGAGGTTCATTTGGCAATTACGTTTCAATTCATCAGCATGCATCAATTCGTATAGAATATCTAAAAACCTCCATCTGACAATAAGTGCCATGTCATCCACGTAGGCAACCACATTGAAGCCTCTCCTCCCCAGCTCCTCCAGAAAGTCGTTTAACACAACAACCCAGAGTAACTTTGAGAGAACGCCGCTTTGCGAAGTGTTACTACTCACCTTCCTGCGGAGAGATGCGCCGCTTACTCTGCGACTGTCCTCTCGCTGAGCATTTTGTAAATCTGATAAGACCTGTTCCCTCCGTCAGTTTATAATTAGAGACCTGGTGATTGTTTCCGGGAGAACATTATCAAAAGCACGCTTAGAATCATGGCAGGCACTTGCTATGAGCTCGCATAGAATTTTGGTTAAATATAGTATTCACGTTATTTTTTTTATGTTTTGTCTTCCATGTAACGAATGATCGAAATTTTGCTGATAAGGGGAAAATGGAGATGTTCGCCAGTAAGAAAAAATTATCAAAAACCAACGCGAATTTTGTGCCCCTTTAAATGGGTACCAAAATAAATGAGATGTAAAATTGCATGCTCGAATTTTTTTTGGAAATTTTTTAAAAACATTAAAAAATTTTATGTAAACTTTTTTGATTAAAAAAAAAATTTTTTTCCAGTCGGATTAATTTGTTTTATATAAATGAAGCTTAAAAAAATTAAAAATAATATAAAAATTATGAAAGTTTGTTGATTTAAAAAAAATGTAAAAAACAAAAATTTAAAACAATTAAAAAGAAAATTTCATTAAAAAAAAATTTTTTGGCAGTCGAAGAAATTTTTTAAATTTTTTCTTAATTTTGTAATTAAAAAACAATTTTTTTTTAATATTATTAAATTTGAAATTTTGATGAAACTTTTTTGACTAAAAAAATTTTTGTTTTTGGCAGTCGGATTACATTTTTTTATATAAATGTAGCTTAATAACATAAAAAAATGATGAAAGTTTGTTGATTTAAAAATATTTAAAAAAATTTAAAAAACAAAAATTAAAAAAAAAGAAAAAATTTTTAATTAAAAAAAATATTTTTTTTAATTTTATTAAATTTGAAATTTTGATGAAACTTTTTTGACTAAAAAAATTTTTGTTTTTGGCAGTCGGATTAAAATTTTTTATTTAAACGTAGCATAAAAACTTGAAAAAAAATGATGAAAGTTTGTTGATTTAAAAATATTTAAAAAAATTTAAAAAACAAAAATTAAAAAAAAAGAAAAAAAATGTTTAATTAAAAAAAAATATTTGGCCGTCGGAGTAATTTTTTTAATTTTTTTCTTAATTTTGTACAATTTTTTTTTTTAATTTTATTAAATTTGAAATTTTGATGAAACTTTTTTGACTAAAAAAATTTTTGTTTTTGGCAGTCGGATTAAAATTTTTTATTTAAACGTAGCATAAAAACTTGAAAAAAAATGATGAAAGTTTGTTGATTTAAAAAAATTTAAAAAAATTTAATAAAAAAAATTTTTTTTGGCGATCGGAGTAATTTTTTTAATTTTTTTCTTAATTTTGTAAACAATTTTTTTTTTTAATTTTATTAAATTTGAAATTTTGATGAAACTTTTTTGACTAAAAAGGTTTTTGTTTTTGGCAGCCGGATTACATTTTTTTATATAAATGTAGCATAATAACATGAAAAAAATGATGAAAGTTTGTTGATTTAAAAAAATTAAAAAAATTTAAAAAACAAAAACTAAAAAAAATTATATTAAAAAAAAATATGTTTAATTAAAACAAAATATCTGGCCGTCGGAGTAATTTTTTTCTTAATTTTGTACAAATTTTTTTTTTTTTAATTTTATTAAATTTGAAATTTTGTTTTGGGCAGCCAGATTACATTTTTTATATAAATGTAGCTTATTAACATGAAAAAAATGATGAAAGTTTGTTGATTTAAAAAAATTTTACAAACAAAAATTTAAAAAAATTAAAAAAAAAAATTTTTATAAAAAAACACTTTTTTGGCAGTCGGAGTAATTTTTCGTAATTTTTTTCATAATTTTGTAAAAAAAATTTTTTTTTTAATTTTATTAAATTTGAAATTTTGATGAAACTTTTTTGACTAAAAAAATTTTTGTTTTTGGCAGTCGGATTAAAGTTTTTTATTTAAATGTAGCATAAAAACTTGAAAAAAAATGATGAAAGTTTGTTGATTTAAAAAAATTTTAAAAACAAAAATTTAAAAAAATTAAAAAAAAAATTTTAATAAAAAAAAACTATTTTGGCCGTCGGAGTAATTTTTGTAATTTTTTTCATAATTTTGTAAAAAATTTTTTTTTTTTAATTTTATTAAATTTGAAATTTTGATGAAACTTTTTTGACTAATAAAATTTTTGTTTTTGGCAGTCGGATTAAAGTTTTTTATTTAAATGTAGCATAAAAACATAAAAAAAAAATGATGAAAGTTTGTTGATTTAAAAAAATCAAAAAACATGTTTATGTACACAATTAAAAAAAAAAGTTTAATTAAAAAAAAAAACAATTTTTTGGCAGTAGGAGTAATTTTGTTTTAATTTTTTTTTTTTTAATTAATTTCATAAACAAATTTTTTTCCCCAATTTTATTAAATCAACAAGGTTTTATCAATTTTTTGTTTTACTTTTTTTAAACTACATTTCAATAAAAGTTAAAAAAAAATTTAAAAAAGAAAAGAAATAAGCAAAATTTGCAATATGTCGCGCTGCTGTTATTTTGAGCCCAGGTATATTATAAATATGCACATCCGTAGGTTAGTACTCGTACTCCCTTAAGTTGGTTATGTCGCACTTTTTTTGCCTTTAACACTTCATGCACCAAGAACTTCAAGCACTCTTTATTATTTTACTCCTGTCACAGGTTTTCTTTTTACGTACCTACACACACACACATGCACACACGCTGTCATATTGAAATGCGCAAGTATTTGCACTCGAAATTGAATTAAATTGAAAGAAATGCACTGCAACTACAACGTGACATTGTTAACTTTTTTCCATTGGCATTGGCTGTTGCTGCTACGAATGCTGTTGCTAACTGACGATTGCCGTTGATGGCCACACTTGCCACACGCTGCTTTGGCCACTTGTTACGACGAACCGTTGTGATTTTTCCTTATAGCTTCGTATGTGTATGTGTAATGACACAGGTTGCATACATTTTCCGTTATGTGATTATGCAAATGACTGAGCTTAGGTGTTCTATGAAGAGCTTTTCAGCAGATTACCGTAGATGAGTTGAGATTTAGACTCTTCATGTGTCTAATGTGGCAGCTAAGATATAAAAGGAAAATACATTACTGAAGCAAAATTGTTAAGTAGTTTAAGGGGACAGATACCTGTAAAATTTCGAAAAAAAAAAAATTATAAAATGTTAATATAATCCTTTAAGAATATGTCAAACAATTTTTAGAACGTAAATTGAAGTATTTCTTATTTCTTTCTTATTTCGTCAACCGTGACGACTCTATTCTTTGCTTTCGAGCGCTGGGCGAGGCATAGTTACATTGCCGACTTTTTACCTGTCGCTTGAATCTCTTCACCTTTCTACCTGTCACGCCCGCATAAACGTAAATTTTACGGAAGTCGGCGTTCTGAAAATGATGACGCTGAACAGTCGAGTGCAAATGCGTGAAAATTATCCAGTTCTAATAGTGACGACATTCATTATTTTTGAAGTGAAAACTTCTTTATAATCGTTGGGAGTGATTTGAGACTCGATGAAACGAAAAAGCGACACTAAAAAGAGACATACATATAGAGCTTATAGTATATAACCTGCGAGAGAATGAGATAGAACACAGTTATACAGCGTTTCCTATTCTCCGTGTCCTCTTTGTGCGGTGCTTCGTAGCCTCCCCACTCTTGGCTACGAAGCGTTATATGTTGATACACGTATATGTGTGTGGCTGCGTACTGCTGAGCCACGCTAGTATAGTGAGTATTGCAGTATATATACTACACAGCCTATTACTTGCTTTGGTGTTTAGTTCAAGCGTCATACGTACATATGTATGTTTGTATGTATGCTAGTACGTATGTGTGCGCGTATTATATTCGTAAATATTGTCATTTTTAAATATTTACCGCAAAGAAAATAAAACTAAAAAAGAAAATAAAATATGAACTTTATAGCAATATTATAATTCTCTCTCAGTTTGTTTTACGGAAAGTTTCACTTCTATCGCGTCTAACCGTTAGACTGGTATTTTTTTACGTTGTTTACGGTGTTTACTGCGTTGTCAGAACTTGTTGTGTGTCGCGAGTATAAACAAGCAGTGAAATTCGAGGAGGCCGCCAATCGTGGATTGGGTTTCAAAATAGTTTTATTGAACTCTACCGTTTGGCGTCTCGCTCCAAAACACCTTCATTCCGGATCTAAAATTATTGAAATGGCCACATACATTGCTGCTGGATTATTCAATGATGGATATAAGAGGTGATTTTTTAAGAGCTATAGGAAAGTTTTTCAAAAAAATACACGTAAAATTTAGAAAAATTCTGCGTTCCGGTAGGTCGTTCGGCTTCAATTCTTGCACCAGCTGTATTTTGAAAGACTTCACACCTAAATCCTTTCGCAAAATTTTCCACGTTGTTGTGTAACAGAGGTCCAATTGCTGCGAACGGCGACGAATCGATAATTAATGGTCATCACTAACACCGCCGATACAGCTGCGATATTTTCTTCAGTTCGCACTCTACGTAAGCGTGTTGGTGGTTTGATGTCCAATAATGGAAATTTGTTTCTAAATTTAGTCACAATAGCTCGAATAGCCGCTTCAGTGGGTCGATTAAACTGACCATAAAATGGAAGAAGTGCGCGATAAACTTTCTTAACAGAAAACGCATTTTTAAAATAAAATTCAATGATTTGCAAGCGTTGTTCGTTTGTAAGACGATTCATGGTTAAATTATAGACCAAACTCAAGATGTTTGGCAGTGAAACAAAACACGAAACGTTCGTCAGCTGTTTAAACTAACTGTTTAAAAAGGTAATAGCTAAAAAATCACCCTTTACATCGATTTTACAAACAATGAACTCCTCAAATATAATAATTGGCCGACAGTGTAAATCTTACGCCGAAAAACTGGATGGAAAGAGAGTGATTCAAGGAAATCGGCTCAGCTCATTAGCCACTAATGAAGCGCGTAAAGTACGTCAACAGCAACTAATTGAACAGAATGAGTTCTACGAAGCTTCAGAAAGACAATTATATGGCGCTGGAATTCCTGATTAATCAGTAAGTCATAAAAATCATTGAATTTTCATGTTTTCAAACTTTAGACTCGTTTTTCTCAAAACAATATTTTTCGAATTGGCGTACACGATATGAATTTTGCACATTTTTTTTATGACATTACTGTCTATGTGAATTTACAAGTTTTCGAAGCAAAAACTGTAGGAAAATTCGCCCCAAAATTCATTTTTTAAGCATTTTATTCCGCGATTTTTTTTATATTTAATGTTAATTCATATAGAAATTATGACATTAATAAATAAAAAAAGTTTTGGTTTTTTGTATTCAGGTCACTGACGGTGATGCTACAATGCCCGCCGATTGAGAAGCCACGCTGCGACCTTCCTGGAAGAATTGAGTGTACATCCGCCATTTTAAATGATTAAAATTAAAAAAAACATATATATATTATTTTAATGTATAACTGTATGCCAATTTTGAAAAAAAATTGTTGAAATAATTTGTATATTTTAGTTACATGGCAACTTTATTTCATTCTCTTTAGACCTTCTGTCCTTCAGTCTTTTCTCAAGCTTATGCATGCAAGTAGGCTTTGCATATCAGTCTTGCTTTTGCCGTTACAAATAAAATACTGAATTGTTCTTTCACACGAAATCACGCGTTTTATTCAAAAAAAATATATTGACTTCTTCATTTTAAATAATTTTAATGAAAATCAGGGAAAATATGGTCGTTTACAGGTATCTGCCCCCTTAATTTTTATGGGTGTCTTTGTAGTATTCACTATTTTCCATAAAAACATTACTATAATTAAATAAGAAACAACTAAGTAGTCGAAATGTATCAATAAGTCCTAGAGCAATAGTCATTTAACGCAGTGTATATAATATTTTTATGCACGCACCAATCCAATACACAATTTTTGATAAGCCTGTGTACGTACACCTGTTTTTACAGCGCTTAATATGAGTGCACACACGCACACACAGAAAATATTTTTCCAGCACTTTAGCGGCTTTTAAAATTGTTGTTTTCAATTAAATAACATACAATGCAATTTTCAGCTCACTGCACACTCGCGCTTTATTGCCAAACAGTTTATTTTCGTTCCCTTTTATGGGGTTTTTTTTTTTGCTTTTCATGTGTAACTGAGTTTTTTTCGCTTTACGCTCGCATTATTAAAATTTTGCCGGCATTGCATATTGTGTTTTACTGCTATATTCACTGTTATTTTCACACAACAGTCGTGTTGGTATGTTATTTTGCTACCTTTTGGAAATTTCCTTTTTTATATTTCGATTTTATGCAATTCTCACTGCTATAAATGCACCCATTTTATTAGTTTTTGTTGGTGTATTTATTATTGCTTTTTTTACATGGCTTCCAATTTTATATTTTCTTCCGACTGTTATCGTTCTTGTTGCTCTTTTCGGTTAATTGGTTTTTTTCCAGGTTTAGCATTGCTTGTTGTTCTGTTGTTGGAACTGTGGTCGGCGCTCGCACTACCGGCGTGCCGTATTCACACTGGAGAGTAGTAAGACGGCGGAGCAGCGGCCACAAAAACACTCATACGTCCTATTGTGCAGCCAAAGGCGACAAACTGTGGTCTTATTGGTGTGCGTGTGGTGTGTGAGAGAATTGCCAAATATCTCCTCTTTCATATATGAGAATATGCAGGTGTGAGTAAAAGTGTGTAGGCTGTAGATTGTTCTTGTTTACAAGGTTGAAGACAATTATTTTATGCCTTTTTTTCTGCCTATTCTGCATTGAACTTAGGTTGTTTTAGTTATGAAAAATCCGATTACGAATGATGAATTGAGATTTTTAGAGCAAAAATAAAATACAAAATGTATATATTTTCAGTTCCATAGGAAAGGAAAATAGATGACCGCAGTTCTAATTTTGTAGTGCTTGGGGTGCAAAATATCGTGCTAAGCAATTTTATCTAGTTTTATTTTATTTTGCAAGATTTTCGCAATGGAAAATTTTAAATTTGAAAAAAACGCCTTTTTTAAGGCTTATACTTGAGGAGAGTTATGAGTTTTTTGAACCTCTTTGGTTGTGCCCTCCCAATAAGTATTTCGCTTGGTGTAGTCCCATAGTTTGGTGCTAGCAAACCTCCCTTAACCCTAACTCTTCACTCCTAAGCTTCTCCTTGAGGGTGTGTTATTTCATTGTAAGGAAGAGCCTGGGGTCCTGATGTCGGTAATGACGAGGCCGCAACCTCTCTTGCGTCCGCTACTTCTTTCACAGCTATACCCCTGTGTCCTGGGACCCCAATTAGCCAGATGCGGTTGTGCGTACTTAACAGATTTAGTTTCTCGATACACTGAAGACTTCATCTCACAGGATGACAATGTCTTCAGTGCCACCTGACTGACGCTCAGAATGGCAATTCGCTCATTCCTTAAGTTCCTGTATAAATTAATCTCTACACATAGACAGATGCCTTACACCTCCGCTTGGATGGTGCTTGAAAAACTAACCTCAGTTGTTGGTATTTCCGAACAGTAAAGCTACTGATCGCCATTCAATTGGGAGTGGCCAGGACGATTCTTCTATATATGGTTCAAGCAGCTCACAACTTCCGGGACTAGCCCAACTATCTGAGTAGCTCGGAATACTCATTCGGGAGCGAGCCAACGTGAGAACGTGCGCTGATTTTTGGGACCCACCACGTAAAAATTCCTCCCAATGAAAATACCGACAAAGGTATGGCGCAGAAGCGTGGACGATAACAATATCCAAGAAAGATTCAGCGGAAGATTCTTAGGCCTTTGCACGTTAGTGACGGTGAATATCGCAGGCGATGGAACGATGAGCCGTATGAGCTTTACGACGACATAGACATAGCGCAGCGAATAAAGATCCTGTGATTACGTTAGCTGGGTCATGTCGTCCGGATGCATACAAATGATTCAGCTCTGAAAGTATTCGATGCGGTACCAGCTGGTGGTAGCAGAGAAGGAGGAAGGCCTCCTCTGCGTTGAAAAGATCAGGTGGAGAAAGACTTGGCTTCACTCGGTGTGTCCAACTAGCGACGGTTAGCACGAGAAAGAAACGACTGACGCGCTTTGTTAAACTCGCCCAAATCGCGTAAGCTGTTATCGCGCCAATTATAAAGAAGGGCACAGTAATCCTGGGAAAAAAGACGATAACAACAGAATAACTGAAACTTGGGGAATACAGTAAGATAAGAGAAACTAAAACCATAATCACTGACCTTGGAAACTTCACTACGCTAATCGAACAAGGCGAGTCCCACGACAGTCGAGTCTGTGTTACTTGAACGACGCGGATTTATATCCGGCCAAACGTTTATAAGAAATGTTTGTGCTATTATAATCCTAATAGTGCAAATAAAAAATAAAAAAGTCTGTTAAATCTTAAATTTAACGTTGAGAAGAATTTGGGTCACAAAATAAACTTTTTTTTATTATTCCCCCGTCATTTTCCACATTACGCTTCGTAGCAATCGAACGAGCTAATCTTTACCGAAACTTAGACAGAAACTTTTATATGTATGTTTGTATTTAGATACAAAAATAATAATAAATACGCTTTTAACCCTTTCAGAAACTTTTCCCAACCAATACTTAAAAACACACCCACCGACTCAACCGATGATCACCACACTTTTGCTTACACTTTGCGGCAAACTTGGAAATCTTCCTTTGGCAAATAGGCAATAAAATAAATAAATAAACTGATAATGTTCGCACTTGATGTGTCAAATATTTGTATGGGTTTAGGGTAAATGTTTCCTTCACACCCACACATACACACACACACTCACACAAACGCGCATACTCGTATGCGTACACACAAAGTAAGATTTTGCGCTCGCTTTAAGTTTGCGTGGTGGCAGTGGTTCTTTACTTTGTTGTGTATTAGAACAAAATTTGTGCAAGTACAACAAGACAGGGATAATGAAATTGATTTAAGAGAAAGTTGAAAAGCAACGTAGAAAAAATGAATAACTTTTTTTAGCATAGAGGAGCTAACTTTTGTGTAACTTTTGCAACCGCGTTGTGAAATTATTATGAAAAATAGAAAAAAAAACATTTTTAGTCGCTGTTTCGTTGCGTATTTTTTCACTTACTTCAACAAGTAAATTTTGTTTCTTGCTTATTATTTTATTCGCCTATCATAAAAAGTGCTGGGTGGTGCAAAATTAGTCATCCAATTATAACTACAGTAGACTCGAACGGTGCGTGATTACCATTCGGAATTCACCGAGAGGTCGTTGGTTCGAATCTCGGTGAAAGCAAAATTAATAAAAACATTTTTCTAATAGCGGTCGCCCCTCGGCAGGCAATGGCAAACCTCCGAGTGTATTTCTGCCATGAAAAAGCTCCTCATAAAAATATCTGCCGTTCGGAGTCGGCTTGAAACTGTAGGTCCCTCCATTTGTGGAAGAACATCAAGACGCACACCACAAATAGGAGGAGGAGCTCGGCCAAACACCTAACAGAAGTGTACGCGCCAATTATTTATTTTGTTTTTTTTAGACTCGAACTAATTCGTGCCGGAGAATCACAACCAGCGATGGTTCGTGAGCTCGAGCATCTTAACCCGTTCGTCCCGAGTGGTTCACATATGTACCAGCACTTTTAAATGTACCCTAAAAGCTTTAAATTACACTAGAGACGGTATACAATTGCACCGCCTGGTAACCCTGTTGCGAAGTTTGCCTTATTTAGTATTTTTTAGCCAAAAAAGTGGTAAACCAGAAGTGTAACTACAAACTTTTGTAATATTTTGGAGCACAAACCCTATCAGAATAAAAGTATGTAAAGTTGATGTTGTATCTGATTCGTATTGACATTTTATTGACTACTAAAGTTTGTGGTACATGTATGTATGTACCAACAGTATGTAGATTCAGCTGGTACATATATGTACCATCAGGTGTGTTGGCAAAGTCTCTTTTACTTCAGGACGATGATCGAAAGAAACAGACGACTACGAACCAAGCGGAGATGAAACATTATCTTCATCTAATGAAATTGACGACGAAATGGACCTTGAAACAGAAAGTGAGAGCGACCACAACCAAATTGATTTTGAGCAGCCTTCAACACCTGAGTCGGCACAGCGGGCTCTGCAGTAATCCAGAAAATCAGCCACTGAATTTGAGCCTGAATTTGTTCATAACAATCGTATTCTTGATTGGATAATGCCAAGCGACTTATTTAGTACTGCCAAAATTATTCCACCAGAAAGGCCCTGTGAAATACTGAGCAATATCTCAAAGCAATCCACTGCATTGGAGATTTTCCAAAAAATGTTCCCTCATTCCTTATGTTTACTCATAGTAGCTTGTACTAATCAGCGTTTGGAGTTATTTAACCAAACAAGAGGCAAACACCTGATCAATAGCTTACCGATAAGGGAGAAATCCAAAAAAATTTAGGCTGTATGCTCATCATGTCGTACAATAAACTACCAGCGCTAAAGCACTATTGGAGTCAAAAAGAGGCCATGGGCAATCGAACTATTGAAAGCTGTATTTCTCGTGACAGATATACGGTCCTTACTTCCAAATTATACTTTTCAGCACCTAGTAAGCCTCAAAATGCATCAAAATCTTGCTATGTCGATGACTTAATTTCTTGTTTCAAGCACACTTTTAGTAAATGTCGCCAAGACAGTCCACAATCAAAGTATAGATGAAAGCATGACTAAATTCAAGGGCCGTTACTCACTCAAGCAATACTCGTATATGCCTTTGAAGCCAGTCAAACGTGGTATCAAACTATGGCTACGTTGTGATGCAGATTCTGGATATACATATGACCTTAATGTGTACGTTGGTAAAGGTTCAGAATCAAGTGTTGATTCATTAACTCTTGGAGAAAGAGTTGTGAAGACATTAGCTTCTACAATAAAGGCTTCAGATGTAGTTCTATGCTTTCATCGCTTTTTTACAAGTGTAAATTTATTGCTGCTGTTGGCACTTGCATGGCTAACCGCAAAAATGTTCCAGCAATGCCAGGAAAACTTAAACGGGGAAAAGCACTATTTTTGTGTACTGATACGGGACTTATGTGTACAAAGTGGCAAGACACAAAAGAAGTGTTGTTAATGACTAATTGTCATAAACCGAATATGACTAAAATTTCAAAAAAAGACAAGTCAGGTCATCAAGTGGAAATAGACTGTCCCGAAGCAATTGCATTCTATCGACAGGAAATGGGCGGAGTTGATCGGGCTGATCAATTCATAAGCCTCTAGAATCATGATAGAAAGTCTACCAAATGGTGGAAGAAAGTCTTTTATACTTCGCTTGGTATGTGTACAACCAACGCATGGATACTTTACAACCATTTGAGGCGTAAAAATGAGAAAGCTCCTTATCTTACATATGTTGTGAATCTTGCTGAAGAACTGATTGCAGAAGGGAAGAAGACTGGAAGGATTGCCATTACCAAGAAGAGGTACTCTTTCCAAGAAGAAAAAACATTTCGAATGTAATGTTCCATTATGTAAAGATTGTTTCAAGCTTTATCACACAAAATAAGTGATATTTTGACGTGATAACGTCTTATAATTCGATTTAACAGGCTGCACGCACGAAAAAATGTGTCGTTACCTTGCTCATTAGTGTTACCTTGCACATTGCGGTTACCTTGCTCATTTGTCGTTACCTTTCTCATTGCCGTTACCTTGCTTGAACAGCATGTTATGTTATGTTATTTTATGTTATGTTATGTTATGTTATGTTATGTTATGTTATGTTATGTTATGTTATGTTATGTTATGTTATGTTATGTTATGTTATGTTATGTTATGTTATGTTATGTTATGTTATGTTATGTTATGTTATGTTATGTTATGTTATGTTATGTTATGTTATGTTTGTTATGTTATGTTATGTTATGTTATGTTATGTTATGTTATGTGATCCCCGACGAAGTTCCAATCAAATGACGAAAGAACTGAAAATATCTGACCGTAGCATCCGCCGCATACTGAAAACTGATCTCAAAGTCAAGCCTTACAGGATCCAAAACGCGCATGATCTCACACCAAAGCAGCAACAAGTCAGACTTGAGAGAGCGAAGAAGTTGCTTCGCTTGGTCAATTTCAGAACATTGTGTTTTCTGACGAGAAAATTCGTAAATTCCCAAAACGAAAAGGTATATTTGACCGACCGTTCATACGAGAATTTGAGTAATCGATTGGTCACCAGGAGGCAGCACCCGCCACAGGTAATGGTTTGGACCGCTATAATCGCAGATGGATGCTCTCCAATCGTTTTCATCAAACCTGGCGTCAAGGTAAATGCGAAATATTATCGGTAAAGTATTCTGGAGATTGCTTTGAAATCGTGGGCATACAAGCATTTTGGTGGTAGACCATGGACATTTCAACAGGACTTGGCGCCGTCTCACAAAGCTCGAATGAACCAAGAATGGTTAAAAAACAACGTTCCGAACAAATCCGTTGGATTATTGTCTTTGGGTTATTTTGGGGAGAAAAGTTCGATCTATAAGATTCACCAAAATACCTGCAAGTCACATTCGGGCAGCTTCCGATTAATTTCTGCACCATCTAAAGGTCATAGTCAAGGCAAAAGGTGGTCATATCGAGCAAAAGTAAATTGATTTTTAACTTTGTATTATTTTCACACATTTTTTACTTTGAATTGAATAAAACTAATTTTCCAAACTAAGCCACAAGCCGTTTCAAAAAAAGAGTCCAACGGTGGTTTAAGAGAGTCACGTACAATTCTTTCAAATTATGCTTGAAGTGGAAAAAATAATTTCATGCCAATTCAAACCCTAAAGCTAAACTGTTCACAATTTTCCGCACAAAATTGTTCAAATGTTTTCTTCACATCACATTTTATTACCCAATTATTTAGCTGCGCCACCTGGGATAAACAAATTTTCCAATAAAAAAAATATATTTTTTTTTTTATTTTTCTCTTTTAGTGCCCAAATATTCCTGCCGCATTTTGTTATAAAACCACTTAAAAGTGTTTGTGTGCTGTATTGCAAGAATGCTCTTTAATTTATCTATTTGGAGAAGGAAACTAACTTCTTTGTAGATAAATAAAATGTAGAAATTTGCAGAAATCAACCAACTAAGTCAGTCGCATAGTTGGGCCGCACTACACAGCTCCAAAGCCACCAAACAATTTCATGAATCGATCGACTACGAGTACCACAAATTTCTAAGCAAAATTTTGGTAAAAGTATGAAAGAAAAAAAATTAAATATCCAAATAAAAATGGTAAAGTTGCTTAGATTTCCAACATTTCTTTCATTTCCGTTTGTCAGCTTGTCAATGGCCTGTTGCTGCTGCTCCAGTTCGATTTCCCATTTGAAATATATTTTTGATTTTCCTTGCAATATTTCGGCGCTGCAAATGCCTTTTGGGAGTTGGATAAATACGAAAGCAAAAGCGTGCAAAAAAAAAACAACAAAACGAAAATTTTCTTGTGCTTTCGAAATTCACAAATGGCAAATACGATTGCTATTGTATGCGCAGAGCGGTATTTGCTACTGAACGAATACAACTGCATGCAAGCATACATAGACGCAAACATACACATACACATACATACTTGAATTGACGATATGTAATTGTGTTGTGTATATTGTCCAATCAAATGTGCTCTCAATATGCACACTCACACAGTTACACACATGCAGGCGCACAAATACCGATACATACGTTTAAATATACTTTTTCCAGCTATGCATTTATGTTGTCAGCATCACTTCGTAAAATTCATCGAAAATATCAAATGCTCGCAAGCATTTCTCTTACAAAAGGGGAAATTAAATTGGTTAGAGTGGATTGGCAAAAAGTGGCGCTGGAATTGGCTATTTAAGTGAAGATAAAAGTATAAATTCTATTAGTACAAAACTCTTGTAACTGTATGAGCATAAATGTGCACATACATTTATACTAGGTGCATTAGGATGGTCTCCAAAAATACACCTTATGCTTTATTTAAAAAGTGATACTTTTTTTTTCTTTAATTTTTAATTTTTTTTATTTTTTAATTATTTATGTTTTTTAATTCTAAAAATTTTAACACAATTTTTACATAAAAAGAAAAAAAGAGATAATTTTTTTATCTTTATTTTTTTAATTATTTTTGTTCTTGTATTCTATTTATTTTTTTCTTTTAATTTAAAAATTTTTAAAACAATAACACAATTTTTATATAAAAAGATGAAAGGAATTACTTTTTTTTAATTTCTTTATTTTTTCAATTATAAACTTTTTATTTCTTAATTTTAAATTTTTAAAATTTTTAACTAATTTTAATATAAAAGAAAAATAAGAGATATTTTTTTTAATTTCTTTATTTTTTTAATTATTAATTTTTTATTTATTTTAATTTTTTAAATTTTTAACACAATTTTTATATAAAAAGAAAAGAGAGATACTTCTATTAATTTCTTCATATTTTTACTTATTAATTTTTTATTTTATTTTGTTTTTCTTTTAATTTTTTTTTAAATTTTTCAAAAAAATTTTATAAACAAAGAAAAAGGGATATTTTTTAATTTATTTTATTTTTTAATTATTAATTTTTTATTAATTTTGTTTTTTTAGTTTTTAATTTTTTTTTTATTTATATAATAATTTCTGTTTTCTTATTTATTTTTTGAGATTTTTAAGTTTTTACAATTTTAAACAAAATTTTTATATAAAAGGAAAACAAAGATAATTGTTTTTTGAATTTTTATTCTTTTTAATATTTTTTTTTTTTATTTTTTGTTCATTTTTTATTTTTTTTAATTTTTAAATTTTTAACACAATTTTTATATAAAACGAAAAAAAGAGATATTTATTTTTAATTTCTTTATTTTTTTAACTAGTTACTATTATTTAATTATTATTATTTTTTAATTTTAAATTTTTAAAATTTTCAACACAATTTTTATATGAAAAGAAAAAAAGAGATATTTTTGAATTTGTTTATTTTTTAATTATTAAATTTTTACATTTCGTTTTTTTTTTAATTTTGAAATTGTTAAAATCCTTATCACAATTTTTATATAAAAAGAAGAAAGAAATAATTTTTTTTTTTAATTTCTTTAATTTTTTAATTATTAATTTTATATTTTTTTTTAGTTTTTTTAATTTTTAAATTTTTTATTTATTGTTTTCTTTTTGATTTTTAAAATTTTGAACACAAGTTTTATATAAAAAGAAAACAACCATCATTTTTTTTTAATTTCTTTATTTCTTTAATTTTTTATTTTTTGCTTATTTATTTTTTTTAATTTCTAAATTTTTAACACAATTTTTATTTAAAAAGAAAAAAGAGATAACTTTTTTTAAATTCTTTAATTTTTTAATTGTTAACTTTGTAGTTTTTATTTAACTTTTATTAATTGAAAATTTTTTATTAATTTTTTTTTTATTATATAAATTTTTAAGACAATTTTTATATGAAAAGAGATATTTTTGTTAAGTTCTTTTTTTTTTAATTATAAATTTTTTAGTTTCTTTTTAATTTTTAAAATTTTTAACACAATTTTTATATAAAAAGAAAATGTTTTAATTTATTTATTTTTTTATTATTAATTTTCTATTTTTTTTTTAATTTTTTAATCTTCAAAATTTTTAATTTAATTTTAATTAATTAATTTTTTTCTTATTTCTTTAATTTTTTATTTATTAAATTTTTTTTTTAATTTTTAACACAATTTTTTTATTTTGGATTTTTTTTATAATTTTTAAAAGTATTTTAAATATTTTTTTGTTTTTAAATAAAACATAGGGTATCATGTTTTGGACACTTGTCAAAGAAAATCAAAAGAGATGATTAAATAATATCGATTTGGGCACATTTTATACACAATTTACGGAAAAGTAAATTTTTCCCGTCAGAGTTCAATGGTAATTTTTAAGGCGCCGACAGCGCGAGTAAATATTAAATAAAAACAAAAATAAAAAAGAATTAAAAAAAAATAAAAATAATAAAAAATTTAAAAAATAGACATCTAATTCTTTTGGCCATAGAACAAATTTAGGAGGTAGGTGAAGGTTCTGTGGTTGCCACTTTTCAGAAGTGTGCAGAGAAAATCCACTTAGACCAGGAGTCTAATTGTGATTATCCACTAATTTGTACTTAAAATCCCCATCTAATTCTTAAAGTGGGAACGTATAAATATTAAATAAATATGCAAATAAAAAAATAGATATCTAATCCTTTCGGTGATACAACAAATTTAGTGGCTAGGCTAATCTACGGTGGTTGCCACTCTTCACAAATGTGCAGAGGCATTCACTAATTTGGACTCAAGCTGCCCCTCTAATTCCTAAAGTGAAGAAACCTCCTTAGGGGATACTTCGTAACTTGGATCTGACACTGCAATCGTATGTCGGTTTTGGCCGAATCTAAAACATTGCGCCATCTAGCTCGGTTCGCTGCTTGCTGGCGCCAGTTGGTCACAGCGAATATTCAGATTAGGTCTTCCTCTTCCTCGTCGCCCTCTCGAAGGACTGGCGTGCCGGAGAACTTTTGTTCATACTCGAGACACGGCCAAGCTAGCACAGCCGCTGTATTTTGACACGCTTCACTACGTTCACATCTCGGTAAAGCTCATACAGCTCGCTGTTGATTTATGTTGATTATGATTTCGCGTTCTCACAGTTCAAAAATAAGATAGGAGCTTACAATTTTCTTGGACACACGCCAGTTGGACACACCAAGTAAAGCCAACTCCTTCTCCATCTAATCTTTCCAAAGCAGGACTTTCTCTTCCTCTGCTACCACCAGCTGATACCGCATCGAACACTTTTACTGACGAAGCGTATGTATCCATGCGGATGACATGACCCAGCCAACGAAGCTGCAGGATCTTTATTCACTGCTCTATGTCTATGTCGTCGTAAAGCTCATTCTGGTCAATGCCCCATCGCCTGCGATACTAGCCGTCACCAACTTGCAAAGGTACTAAAATCTTCTGCAGAATCTTTCTTTCAAATACTCCAAGGGACGCCTCATCGGATGTTGTTATCGTCCACGCTTCTGCACCATACGTTAGGTCGGGCATGATGAGAGTCTTGTAGAGTGTTAGTTTTGTTCGTCGAGAGAGGACTTTGCTACTCATTTGCGTACTTAGTCCAAAGTAGCACTTGTTGGCAAGAGAGATTTTTCGTTGGATTTCAAGGCTGACATTGTTATCGGTGTTAATACTGGTTCTTAGATAAACGAAGTCTTTTACAACCTCGAAATTATAACTGTCAACAATGACGTGGGTGGCGATACGCGAGTGCGCCGACTGTTTGTTTGATGACAGGAGGTACTTCGTTTTGACCTCGTTCACCACCAGACCCATTCGATTTGCCTCTTTATCCAGTTTGGAAAATGCAGAACTAACAGCGCGGTTGTTAAGGCCGATCATGTCGATATCATCGCCATACGCCACCAATTGTACGCTCTTATAAAAAATTGTGCCTGAGCGATTAAGTTCTGCGGCTCTCCAACATCAGGTTAAAGAAGTCACACGACAGCGAGTCGCTCTGTCTGAAACTTCGTTTGGTATCAAACGGCTCGGAGACGTCCTTCCTAATTCTGACGGCGCTGCTCGTATTGAGCAACGTCATCTTGCATAGCCGTATAATTTTTGTGGGGATACCAAATTCAAACATCGCAGCATATAGGCAACTCCTTTGCGTACTGTCAAATGTAACCTTGAAGTCGACGAAGAGATACTGTGGGTCGATTTTCCTTTCATGGGTATTTTCCAGGACTTGCCGTATTGTGAATATCTGTGGACGTTGACATATTCGAGTATATAATTGACGCGTGCATCCTTCGTTGGGTGTTTGGTCGAGTTCCTCTTCCGATTTATGATGCGCATTTTGATGTACCTCCAAAATGGAAGGACCTACAGTTTTATGCGGACTCTGAACAGGAGAGGATTTTTTATGAAAAACTTTTCATGGAAAAAATACACTGGAAAGTTTCTCGTTGCATGCCGGGGGGTGACCGTTATTCAAAAAAAATCATTTCGTGTTTCATGCCCACACTAGGTTGCGAATCCGGGCTTTACGGATTATTAGTCACGCACCAACACATTCGGCTATGGCGGCCACCAATTCCAAAACGCGGAGCAATGGAGACTATCGGTGACATAAAATCTGCATATGTCAAAAGGAGCGAACCCTGGACGCAGAAACCAATTGTGGTCACAACGCGGACACAAACGCGGCACAGATAGAGATATAAGAAAACGAACCTATAGCAGGAAGGTGCCTACAAATATGGTGAACCAAAGCGGGGGTGAAAAGAACTGGTCCACTTCACGGACGCCGTTCTGGGCTCTCCTAAAGTAATGCAAAAAGTAGTTCCGGGAAGGGAGTCTCCCCAGAAGAGGAGAAGGGATTGTTTTAGTGCCTACACCACTCAACGCAGTAGACGACGGTCGCTGTGAATGTGCAGGCATTTTAAGCCCTACGTCATCCACCAAAAAAGTCGCTCCAGCTCTGAAAGTATTGGATGCATACCTGCTGGTAGTGGCAGGGGGAAACAATCAAGTGAAGAAGTACTTGGCTTTACTTAGTGCTTCTAATTAGCGCCATTTAGCTCAAAGATGAACTTAGCCAAAATCATCTTGGCAATCAAGAAGAAGAAAAATCTCCCAGACATTGACGACATGAGCTTGGAAATTGAGGTTTCGTATACAAGAGAGTTAACTATCAGGCGCTTGACACTGTTGCCATGGGATAGCAGACATTTTTCTCCACTACAGTAAGCCCTCTTCTGTATAGTTGAAGCAAAAACCAAACAAATAAGTAATTTTTTCCATAAAATGATGCACACAAATACTTATGTACATACATGCATATACATACCTTGCAAACCATAAAACAGAGGCAGTTCTCATTAGTAGCAGGAAAATAGTTGAAACAGCAAATCTCAGAGTAGGTGACCACGCACTAGAATCTAAGCTGTACATCAAATATCTCGGGGTAATGATTGACCACAGGTTAAGCTTTAAACAGCATCTAACATACGCCAGCGATAAAGCAGCGAAGGCTGTAACTGCATTGACACGTATTATGATGAATACGAGAGGACCTAAGCAGGCTTCTAGGAACCAGTTAAGCTGACTGCACTAGAATTCGCCGAAATAAAAAAACATCGAGCGGATCCGGCACAGCTGACTAACCGAAGGACTGAACAGGAGCGAAGCATCCGTACTTGGCAGGAGGAATGGAGGAACTCCATGAACGGACGATGGACATATCGATTGATCCCGAATATCACAAGATGGATAAATCGAAAGCATGACCAGATAGATTTCTACCTGGCCCAAGTACTTAGTGGGCATAGATGCTTTAAGGCTTATCTGCATAGATTTAAGAACGAAGATGACCCGTACTGCACCTTTTGCGACAGTCTAGTTGAAGATGCAGAACATGTTTTCTTTGTCTGCCCTCGTTTCGAGCTGGAAAGAGTAGAATTGAGTGATAGGGTGGGGAAGCCAATAATGGTTAGCAACCTAGTAGATATCGTGCTTGACTAAGAAGAACATTGGTCCGCTGTCAGTAACATGGCAAGGTTGGTAATTACCAAGCTGCGTTGCAATGAATAACAGCGCAGATTGTTACGTAGAGGCAATAGGCCACACCCCTTCCCGTGAAGTAGTACCTAGTAATACTTAAAGGTATTAGGAATCACCAAATTGCGTCACGCTGAACAGCAGCGTAGATTTTCAAGTAGAGGCAATAGGCCGCTCCCTTCCCAGAATTAATACTTAACGATAAGTAAATACCAAACTGCGATGTGCTGAACATCAGCGCAGATTTTCATGAAGAGGCAATAGGCCGCTCCCCCTCCCGTGAAGTATTACCTAACGGTCGTCCCGCGGGAGGGAAACGGAGCAGGGTGGGGTTTTTAGTGGGTGAGTCGAAAGACAAGTCTCACACTTTTCGGCTTTCAATGCTTTTTGCCACCTCCAAAAAAAAAAAAAAAAAAAAAGCATATACATACATTAACATATTTCCCTTACATTTCAAATAAATTTATATAAATTTTATAAGCTACATATTTTTTATTTCAATGTAAAATTATTTGAAAATAAAGTAATAAATCCGGTGACACATCGATTAAATGAGCAAAACGAGTAAATATTTACACACTCATGCACTTTAGTGACCGCAAACCGCGCGACCGCACCAACCACAAAACATACTTTTTCCGATGCGAAATTGCCAGTCGACGAAATGGCAGTAAATGGCCGACGTGAAGGATAAATAAACAAGCGCACACAAATAAATAAACAACTGTGTAGACCTACAACCGGATTGAATGGCATAGGGGCGAGAAAAATACCAGTGTGAATGTACTTGCAGTGTGCATGTGTGCAAACATTTGTGGGACGGTTAAAACAATAAACACCAGCCGGCTGGGTCACGCCAAATATTGAGCTTTGCACACCCTTCTACGTCTATGCCCAGACATTTGCTATTTCCGATTCCAATTCCATTTCACTTTTACTTTCATTTTCCCTTCTATTTCGAGACACATTTGTACTATGTCTGTATGTATGTATGTATGTATGTGTGTAAGTATGTATGTGTGTACTTATACTACTACACAAAAACCAAAACAAAAAACCATTTCGGCTCTGTGGAGCACACAACTCAGCATCGAAGAATTTCTATGTAAAATATTTGTTTAAAGTATGCCAATATTTTTTTGGTCTGAAATATTGAAAATTTTTGAACGCTATTCAATATGTGTGCATATGTATGTATGGATATATGGATGTATGTACCTTCCAAATATGGACCACTGACCATTGAGACTCGCAGGACTAAGATAAAAAGTAAACAACCAGTAAAGGCTATAAATCAATTTCGCCACTATTTCAAGAATTTATCGTCTAAGCAAAACGTTTTTACATGCATGCGCTATGTTTCCTCAATATGTATGTATGCACTGCAAAATCATATACATACATACATACATACATACATAAATAGCGAGTGTTCTTTTAAGAAAATATTAGATAATTTCATGGCATTTGTTTTTGGATATGATATCCGGCATATGCCTGTCGTGGCTGAGAATTACACGGTTCTTTCGATTAGCCCAATTGTTGACCAATTTTTTGGAATAAATCTGAATAATAATTCTAAATGCTTCTATTCCTGTACGAGTTGAATTTTTTATATTCATATGGCATATGGAAATTTACTGACCGCCATTCACTTGGGAGTGGCCAGGACGATTCTTCTGCATATGGTTCAAGCAGCTCACAATGTCCGGGATTAGCCCACGTATCCTCTGGGTAGCTTCCGAACACCCGTTCGGGAGCGAGCCAACGTGAGACGGCGAAGGTGCATGCATCAGCTTCTATGCAAAATATGGTCGGATGGAAGCATGCCTGCCGATTGGAATTTAAGTGTGCTCTGCCCAATCCATAAGAAGGGCGATCCTGCAATCTGTGCCAATTACCGCGGGATTAGTCTGCTAAATATCGCCTATAAGGTTCTAGCGAGCGTATTGAGTGAAAGACTGAAGCCCACCGTCAACCAACTGATTGGACTTTATCAGTGTGGCTTCAGACCTGGAAAGTCTATCATAGACCAAATATTTACAATACGCCAAATCTTGGAAAAAAACCCACGAAAGGAGAATCGACACACACCATCTTTTCGTCGATTTCAAAGCTGCATTCGACAGTACGGAAAGGAGTCATCTGTATGTCGCGATGTCTTAATTTGGTATCCCCGCAAAACTAATACGGCTTTGCAAGATGACATTGCTCAACATCAACAGCGCCGTCAGAATTGGGAAGGACCTCTCCGAGCCGTTTGATACCAAACGAGGTTTCAGACAAGGTGACTCGCTGTCGTGTGACTTCTTTAACCTGATGTTGTAGAGTATCGTACGAGCCGCAGAACTTAATCGCTCAATATTTTATAAGAGCGTACAATTGTTGGCGTATGGCGATGATATTGAATGATCATCGGCCTTAACAACCGCGCTGTTAGTTCTGCCTTCTCCAAATTGGATAAAGAGGCAAAGCGAATGGATCCGTGGTGAACGAGGACAAAACGAAGTACCTTCTGTCTTCAAACAAACACTCGCGTACGTCACTGTTGACAGTTATAATTTCGAGGTTGTAAAAGACTTCGTTTGTTTAGGAACCAGCATTAACACCGATAACAATGTCAGCCTTGAAATCCAACGTAGAATCGCTCTTGCCAACAAGTGCTACTTTGGACTAAGTAGGCCACTGAGCAGTAAAGTCCTCTCTCGACGAACAAAACTAACACTCTACAAGACTCTCATCATGCCCGACCTAACGTATGGCGCAGAAGCGTGGACGATGACAACATCCGATAAAGCGACGCTTGGAGTACAAGTTGGTGACGGTGTGTATCGCAGGCGATGGGACAACGATCTGAACGAGGTTTACGACGACATAGGCATAGCGCAGCGAATAAAGATCCAGCGGCTACGTTGGATGGGTCATGTCGTCCGAATGGATACAAACGCCCCGACTTTAAAAGTATTCGATGCAATAACAGCTGATGGTAGCAGAGGAAGAGGAAGGTCTCCTCTGCGTTGGAAAGATCAGATGGAGAAAGACTTGCCAAAATCGCGTAAGCGGTTATCGCGTCATTTAAGAAGAAGAAGAATATGGCATATAAGCCAAGATCCTTGCGCAAAGCTTTCCACGTAGTCGAAAGACAAAAGCCAACAAGTTGAAAACGACGATGAATCGACATTTTTGCGTCTTCTTCCCTTAAATGTTTTTCGAAATTAAAAAAAAATATGACAAAAAATGTTTTCCGATTTTTTTTTCAATTTAAATATTTTTCCAAAAACTTTTTCTAAAAATTACGAAAAAGAGTTCAGTTTTTTCCCAAAAAGTTTTTTTCGCAAAAGTAAAAAAAAAAATAAAATATTTTCCCAAAAAATTTTTTCTCAATAAGTTAAAAAAAATATGACAAAAAAATGTTTTCCAAAAATTTTTTACTATTACTTTTTTCAATTTTTCAATTTCAATTTTTTCCCAAACATGTTTTACTTAAAATTACGAAAAGTTATTCAATTGCTTTTCAAAAGTAAAAAAAAATTAAATATTTATCCAAAAACCTTTTTTCCAAAACAAAAAAAAAAATATGACAAAAAAATGTTTCCCGCAAATATTTTACTATTACTTTCTTCAATTTCAATTTTTTCCCAAACATGTTTCTTTTTAATTTCTTTTTATTCCAGAACTTTTGGTATGGAGTTTCTTAAGTGACATATCTATGGTTCTTATTATCTTAAAAACATTTTTTTTTAAATATAAATAAATATAAACTTTCAAAAAAAAAATATTTTTAAAATAATAAAAAAGAACAGGAGATATGTGATTTTAAAAAATTCCATCCAAAAATGTTCAATATTGACTAAATCTGAAAATGACAATATAATTTTTGTATTATTTTTCAGTTTGCTTCTTATTTTACTCAAGCCTAAGGGTGCGGCCAGAGTGAACGCTGAAAGCCGAGCCGAGATTGTCAGTGCGATAAAGATTGTCAGTGCGATAAAACTGGTTACATACAAGTCAATACAAATAAGCTTGTGTATAACACAGTGAGCGCCGACAAGAGCAGAGAGCAAAGCCGATGAGTGCGAGAAAACAGTTTCAAAGCGTTTTGCTCGCTTTTTTGGATTGTTGATGTTTTCCAAACTCTTTTGTGTTAATAATTGCATTAATCACACTAGGAGAAGCAAAATACTCGTCATCAGATGAATCCATTACCGTGTACAGCAATTTTATAAACACAAATGAACAACAAAATTAAATGACATAAGAGAAAAACACATGGAATAAACAGAATTTCAGCGCTGATTCTCGCATTCACTGTGTTATATACAAATTTTCTTCTCGCATGAAAATAAGCGTCAATAAGCTCGGCTCGGCTCGGCTCGGCATCAGCGTTCACTCTGGCCGCACCCTAAGAATATACAAATCTTCACAAAAAATTTCGAAATTGTACAAAATTTTTAGAACAATGGAATCAATCCGCTGTAAAAAAGATCCAAACTAAAATACTTTAACTACACACCAAACTGTTTGAGAGATAGTTCAGAAATAGAAGTGACTGAAGGGGAAAATAAAGTTAGTGTTGAAAAACCGTTGGCACGACTCAGTGCCCCAATAAATCTCATGCAGCTCATTATTCGATAGCCCGCGATATTCATCGTTACTAACGTATAAAAATAGATCTTCCGCAGAATATTAGGGGTCACCTCATTGGATATTATTACCGTTCAAGCTTCTGCGCCATCCATACACGACTAGAGACCTATAAGGTGTATTTTTTATTTCTTACGGGATAACTTTACTGCTCGATTGCTAACTCAGTCCAAAGTAGTGTTTGTTGAAGTACGTGAAGTGTTTATTTCAAATTACCTCAAAATTATGTACTACTGAACTATCCCAACACTATAAATGTAGACAATAATATTCGTGTCGAAATGCGGGGACGCTGCTTTTTTGATTGAATCGCTTCGCTTTATTAACTTCGCTTTAGCTTTAGCTAATAGGGGTCTGATTCGGTTCATGGCATCGGCTAGCGAATGACGAATGAGAGAAAGGCGGGAACGCGTTATTAGCTTTAGCCATAAGTTGGATCGGATAGGCGATAACGTCATCTTCCTCTTAATGGGTTACATGGGTTTCGTTGGTTCAAAAACTCGATTTTTTTTTTTTTTTTAGCTTATTAATTTCTGCAATATCTCAGGAATATTATCCCAAATTTTCAAGTCGATCCGAATAATAAATTCGGAGATACAGCCTTTGGAATGTGTGCGCTCCAAGCCACTTTTATTGTTATTCAAAACTTTAAACGCGTTTTTCTCGGAACTGTGTTTTCAAAGTCGGTTGTCAAATGTTCTCGAAAACTACTCAACCGATCTTGATGAAATTTTACACAGGTGTTCAAAATACATTTACTCGTGCTTAAACGAAGGATTTTTCTTTTCTTTTCAATTACAACTATTTAAAAAAAATCAAATGTCAAGCAAATTTTACCGAAATTTTAATTTTTTTTTGTTTTTTAAATGTCTGCCAAAAATCCAATTTTTACTTTTTTTTCTTTCCTTCGTTCAAGCACGAGTTTATGGTCTTAACTAAAGCACTTATTTTTGCTTTTTCACACAATCACACAATGACGTCACAATGGAGGAGCTTTCTTTTTTTTTTTTTTGAAAATTTCAGAAATTATTCTTTAAATATGTATCTTTAAGATAGAAAATAGTTTGAACTAAATAAATTATTTTTTACTTAGAAAAGAATATATTGAAAATAGGCCTTTTTTTACCCGACGAAACCCTTGTAACCCCTTAAGACTGTTGAGATTCTCAGCAGTCAATCAGTTAATGTCAACTTGAGCAAATATTCAATGAATGAGTGAATCGGAGTGTACGGCCTTATCGCGAATTCCACGAACAAATCGTTTCCATATATTGCACTGCAAGCAACAAGAAAAAAAAGACCTGGAAAATGTGTTCCTGTATTGTACTGCAACTTATGTGAATATTTGCTCATATGGAATTCACGATAAGGCTGATAATGTTGCTTGGGATAGGCGATAACTCTCAGCTATTGGAATACATGGAAAACTTCCTCGAACTGTCTAATACAGGCTAATGGAATCGACTTTGCGTCAGCCGCTAACTTTAGACTTATACGTACCTAGGTACATAAGGAACAACTAATAAACCTTAATACCTTAATAGGAGAAGCTTCTGTCTGAGTAAAATTATTAGGCATGAATCGCAATTAATATGCTAATCGATATCAACACCTTCGTATGTACTTATACACTTTATATATATAATATGTATGCATGCTGGTTCAAGAAAACAGGTATATTTATAAATTGTGCTTGATTTACAAGAGAAGCTTAGTTAGTAGATATGGATGTATGTACATTAGGTTGGCGCTAAGAAAAATAAATTTTTTCTTGATGCTTCGTACTGCATTTTTTCTATTAGGTATCTCGTTTTTTTTTTCATTTTTCAGTTACATTTTTGGGGCATTCGTATAGGGCAAATAAAAGAGGAGATTAAATTTTGTCGATCTGTAAAAAAAAATGTACGCATTACGCATTTTTTTCATTGGATCTCGAAGGTAATCATTTTCAAAGCATTGCGCAGTGGCTAATGAATGGGAAAAAATATATTTGTGTTAGTCAGATCTTATATTTATTTTTTATACTTATTACTTATACTACACCATTTGGTTGATTCAGATTTACAAGATTTGCCAGCAAATATAATTTCAAATTTGAGAACTAAGCCAATAAAGTGGCGGACTGAATACCTACACACAAAAAAAATACATATATTAAAAAATAAAAGGTGGTTAAGTTATAAGGCCCGGTGTTGATTTTGAATAAAATACAATTTTATTAGGAAATTATTATCATTTCTCTTTATTATGATAATATTGGTATGGCTCAATTACGTGTGGAAGAAAATATTGGCCAAATGGCCGCCATGGCCTTGGCGGCACACCTCCATCCGATGGTCCAAATTTTCGATGACGCTGAGGCATAATTGAGGTTGTGCCGTTAATGTGCCGAATTATCTCATCCTTTGGCTCTTGAATTGTTGCTGACTTATCGACGTACACCTTTTCTTTCAAATAACCCCAAAGAAAGAAGCCCAACGGTGTCGTTGGCCTGTATCGTGTGGTTCACATTCAACACCGGCCCTTGAAATTTAACCACCATTTAGATATTTGTTTCACTCTAATAGAGCATTTAGCTTTTATCATAAGAGGGATATGTCTAATTATTAAAAATGTCCTTAATTACTTCATTGATCGCTAAGTATACACAAATATTTAATTAAAAGAAATTAGAAAAAAAAGTTCTCAAGAAAATGTATACCGGTGTGAATATTGTTTTTTTTTATTTTTTTGTCCACCTTTACCAAAAAGTGGTATGCTGCACCGAGGGGTTCCATAAGATTAAGGGTAAATGCGCAAAAAAAATCTTGCCTTTAAACGAGGAAGTCAAATATTTGCTAGTTGATAACGCCGACTGAGATTTTATTTAATTTTAAATTTAATTTTTCTGCAATAATTTTCAAAGTTCAAAGTTTCAAAGTATTTATGAGCTAACATTCCTCTTCTATTCGTCACTTCTCTGCTCGCTATCTCTCTGCTCGACTAGGTTACGTTAGGCTAGGTTGAAGCGGTTGTCCTATGCGACACACTCAGGCTCATAGCCCATTGTGATGCGGCGCGGGGCGCTTGTCACTATCTCTCCTAAAACCAGTGTGTGCTTTTCAAAAATTTTAGGATATCTCTGATTTCTGTAGAACTGAGATCTTCCAACTCATTAAAAAATTGTTTACACAGAATAGTAAACCTACGTCTGGTTAGAGCAGGACAGGGGCACAGTAGGTGCGAGACTGTCTCTTCCTCGTCCTCATCTAGACAACTTCTACAGAAGTCATGTGTTTGCACACCTATCCTTTGGGCGAGTCCTACCTATTTGACAGTGCCCCGTTATGACTGAGATCAATGTGTTAAGACTGTGTTCATTTTGGCTTAGCAGAGATTCTGTGCGTTTAGAACTAAGAGTCGGCCACAGTTGACGGGCGATTTTGCAGGTGGTTTCATTACGCCATCTTTCGTTTGCTTTCTTTACAATTTCTTCAAGGATGAGTAGCTTACATGTTTGTAAGGGTATCCCTATGTCATTATCTATGTACTCATCAGTAAATTTAGTGCGGAGTCTCGCTAGTTCATCGGCTCTACAGTTACCCTCAATGTCGCGATGGCCACGAACTCCATGTTACCTTTTGGTGAAATGACTCAGCTGTCTCGTTAAGAGATGTGCGGCATTTCATGACTACCTTGGAGGTTGTCGACTGTTTTGTGAGGGATTTTATCGCCGCTTGGCTATCAGTGAAAATGGATATCCGGATATCGCATCATACTGTACCAGTTCGCGGCTTTTATTATTGCCATCAGTTCTGCCTGAAAGACACTACAGTAGTCGGGGAGCCGTAAATTGAAGGAGATCCCCAGATATTCGGAATATACACCTTCGCCCACCCTGCGCTCGAGCTTTGAGCCATCTGTGTATATGTATATTACATGGATGGACTCGCCCTGTCTCACATCGTTCCGTTCTTACTCTTCTCTTGAGTGTACGAGGGACGTAAACGATGTAATGGCAAGCATAGGCGGGAGTGCATAGTCCACCAGTCCGGGAAGCCCCAAAGTGCCAGCCAGGATTTTACCGTGACCATAATCCGTGTTTGACCACTTAGTTAGAGTGTTCAGCCTTATTGCCGCACTGCGTGCGTTATATACTGCCTACAGATCTACCGGAAGGAAGTTTTATGTGCTCGACTGACCCGACGAAAAATTTGCATGCGAAAGCAATAACAAAGTTATCGAGCAAGAATTGCCGCTAGCGTGTATGGACATACCTCATAAAACTGGTATAATTCACTATTTCACAAATGAATGTAGTTTTAGGCAGCTCTACTCCAGCGTTGCCAAGATATGTTCATTTATTGCTGCATCCCTTCACCACTTGCTGACGCATGGCGAAAAGAAGAGGCCTAATATTTTCGTTGAATTATTTTTAATCATATAAATAAGTATTCATTTGATACTTGGTATTTTATATAGCAGAAGTTACTCATGCGGTATCACAATGGGTAATAAACCTGACTGTGGCTCATAGTAAGAGCCGTTGCAACCTAACCTAACCTAACCTATTCTCTTGACTTGATATTTTATTTGTGGATCATTTTAAATGTTTTAATCATGAAATACTATAAATGTTTGAAAATAACTAAAATTATACTTTATTTGACGCATTTTGTGTAAAAATAAAATATTCCTTTTTATTAATTTTGAAGAATAAGCAGTTTCACCCATAGTAAGGCACCATTTTTACACATATTTTTATATATACAGAGTTTTTGCTTTGCATTTTTATATAACGTAACTTGCACGAGTTCCACGTTTGCATACTTTTCCTTAACTTTTTTATGGTTTTACAAATCTTTTTGAGGTTAGGTTAGGATTGTATGGGAGGTGTACGTAAAAATAAACCGTTTATAGCCATTTTACAGGTGTTTACTCATATTATTATTAAAAATATATGGAGAAAATTTCAAAATCATACGTTCATCGGTGCGCTTTTTATAAAATTGTTAAGCGATTTTGAGGTTAGGTTTGTATGGGAGGTGTGCGGTAAAGTAAATATATTTTTTTAATTTTCTGTAAAACAACTTATAATAATATTGTATATATTCACATAATTCGAAGTTCTACATTCATCTGTGCGCTTTTTATGACGATTTTATTCGTTTTTGAGGTTAGGTTTGTATGAGAGGAATGCGTTAAAGTTTTTAAAATTTTTATTTATTGTATTTACATTTATTGTAAACATATGGTAGCCATTTTGTAGCTCTAAATTCATCGCATATCTTTTTTTTGACATTCTTCAACGTTTTTGAGGTTAGGTTGTATGACGGGTATGCGTTAAAGTTAACAGATTTTCCTAATTTTTTGTGAGTTTTCTTACTATATTATTCTAAATATATAGAGGAAATTTCAGAGTCGTACATTAATCGGTTCGCTTTTTATGACATTTTTAAGCGTTTTTGAGGTTAGGATTGTATGAGAGGCATACATTAAAGTAAATATATATTTCTCATCTTTTGTGGACTTACTTACTATATTATTGTTAATATGTGGACGAAATTTAATAGTCGTACATTAATCGGTTGGCTTTTTATAACATATTTAAGCGTTTTTGAGGTTAGGTTTGTATGGGAGTTGAGCTTTAAAATAAACCGATCAAACTCATTTATCATTTTTTTCTTGATTTATGTCCTTCAAGGTTACCTACGAAAAATTAAAGCTCTGCGCTTGCTGCTTCTAATTTTCTCCAAAAAGCTTATGGAGCTAAACCACTGTGCGTTGAGGCACAGGTAAGTTTAGAAAAAAAAAATAAGTACTCGTATATGTATCTCATTTTTAGCTGCACTCGTAGAACACATTTAAGGGGAGCATCAAGAAAAACATGTTTTTTTTCTTTGAGCCAGCCTAATGTGCATGCATACATACATATGTGTGTACGTACGTGCAATGAACTTTAATTAACAAGCAAAAAAAAGGTCGTCGGGCGAGACAAAGCCTGTATGTATGCATGTATGTATGTGAGTATGCAAGTAAGCGACTTTGCGAACTCAGTCGATCGGCTGCAACGTAAACAATGACTAATAACAGCCAGTCAGCCAACAATTGCAAGAACTCAGCTAAAAACTCTCCACTTCGAGACAAGTTTGCTCAGTTAACTTTTGTCGACGTTGGTGGCAAGATGCAATCGATTCTAAAGCTCAGACTAGCAGTTATGCTGCTAATCGCATTGAATTGCGTTCTACTTTGTACTGGTAAGTGCCGATAAAAATGTTAAATAAATAACGCAATATTTGTATGCATTCCACGAGTGTGGAATTGTGTGGCAATTGCCTCGATTGCATAGCAGTCGTGTGTTTGCACAGTAAATGTGGCAAGAATTATCTCAAAAATCGCATATTTATTTGCAGCTCAAGGTGGTAACGGCGGTTGGGGCGGCGACTCTGGCGCGCCCGGAGCGCCCGGTGGCGGTAGCGGTGGTGGCGCGCCAGGAGCACCCGGTGGCGGTAGTAATGGTGGTGCACCCGGAGCGCCAGGCTCACCTGGCCATAGTCATCACGATCACGCTTACAGTGCAGCAGCTAATTTTGGATTTACACACCTGCAATGGCTGTTGGCTTTAATGCCGTTCACGTTGCTTTTGAAATATGTGTAAAGAGAAGTTTTAGATGTACATACATACATACATATGTAAAATAGTATTTGTTGTAACTGCTTATATAGAAACTCAAATATATGTAATTACTTTAGTATTTGAATCGAGTTGTGTAAGCTTTGTTTTTACTTTGCCAGTATCAGGTTTTAAGTGCATATTTTTTCATTACAAAGGGTGTCTTAATACGAACGCTTGTTTTAAATTTGTAAAAAGGGCGACGTATTTGTTTGAAAAGTTCTAATATTTTTAATGTAACTAGAATTCAAAGTGTGCACAGTGAGTCAGGGTTAACAAAAAAGAGCCAAAAAGTAATACTTTTCCTAAATACTATAAAATTCAACCCCTACGAACTCTTCTCATTTACATACCGTTGCAAAATTTTAAACACATCAAGATTAATTTGTAAAAAATACACTTTATACTACAATAAAAACCATGTAGCGCTAAAATGTTTACACATTTTTTCAAACTTTGTTTATAATTTTTCAAATTTTTTGAAATTTTCATCAAAACTTTCAACTTTTTTAACAAAATTCCTAGAACTTTTCTGGCTATGCAGTTCCATAGCTTATTAAATCTATAAGCCTAATAAAGTGCAGGTTTCCAGTAACTAAAAAAATACCTTTGATTTTTGAAAATTTTTTTCAACTTTCAAAGCATCTCGCCTTTCCTTCCGTTCAAAGTAATAGCATGTAATTTTTTGTATACAGAAAAAATTCTCCACACTGTCAAGGAAAAAAATTATAAAAAATTAATGAGATATTCCAGTAGCTTCAACTCTCACTTTCTTCCACTAAGATATAATGAACAACAAAAACCATACAGCGCGAAAAATTGTACACATTTTTTTCAAACTTTGTTTATAATTTTTGAAAATGTTTCATGATTTCATCCAAACTGTCAACTTTTTAATCAAATTTCTAGAATTTTTCTAGCCATTTAGTTTTATAGCTTATTAAATTTTAGTCCAACAAAGTGCAAGTATCAAGTAACTAAGAAATACCTGTGATTTTTGACAATTTTTTTTCGCTGGCTTGTCTCGCCGTTTTTTTCATACAAAGTACTTAATTTTTGTAAAGGTATACAGAGAAAGCGCTCAACTCCGTCAAAGAAAAAAAAAAAAATAAAATCAACGGGATATTTTAACAGCTTCAAACTTGCACTTTCTATTTAATTAATGAACTTTCTTAAATTTAATGAACTATAAAACTGCATACCAAAAATCTTTATAAAAATTCAAACAAAAACCATGGAATTGGGATGAAAATCAGAATTTCTAGAATTTTTCTGGCTATGCAGTTTTACTTTTCATTCATGTTATTAATTGTAGTCTAACAAAGTGGACGTTTAATTTTTTTTTATTTTTCATTTTTGACAATTTTTTTGACACTCAAAGGTGTCGCACCTTTCCTTCTATACAAAGTATTCATACGTATTTTTTTATGTGGAGAAAATGCGCTACGCCATCAAGGATAAAAAATATAAAAAATCAAGGGAATACTACAGCAACTTAAAACTTGCACTTTTTTATGCTAGAATTTAATGAGCTATAAAACTGCATACCAAAAACCTTCATAGAAATTCTTCATTTGTGGAATTTTGCGAATTTTTGCTAATGGATTTATATGATTTTTATTTGACAATGAGCTTTACTTGTATGAATACTCGTAGAAGTAATGCATAGAATAATGCAAATGTATGTATATGGTGACAGTGAGTTATACTTTTATTCGAAAAATAATGAACATTCAAAAACGAAAACCAAAGAAAAGCTATCGAAAGTGGTCAAAATGTTGATGTGTCATCGCTTTGACGCGGGATGTACAGGTATTTGATACACTAAAGCCGAAGCTTGAAAATCTTAAAATGAAATTTAACCGCAACAAAGTGAATACTTAACATTTTAATTCCTAAAATTTTGCCAAAATGTTTTTTATTTTTATTTGCTTTACATACACACATACATACTTACTTGTGTGCACATTAATCTCAAAAAAAAAAAAAAATACTGAACTTTTGGTGCATGATTCACATTTTAACGCATTGAAACTCAGAAAAGTAAATATTTCAGTGAATTAAATTTTTTCAGTAATTAAAATTCCAAAAAAAATGTCATACTGTCTGTGAACTTGAAATGCCTACTTAAGCAATAACAGCGCAGGCTTTGCGCATATCCACATTTTGTTGTTAAATTAAGTCCACACCCTGCACGTGTTGACTGAGCTAGTGGGCAAATGGTTCGGTTATTTTTTGGCTTCTCTCGCTCTGTCATAATCGGATGTGCAGTTATTGCTGAAGTAAATGGATATTGGATGCACCATATTCGGCATTATTATTGCAAAAGTAAGAAAAAAATAAAAGAAATTCAAAAAAATAAAAAAAATAAAAGATTAAAAAAAAAATTTAAAAATAAAAGAAATAAAAAAACAAAAAAAAAATTAAGTAAAAAAAGTAACCCAATAAACTAATAAATATAAACAATTTAAAATAAAATAAAAAATAAATAAATAAATAAAATCAAAAACAATAAATAAATACATACATATAATATATGTAAATGAAAAAATTAATTTAAGTGAGTTATAGAAAAGAAACTAAAAAGTTCGACCCAAATTGGGGGACATCAGAAAGTCATTTCACTTGCATACATCCCGCAACAAAAAGATAGCACATCAACATTTTGACCAGTTTTGATTACTTTTAATTTTTATTTTTCTAATTTTAATTACATTTTTTACAAAAGTATAGTTTATTGTTGAATAAAACCCATATTAATCAAATTTTAGAATATATGTAAAAATTTCCAAAATTTCACAAATTTTTCATCACAATTTTGTGGATTTTAATTATAATTTCTAGAAAAATATTGGGTCTACAGTTTTATAGCTTATTAAATTCCAGTTTAATAAAGTTCAAGTTTGAAGTTGCTAAAAATTCCATTGAATTTTTATAATTTTTTTCTCGATATAACAAATGTACGACATTTTTTTTTGTTGAAAACGTTGATTGCTATCATTTGTTGTAGGCTGTGCGTAGCAAAAAATGTTGGGATGATTTATACACTTCCTTTGAGATACTTCTGAGAAACTAACAACGATAAGCTTATCAATGTTCAACGAACAATTCGACACTATATTCATTAAACGATGAGTCAAAGTATCTAAACCTAGTAGAGAAGCAGGAGAATTACAAAAAAGCTTCTGCAATACTCGAAATTAGGTAAATTTAATCTTTGATAAATCGAGATAGCAGACAGTGGTCTGTGATCAAAGCTACTAACATACAGACGTTTTTTCTTCACCGATTAAGTGGCGCCTCTGGCCGCCTGACGTCGCATTTTGGCCTAATTCTTTTTGTAGCATCGGGCATGTGGACTATCAACCCATCTGGTGTTAGCTGAAGGGACAAAACTACTTTTACCGCGTAGTTTGCCGGTTGAGAGTGGTATAGATACCTACAATCTCTATACCAAAAGGAATGAGATTCGTAGTACCATCTCTTGCTTATTTGTCTGCCTTGCAATTCTCTAGTACGCCACTATATTCTGGCAGCCATATCAAATATATACGGAAATGGCATTTGCCAGCAATGACGGAATTTGTGGCAACCCCATCAAGCGATTTAATCGCAGCTTGGCTTTCGGAATAAATAAAGATTTCTCTAAAGGTAGTCACACTTTTGCCTAGCCAGACAACTAAATCTGTTATGGCTACAATCTCAGCCTGAAATACGTTACAGTAGGGGGGTCCAATCAAATTTGCAAACCTTTCCTGACGTACTCACAGAAACTTACGAAAATTTCAATGTAATGGATGTGCGGTTGAGGAGTTTATAAATTACAAATAATCAAACTTTCACACTCCCATGTATACATATACATAGGTACATATAATATATGCTAATATATGTATGTATGTCTGTATGTATATGAAGAATATCTCAGTATGCTAAATGATATACAATTTTATAGATGATCGCATTAAATAGCGTCGCATTTTATATTTCTGCTAACTGTAAGTCAGTATTTTTAAGTAAAGGGTGTCTGAAAAAGAAATCGCAGAATTGCAGTATTCATTTTCGTCAACTAACAACTCTCTTTTGAAAATTTTATTTTTTACATTTTGTTATCGTCCGTTGGACACCTTTTTTAAAACCCTTGGTTGTGTCTGGCCTGTTTTGTCCGGTTCGAGGACTCTTCTTAAAAAGTTATATCCATAAATCGATAGAAAATTAATTTTGGGGAAGCTCAAGTCGTTAGCTATAATAGAAATATGTCACGTCGGAAGAGCCAGTCTGGGGTTAATGAATGCTTTATATTTCTAGAATATTGTGTCGAAATTTCAAGTCAATGGGAAAAAAATTTACGAAGTTTTGCTGAAGGAGCTGAAGAAGATCTCTTCAAACGCGTTTAAAAGGTGTTTTGATGACTGGACTAATCGTTGGCATATGTGTATTGCTTCGAATGGAGCCAATTATGAAGGCGACAAAATAAATTTTGATGATTAAACCATTATTTTGCGATATATTGAACAATTCCCGGCACTTTTTTGACAGAATGTATAGAAAAAGAGACTATTTTAAGAGTTGTACATTGTCAATAAAAGAACTTAATATAATCCGGTTCTGAATTTCATGCTTTAAAGACTTCTTGTGGAATAAAAAGAACGAACAGACCTTAACCCTTTACCGCATATGGAAGCATTTTGCAGATTTGGTTCAATTTTCATTCCAAATTAAGTACAATATTATAAAATACTAAATACAATTTTAAGTCATAAAATATTTAACAATAATAAGACACAAACAAATTTTCTATGATTTTATGACATTTCAGAATAACCTCACTTTTGCGCAAATAGGTGAAAAAGCAAAATTGAAATGCGAGTGATTCATTTTCAAAATATGATAACAGAGTAAAGCGTAAGTACTTTTTGATAAAAAGAAAATATTTTCACGTAGTTGATATACTCATCTTTCTTGACGGGTAATAATTTTTCCGCTTTTCAACAGTTTTCTATACTTTACAAATAGATTTTAAATATGATTCCGTAAAAAAAATCAAAATATACAACTTTTTTATTATTTTTTTTTCATATTTCTAATTGATAACTAAGTAAAACTATTTCCACAGTCAATGGAATCCCTCGGCAGACAACGGCAAGCCTCCGAGTGTATTTCTGCCATGAAAAAGCTCCTCATAAAAGATATTTGCCGTTCGGAGTCGGCTTAAAACTGTAGGTCCCTCCATTTGTGGAACAACATCAAGACACACAGCACAAATAGGATGAGGAGCTCGGCCAAATACCAATAAAGGGTATAAACGCCACTAACGGTTAATAAAATTAGTATCCGTTTAAGCCAAAATGAAAAACAAAAATTATAATTAGAATTAAATTAAATTAAAATTTTATCTAAAATCTATACACATAAAGCAATTTCTATTTCCCACATTAGAAAACGAATCGAGTCACCCTCAGTATGTATCATCAATTAGCAGCTGTTATGACAATTTGCGAAACCGGTTTTTTGTATTAATGTTTGCGAAATTCTGAACTTCTGATTGCTCTCCCGCAAACTCACCAACCAGAGCGTGTGGGCTGTGTATGACAACAAACGGTCAAAGCACTTTTTCGTTCAACTCGAGTGGAGAGTTCTTATTTACAAATTTACGGCTGATATTATTTTGTTGTTTTTTTATGTTTTGGTCTGCTGGCATTTTAATTTAAACGAATTGAATTTCTGCTTCGAATATGCAAACATTTTTGTAAATGCTGAATTAATACAATTATTTTAATTTCGAAGTATTTCATTGCATATTAGAACGAGTTTTTTTATGACTGGCTGTCGTTATTTAGATGGAAAGGAACACACAAATGATGTTAAACACCCGAAATGATTTCTTTAACTTCTTTACGGGCGAACGATTTTCTGATGAAGTGTATGAGCTGGAGCAATAAACAAACCTTTTTATTCGATTTGGAGAAATGGGGGGAAAAAAAATAATTATAAATGCGGACAGAGAAATAGCGCAATTATAATGTCCTCTATAGGTATTGTTAATAGCGAACAATAAGTCTCAATAACTTTTTTAATGTTTCTCTTTGACATATTTCACTCGAAATTCATATTATTGCGTTGGACAACGAAATTGGGCAGTTCTATGTATTTCAATTATTAGTTAAGGGGTTACACACGTCCAGAATTTTCAAAAAAATCGATTTTTTTTAAGGATTATTATTCATTATAGTTTTACGCGTATTTCTGTAGAAGTCGATTGCAAAAATTCCCCATAGATATAAAGTTATGGTAGAAAATGTAGCTGCCCGTCGAGAGTTTGATGCGCACAGGTAGCTGTCCTTCGTTTGAGGCAGCGAAAATGCACTTCAAACTTTAACTCATACAGTTTTTAATATTTTTTGATGCGGTTTTTTTTTAAATATTCGAAAGTATTTTCTCTCTAGTCTGTCGAGCCGGATTTTTGATATTTTTATTAAAAAACTAGCGAATCCGGCGAACTCCGTTTCGCCACTAGAAGGCTTTGTTTTTTGTTTCGTTTGGGAATTAAAAGACGAAGAAAAATTATTTTTTTTTGTTTTACCTATATTTGAAAAGGAAAAATTTTATTTCATTTCATAACAGTAACGAATTCATTTCGATTACAAAAATTAAGTGTAATTTTGTTGAACTTCTCTAAGTAAAAAATGAAAGTGAATTCAAAGTAAATACTAAATCGAAGCGTTATACGTATCCGCAAATTATCCGTTTCATTGAATTGCTCTTTGGTAAACCACATTTTTTGTTCTTTGGTCTGACGTTAACTCAAACAACTCGTGAACACGCAACGTATAGCTCCCATGTGAAAAACTTTTGCGATACTGTGAAATTTACCAGCCATCATCTTGTCATCTGTCTGATACTGTAGTGAGTGCTTAGCTGAAGCGCTTGTTCGGCTGTTTGTCTGTCTAAAGCAGTTCGTCTCTGGTGGTACGCTGCTGCTGTTCTCGTCGTTGAGCTTTCCTTTTCCAATCAATTTGTTGCAGTTTCGTCATGATTGAGACCGCAAACACTCTTTTAAGGCCGGCGGGCCAATTAGATGTCCTAAATTCAGTAGTTTTCGCGAAGCGTTGTAGGATGAGAAAAAAAACAATTAGCCGAATGAAGTTTTGGGGATAGTTTAATATATATTTGAACTAAAAAAAATAAATTTGTACAATCTCCAACAATATATTGTAAGCCGAGTTATCAATATATTCCCAGAGCGCCTTGCCACTGAAGTATCCAACTTCTGTACAAGATACAACTTGCAATTTTCATCTGAAAACAAACAAAAAAATATTATTAATTTTTATGTAATTATCTTCGATGTGAACTAAGAAAATTGGGAGAAACACGCAAAATTCGAATTTTTGGGGAAGGTAGAAAAAAAAGTGGTTTTTCAAGGAGAAAAAAACTCTTCAACTGGGTAAAAAAGTAGCTTAAAAAAGTTTTTGGATGTTTTTTTTAGTTCACATAGAAGAGAAAACAATACTGAAGATAACGCATTTTTAATGAAATGGATAGCTCGTTTACTTTTTTTGCAATCGTGTACATAAATTAGGTAAAATCATGAAAATGAAAAGCCGAGAAAACGCGCTTACAGATACGTACACAGAAACAATACACTACAACAATAAGCGCACGGTTGCTCGACGCCGCATTACGCTCGGCTCTGTAGCTCTGTAAATACTTGGAATTTAACTCTGAAAATGTGTGTCTCATGTTCTTGAATATCTAAGCTATTGATTTCAGGAAAAAAAAAATCTATTTTTTTGACCTTTTAATTGGCCCGCCGGCCTTAACGCTGGATGAACACATTTCTTGCATAAGTCCTATCTCTGTCGGCAGGTGTTCTAAGACCCTCGTGAGCAAGGCCCGATCTCCACTAAAGCGAATTCAGTGAGAGGCCACAAGTTCTGCGCTCTCTACTGAATTGAGCAACTGGGGCAGTAGAGGCTGTATGTAAGCTGAAAGTGAAGTAGATATTCCAGAAAACAGCCGTCACCGGTGCTTAGTTGGGTGAGGTAATAATCAGTGCCGCCGTGTCTTCTATTCACCCATTTCTCCAGTAGACGATATTAGAGGTCGCAGAGTTAATATGGCACAATAAAGTGCAGCTTGAGTAGTCAAAATGTGCGCGAATTTATTTCACTAGTTCCGTATTTCCTGCTGGGTGTGTATAGGCTGTCAGATGCACAAGTAAACAGAAGACAGAATTAATTATAATCGAAAGTTTGAGTGATCCGTTAAGTATTGCTTTGAGTAATATATGTACTCGTACAAAACTATACAATAAATTCATCTTTCACGGTAATTTGATTTACGCAGTAATCCTATTTAAGCTGCTAATTACTTGTTTGTTGCAAAACAACCCGTTCATTTCTTCGGTGATTCACTCGCATAAGTGGTTACAAGTCGTCGATCTCAGTGAGTCACGTGGTTAGTGTAACGTGAGTATGTATGTATGTGTGTACGAATGTATGTATGTATGTATAATCAAACCATTCTGCGGTATCAACAAATTACTTTTACTCTTACTTTGATCTTACTCATGCCTGATTTTCTGAATGCTTTACCACTCCACCAGTTAATGAACAAAGTGGCGAATTAAATAACGGAAAAAATATTTTTGAAGTATGTACTTCTTTTGACTTCTCATATACAAATCATTTAAATTTGAATCACTGTGAATAAAAAAATTGTCCTGCAAGCTCTACATTAAAATGATGATAGACTCTGCGAGACGTCTGCACTGACCTCGCTTTCGGCCACTTTTTCGTCTATATTTGCCTCTACGTCATCTGGTATTTTGATTCCAGTGATGACGTCGGGTGTTAATTGTTGCCTGCTGTCTTAACTGAGCCTTCCGAAACTTCTGCGGACGCTTTTAGCTCCAAAGTCGCTTCAGCCACAGCTGCTCTGTTACCGAATCTTTTATGTAAGTGGCGTTAAGCCTTCCTTGAGGCATCGTCGATATCATTGCTGTCTACGCTACTCAGATCAGACATTTTTCTGCCCTTATCGAAGCTACGAGATTACACAGAAGCTTGTCCAGTATTCGTGCTCGCCATTGGGAGAGGCCTCTTTTATGTTGAAGCATCAATGGAGCTGGCCTCTCGGCTGGCAATAAATCAAGAAGCTGTTTTAAAAGTATGTTAGGATATTGCAGTGGCGAAAATGCAGCGATCGTTTGAGCAACGTTACTCGATCAAATTTTGCCCTCGAGGCATCGTCCACAAGGAGTTTGTACCTCCAGGAAGCTCTGTAAACACGGCATTTTACAAAGCAGTGCTTCTCCGGCTGAAAAACCGCGTCACCCGGGTTCGGCCCGACCTCGTCAACAATTGGACCCTTCATCACGACAATGCGCCGACGCACACCGCCTTCCTCTGTACCTCTGCATTGGCCAAGATGGGGGTTCCAGTGCTTCCCTACCCTCCCTACAGCCCAGACCTGTCCCTACCGGACTTCTTCTTGTTCCCGCGCCTGAAAAGAAAGCTGAAGGGGAGGCGTTTCGACTGCATCGAGGCGATCCAAAAAACTGTGACAGCCGAATTGAACGCGATTCCGGCGGATGAGTTTAAAAAATGTTTCCTGCAGTGGAAGGACCACTACCAGCGATGTATTGACGCTCAAGGATCCTATTTTGAAGAACATTAGTTGTATAGGGGTTTTTTAATAAGGGCGGGTAGAGCAGAACGTCAATCGTGGCGTTTGCTGTGTGGCACGTAGCGCCGTCCTGCTGGAACCACATGCCGTCTATGTCCATATGGTTCAATATGGACCATAAGAAATTGGTTATCATCGTTGTGTAGCGCTCGCTGTTGACGGTGACCGCCTCCCCAACGTCGTTTTCAAAAAAGTACGGACCAATGACGCCGCCGGCCCAAAATCCACACCAAACGGTAACTTTTTGAGGATGCATTATCACCTGGTGAACCTCGTGTGGATTGGTGTCGTCCCATATACGGCAATTTTGTTTGTTAATCCAAAAATGCGCCTCGTCACTAAAGATGATTTTTCGCCCAAAACTGGGGTTCCCTTCCAAACGATTCGAAGCCCAGTCAGCTAACAAACGGCGATGTCTATTATCCTCAACTTTGAGCTCCTGGGTCAGTTGGATCGTGTACGGGTGTAGGCCCAAGTCCAAACGCAAAATTCGCCAAGTTGAAGTCTGCGAAAGGCCAAGTTCTTGTGCACGGCGAGGAATAGACTGCCTCGGGTTCTGCTGTACACTTTCACGGACCGCGGCAATGTTCTCGGCTGATCTTGCGTTCCTTGAACGTACGGGTGTCGGCTGATTGTTTACTGACCCGGTCGTTTCAAATTTGACCACCAAACGTTAAAGAGTCGACTTTGAAGGGCCACCACGTCTACCGAAAAATGGGCGCAATGCGCGAAACGTTTGCGTTAATGAACACTCATTTTGATAATAAAGTTTTATCATTTGAACGTGCTGTTCAATCGTGTAACTTGCCATGATGATTTGGCATAAACAACTGAATAATAAACAAAAGATTTGAGAGATGTCACCAAAACAAAATGGCTGCCACAGGGCGCCAAAATCGACCCGCGCCAATTGTAAAACCCTTTATAAGCCAAAAGGTTTAATAACACTGCTTAAAAAAATAAGGCTCATTACTTTTCAATCCTACCCTGTGCAACGCTCATTCATTTCAGTCTTGTAAGTCTGATTATTTTCTCATACGTAATTTTGTTTAAAAATAAAGTGTATAATTTTTAACCCCAGTTAAAATGAGTACAAAACGAAAGAGCTATTCCGTCGAGCACAAAAAGGGAATCGTGGAAGACTCCAGAGGGGTAAATCTTGTAGCATTGTGTACAGAGAAGATGCTGGATCTCCGTATGGTTCGTAAATGGCTTGAAGACTGCGATTACCTATGTCAACTGGTGGACCGAGAAAATGAGGAAAAACGCAGAGTTGGATCAGGTCGGCAACCGTTATTTTCTGAGTTGGAAGATCGCATCTTGGAATGGATCGCAGGAAGGAGAGCAATGGCTTTGGTTGTGCGCAGGGCTGATAGTGAAAAATGCGCCCTTGACACAGCTATTGAATTTGATATACCCACAGAAGAATTCAAAGCATCGTCACACTGGTTGGACAACTTCCTTAAACGATATGAACTGTCTCTAAGGGGATCAACAACATTGTTTTAGCTGGAAGACAAGGAAGTTGTTAAGCGTGCACTTGCGTTTAAGCTTTTTGTTGATGGCAGCGATTTTTCAAAGTACAAACTCTGCAACATGATTGCCGTGGATGAGATCGCGGTATTCCTAGGCCAAGGAGCTCAAACGACGGTTCACCATAAGGCTTCTTCGTCAATTTACGTTCCTTCGTTCCGGTTACGATAGTGCACGTGTTACCTGTATTTTGACGATTCGTCTAGATGGCAAGAAATTATCGCCATTTTTAATCAGTAAAGGTAAAAAACGACCAGATTCAACGTGCTTCAGGAATTTATGTCATTGAAAGTGAAAGAGAATGATGCATCCAAACAGTTATAAGAAAGTGGGTTGGTTTTATGCTGCCACCACTGTTGAGGGGTCAGAATAGGCTAGTTTGGGATTCAACTCACCGCGCTAAAGACATGAAAAACTTTCTTGCTGAGAGGAAGATGGATCAAATAATGATTCCGGCAGGAGTGACTGGTTACCTCCAGACACTTGACATTGCAATAAACAAGCCATTCAAGGATCATTTGCGGATAGAAATCAATGAATATATTGAAAACAGAATGGTGAGACATCATCGGGGAAATTTTGTAAAACCAGGTTTACAAGAAGTTGTGAATTGGGTAAAAAAATAATGGGACAGAATAACTGATAGTGATGTTTTCAATGCACTACGAACAGGCTACTTAGACAAGAAGTATTCATTTAAAGATAACTATATAGCAAGACATGAGAGATTTGGACCAATGACTCAACAGGAACTGGATTTGGCAGAAAATCAGAATATAATTCAGAATTTTATTTATGAAGATGTTCCAGAAAAAGATGTCATGACTGTAATAAATTTAAATTTCTGTATTCTGTGCATATATTTATATATACTCGTACATACTTTTATTTTTACCTTCCCCCGAAAATAAGCCCTAGCGAATATTTTGGAAAAAAGGAAGTAAGACAGTGTCTTATTTTCGGAAAAAGACGGTAACAGAAGTGTACGCGCCAATTATTTTTGAAGCCCACTTGTCATGCATTTTCTTTCTATGAGTCTGTCACTTTAGGGGGCGTAGTTTCTGTCAGCGCCAATCCGTATTTATCAAAATTACTTTGGTATCTTTGCTCTCCGACAGACTTGTTACTCTCCGTTTATGAGTTAGCAGCTGGCGGTCCTGGAGATGTAGCTCCAATAAAGCGGCTAGTTGAGATGCGGCTTGTGAGACCGTTCACTGTATTATTTTTTGTATATATTTTTGGGCCATAATTCCATAACCCCATGAATGTGGGGAGAAAGACATAGACCACAGTGGCACAGTTACGCATTGAGGTGAGCTGGTATCAGTGTAGTGACACACTAAAATACAGGAAGTTACCCTCGATTGCAAGTAAATCCGATGGACACCTGCTTTCCCAGATTGAGGAACTCATACAAATTCATAAGCGGAAGTTTTCGGGGTGACTGATTGCAAAGATAAGTAAAGTGTCAGTTTTCCAAAAATTCGTAATGGTGAACTCAAAATCATACACAGACATCGGTATCCCCTTGACTCTTGTTAGAGAAGAATTGCACAATTTATTTCCACGCAGATCAGCTCAAGCTCCATTTCTTCGTGGGCTATTTCGAAAACCCAGTGGCCTCAGTGCAATAGACGCAAGACACAGATAATCCTGGGGACTCCACGCCATTCAATTTCCAAACTCGTAGCTGAGTTTACCGGTCATTGGACGATCAACACACACGCAGGATAGTTGAGTTTGCCACTTAACCCTCATTGAAGAAGCTGTGGGGACCTTTCAGGGAAGTAGACTATTGAGTCTCTGTCTTTCTTTGTAAATGTCCGGGCTTCGCAGCTAAACGATTAAGGTCAAAGGGTGCTCCTTCCTTCGACAACCTGCAGTAGTGCTCCAGCCTAAATCCCTTCAATCTGCTCCATAACATCAAAAGCTCTGGCAGGCTGTAGATATCAGCCCGTTTGAGGTCTCATAATGGTATCAAAACGGCGCTTTAGTGCTACTTGGGACTACCAGACTGGTACTTCAACCATTTCACTTACCTACCTAAGATACCCAGTCTAATTAACATGTAGAATAGACCTGCAAACAGATAAGACAGCTTTCCGTTCAACAATGAAAGTGAAGTTTCAACTGCAAATCAGCTGAGCTTTCACAAAAGAAAATCAGCATTTGCCACTACGCCAACATTTGGATAAGAATATTTCGCTTCACTGCAGAAAATTCATGCAAAACCATTCAAGTTGTTTGAAAGCGTAAGAAAAGTCTCGCGGTAGACAAGAAATGTCTAAAATATTTAAAGCTTCAAAGACAACTGATACCTTTTGCTTTCTTCACTATTTTGCTCACTATTTTTTGTGCAATTTGTGTTTTTTTAGAATTTTTTTTGTGCAATTTTTTTGTGTGCAATTTTTTAGCGCAATTTTTTCCTCTTTAGCTAAGAAGAGACGCTCATCGCTCGTCTTATTCTTTGCCTGCGCTTACAAGCACACAGTTGGTGCCTTTCCGTTGACCCTTTAAATTTGTTAGTTAAATAGTCCCTTGGACAGAGTAGATGATGACGACGGCGTCGACGGAAGAATGAAATGCCGGCAGCAAGTCAAAGTGTGTCAAAGAAGAATAGAAAATTGCATACTATCTGTCTATCTTTCTGTCATTTTCCACTTAATTTTTTTCCGACTTTTCATTCTGCTTCTGCTTCTTCGTCTTGCTATTTTGCATAGCACAAATGCAGTTGAGGTTGAACCACAAAACGAGTGAAAATTGCGCAAATTGCAATGCATTCCGTTGAGCTTTCCTTGGCGACGCTCTGCACTGTTCATGCAAATGTCCTGCGGCCATTTAGTTGTTGGGGCTGCCTGACTGCTTGACTGCTTGGCTTCTATACCATTTCTTCATGATGGCTGAACTGGCAAATTCGAGTGGCAGTGGTGTACTTTACCTGCCATGCAGATGTCTTGAGAGTAGTCCTTGCTTGCGGTGCATAGTTACTTTGAGATATATTACAATATTTCCAAGTGCTTACATAAGTAATGTATGTATGTATGTGTATGTGCGTGTGTATATGTATATAGACCAATATAGACCAATGAGTGCATGTACCACTGTACGTATGCTCCAGCTATCCTAACTCATACTTATCAAACACAAATCAGGTCTGTGATTTATATAGCGGCATATTTTTCCAACTTCCTTGGCGTCTTGAAAAATGATACCGTGTGCGCTATGCTCTACATTAATGTCCTTCTCGATGTCCTTTAGGCACTAACTTTTTAAACAATTTTCTATTTTTTTTTTATTTCTATTTTTTTTTTGCATTTGCTTGTTTTTTCTTGTTTTTTGTCTTACTCAGTTTGTTATTGTGGCAACCTTGGGCACTTTTACTGCGATTTTGCAATTTTTCCTCGAATATACTTATTTCCCCTTCGCGAGAATTTACCATCGTCATTACCAATACCAGCGCGCGCCATGCAGTCAGCAGCAGTTGCAGTTCGTTTGTCTATGTCTATGTTTGTAGATATCCTGCCAGTTTGGCGAACTTATCTTAACTGCTATCCTGTTGGTTGGCCGACATCAGCAGGCCACCTCACTTTTTTCCATTTGTTCCTACGCCATTTCTCACTTGCATTGCCTGGATGGCTACATAGTCTTGTTATCAGTGACCGACACTCGATTACATTTTCCGTGGCACTTGTCACTTGCGGCGGCTTTCAATGGCAAACTCGAATGCACAGGAAGTAACTAACCAGCACCTCGAACTATCCATTATAGACATACCTTTGTGCTTGTACATACATACATACATACATACAGACACATAATGAAATTACAAGGAACTTAGTACGAGCAGAACGCGCCTGAGTCTCAGCAATAACAATGGGTTTTTTGTACCAACTTCAGCTTGTGCGTGCGCTCTCTTCCCGCCTGGCAAAGTATTTACAACTGAACTTATTGCTAACCTAGGCCAAACTGGGTGTTGTACGCATTGTTAGCGCAACTTGAGCTTTTCCAATTATTCTCGGCAGTGGTAAGAATGCACAGCGCACGCCAACCCCCAATCAGTGCTGGGAGCGTCAATATAGACGTCACTTACCTTCATAATTCGAATGTCAAATTGAAGTAAATATAGCTTCTTATAGCTCTTCCTGGCATAAGAGTAGGCGGATTTAAAGGTGTGGAGGATGTTGGATATTTAACGAAAAAGGCACAGAAAGCATTTAGCAGCTTCTTGGAAATTATATTTTATTAAGTACTGGTCGTCACCTGGTCAACACTCAATGCGGCTGAGTCTGGTTGAATAAAACAGAAACACGAGAACCGCTAATTGGTTGACGGTCAGATGTGCGGCATATACGAGGGGGGTTCAATTCAATTTCAAACTCTGTGAAAATTCAAAAAATTCGACAAAATTGCAAACATTTCAATTCGAATTTTTAGAAAAATTACTAGTATACAGTTATGCGAGGCGGGCTCAATAAGTACCCGTGTTAGAAATGAAGACACCAATTATTCAAAAGATTTTTTTTTTTCAAATTTTTTTTCAAAAGAATCCCCTTTTAGAAAGTTACACTTCTCCCAAAGCTCCGGCTCTGCAAAATACGCCTCTGTCTCGGCGAAGACTTTCTCGTTTGAACATTTTTTCCCGCGAGCCATTTCTTCATGTTAGGGAACAAGAAAAAGCCGCAGGGAGCAAGATCGGGTGAATACGGGGGGTGCGACAGCAATTCATAACGCAATTCATGCAGTTAGGCGCCGACAACTCCGGATGAAAGAGATAGTGCGTTATCGTAGTGCAACAGCACCACATTTTTCGCCAAATGCGTCCATAACTCCTTCAATTTTTTGTGAAAGCGGTCCAATAACTCACTGTAGTATTGTCCAGTAATCGTTCTTCCTTTGCCTAAAAAATCTATGAAGATGAAGCCGTTCGTATCCCATAAATCGTCGCCCTGACCTTTCCGGCCGATGGGACTGTCTTCGCCTTCTTTGGAGCAGATTCACCGGGAGAAATCCATTGTTTTGATTGTTGCTTAGTTTCTGGTGTGTAATGATAAATCCAGGTTTCATCAACGGTGACAACTCAAAGCAAAAATTCCTTCGGATGTCGCTTAAATTGCTCTAAAAGCCGTTTCGAAGTTAACAGCCGCATCCGCTTGTTGTTGCTTGTGAGCAATCGCGGCACCCATCGGGCCGACAATTTTTCCATCGCCAACTTATCATGTAAAATATTAATAGCCAATCCGGTCGTTCCACCTATGACCTCTGTTACTTCGCGCACTTTCGTTCGTCGATCAGCGAGAATCATGTCGTGGACTTTTTGAATGATTTTCTCGGTAACCACGTCTGCCGGGCGTCCTGGTCGTTCCTAATCAAGAAAGGATGTTCGCCCACGTTTAAATTCGTGGAACCAATACCTAACTGTGGTCGTAGATGGCGAAGCGGTCCCATAGACAGCATCCAGCTTTTATCTCCACGTATTTTTTCCCATCCAAAAACAAAAAGCGAATAACCGAACAATGCTGCTCTTTTTCCATCTTAGTGAAAATCACGAAACACGTCTGACTCGAATAGCTGCCAAATCCAAACCAACCTATCAATCAGTCTGAAATTTATTTTGCCGTCGTTTGATAGATAGCAGCACACGATGATAATACCAACTTTCCTCAAGAATGCCCTCTGTCACCAAACACGGGACAAGTACGTCTCCAGCGACGGCAAAGCTGCGCTCATGGCCTTAGACAGCCCTCCAACCACTTCAAGGGTAGTTTAGTCCTGTAAATCCAGGCTGAACTATGTCGGTACACTTAATACCTTGATGCTATTCGGGTAACGAGACCTCTGACTAGGATGGGCCCGGAGCCAGTTCTGACACTCTCTTCTGCAGCCATCAAAGCCGCGGTTAACAAACCGATTACTTCAACTCACAAGCGAGCTTGGCAGGCTGAGAGTGGCTGCAGGTGGTCGAAACTGATGTCATTAAGCAGACGGCACTCCAGATAGCTGGTTGGACTGATAATGGGCCACTTTCTGTGGTCGAAGCGCTTGAAAAAGGCAGGCTTCTCAGACAGTGCACTTTGCCCAACATGTGGAGAGGAGGATGAGATTTGGGTCTTAAGACTTACTAAATTACAGTCAACACAAGAACTCAAGCCGGCCGATTATCAACAACGTCGTGTCTTTGTTGATTGCTGATTGGGTCGTTGAAATGCATGAAAATGATCCGGAACTCCATCGAAAAACCATCTTGAGTGATGAGGCTCATTTCCACCTCGGTGGCTTCGTCATCAAGCAAAATTGCCGAATCTGTGACTCTGAAAATCCAAGAGTTATTGTTGAAACAGAGACTTCTCATCCTCAACGTGTGACTGTTTGGTGCGGTTTATGGTCCAGCGGAGTCATTGGCCCTAACTTTTTCGAAAAATGAAGCTGGAGCAACAGTTACGGTGAAAGGATTGCGCTATCGAGAGATGATTAACGATTTTTTATGGCCGGAATTGAATGGTATTGATCTGGGCAACGTTTATTTTCAACAAGACGGCGTTACGTGCCACACAAGCAAGGAAACCATTGATATTTTACGGGAATAACACCTCTTATTGGAAAACCCTTTTGCTGCAATATTGGCACAATAACTCACCAACTAATGAAAGGAATATCATGAAATTTTAACAGCTGTCTTTTTAAGGATAGTACTAACTGAAAAAAGGTGAATACAATGAAATTAGTGTCATCTATGTGTTAGGCCCGGGACTTATTATTATTGATTGGCTGCTTGTGCACTGCGACCTGAAGAGATCTATAGTGCAGCCATGTAGCCTGCTCGAACCATTTTAGGCCGTTAATGAATCCTAAAACTGCTGTAGGCTTAATTTCTACGAGAAGGTTTAGATCTACAGAAGGTTAGTCTGCGTCGTGCCACTGCTGGGCAGTCGCATAGAAGGTGTTCTACTGTTTCCTGTGCCTCTTTGCAAAACCTACAGGAATCGCTTTCTATCGCACCTATCTTTTTCATTTGATCATTAAGTTTACAGTGTCCTGTTAGTAGTTAGGTCAAGGATTGTTTCGATTGCCGCATACCCGATTGCACTCTCCAGTAATCGATTAGGCCTCGTTGTTCCTACTCACGTAGAAAGGCACTTTTGAAGCTGTTATTTACCCCGCAGAAAGGTTCAAGAGATATGAAGGGAGTGTTTGTCCTCTTTTCCGCTAAAGTTTCCACAATTTCATTCCCTTCGTGCCTCTCATGTCTCAGAACCAACATTAAGGTAACAGAGTTTCTTGATGCTAGGCTGTTGAGGATTTTATAACATTCCCACACCGACCTTGATTGGAATGAGAAGCTAACAAGTGATTTTAGAGGTGTTCGACTGTCCGGGATTTTTTAGCCCATGTCTTAGAAACAGAAATTCCTTACCTCTGAATTTCAAAAATTTATTGTTGGTACGAATTTTGATTAATTATTTCAGTTTACCGCAACCAACTGCTATTATTATTAAAATTTGTGCGCATAAGTCATTTTCAGAAGTAAAAATTTTTTTTTTTTTAATTTTTCCAATTAAACCGTTGAAGTATTACTCCGCGAAGCATAACTGGAAAATTTATGATTTTCCATTCAGTGAATACTAAATTTCTTTCTCGGCTACAAAGCTTTAAATTAATAAATATTGCGTCCTTATGAAGCGAATATAAATCAAACCACTCGAACACAATTCATTCTGCAAATCTAATTCCAGCATTTCTTCACAAACACATACACACAAGAGTACCGCTATTGAGAGAATGAAAACAATTTAGCAAATTACTTTAGTGAATAGGGGGAAAAGCAGAAAAAATATTAACAGAAAAAAGGCAGCTAATATCAAATATGAAGAGGAATGCAAAAGTTTGGCAAATGAAAACAAATCGCAGCAACTTGTTAACAAACGAAGCAATAACAGTAAAGAAAAAGTTAGAAAAAAATAACAAGAAAACAAACATTAAAAAAATCAGAATACAATTGCAATATACCGTTACAAAGTGCAGTTAAAATTTTTTACTAATTACATGATTGTACCTATATATATGTGTGTGTGCATACACACACTAATGTACGCAAGTAAAAACAAACAGCAATGCAGAAACAACAATAACATTCGCACATAACAATAATAATAATAATCAGGAAAAATAACGCTGAAAAAGCGCGCAATACCCATAAAAATAATGCTCCACAAGCCACTGGGTCAAGCGCAGTAGGGTTGCCAACATGCCAATGAAATATGAAAACAAAAAATTATATTATATTACAAAGTAATATGAAAAACACAAAGAAAGTTGAAAAAATACTAAAAAAAGAAAAGTGAAAAATTGAGTGTGAAAGTAAAGTAAAAACGCTTAAGCGGGGAAAATAAAAGTGTATACATATACATATGTATTTATGTATGTATGTGTATCGAATTGCACTCTAGTAGGGTAACGGCAACGTATTGGTGTGTGAGGTGTTAAACTTAATTTGCATAAACGAAGAACGGAAAACAATTGTTGTGAAACGAAATAAAATACTTGCAGGCGCGCACCACAGCTGGGTGGAACTGTTTTTTCGGTAGGAAGGGGGTGAATTAAAAGTAAACGTGAAATAAGGAGAGTGTAAATGAAGAAATAAAAATATGTAAAATGTTACAAATACTTGTAAGCTGTTATAGCCAGCTCGAATGCAAGGAGCGAAGTGGGAAGCGAAACAAATTGATTTAATGGCGAAGCGATAATGAAGATGGAAAGTGGAAGAAAGTAAAGTGCAACTCTCCGTGACCGGTAGGCGCGTATGTGAGACTTTTTCTTATGCTTAAGGAAAAGGTATCCGTTGCCTTTGAAGCTTTAACTATTTTAGACATTTCTTGTGTACTGCGAGACTTTTCTTACGCTTTCAAACAACTTGAATGGTCTAGCATGAATTCCCTGCAGTCAAGCGAAATATTCTTATCAAAATGTTGGCGTAGTGGCAAATGCTGATTTTCTCTTGTGAAAGCTCAGGTGATTTGCAGTTGAAACTTCACTTTCATTGTTGAACGGAAAGCTGTCTTATCTGTTTGCAGGTCTATTCTGCACGTTAATTAGACTGGATATCTTAGGCTGGTAAGTGAAATAGGTCTAGTACTCCCCATGTAACACTAAAGCGCCATTTGGATAACATTTTGAGATCTCCAACTGGCAGATATCTAAAGCCAGCCAGAGCTTTTGATGTAAAGTAGCAGATTGATGGGATCTAGGCTGGAACACTACCGCAGGTTGTCGAAGAAAGAAGCACCCAGTGACCTCAGTCGTCTACTTGCCAAGCCCGGACATTTACAGAGAAAGACAGACTCAACAGTTTCCTTCTCTGAAAGATTCCCACAGCTTCTGCAATGGGGGTTCAATGGTAAACTTAGCTTTTCTCGTCCAATTACCAGTAAACACAACTACGAGTTTGAAATTTGAATGGCGCGGAGTCACCAAGAGTCCTGAGACTGAGTTCTCCGACTATTGTACTGAGGCCAAAGCGTTTTCGAAATAGCTCCATCTTTTCTACGCTTTCCTGAGAAATAAATTGTGCAATTCCCCTTTAACAACAGTGGAGGGGGATGCCCATGACCGGGTAGGAAGTCTCTAAGACCAGTTTAGTCACCATTCTTTCAAGCTCGTCAGCAATTTCATATCCTTTTATGTTCTTCTATGTCCTGAAACCCTGATCAGAGAAATTTTACCTGCACACTCAAGATCTTTGATCTCCTCCTTGCATGACTTGACTAGCTTGGATGTGCTACTTCAAAGTTATACTCACGTATATAATACACTACGTACACCTTCTCCTGTATAGAGAAAACTCAAAACTTGTTAGCGATTTTTTTTTTTTTTTTTTTTTTTTTTGTTTTTGTTAGAAAACGCAAAAAACTGTTCTTGAGCCTAACAAATTTAATATTTTTGGAAAATTAAATCATGGTTTATTGTGAAGAAAAAAAGTCTTTGAAAAATTCTATGAGAAAGGGTAGTAAAAATTGTTTTCAAAACTCGGTCTGATATTTTGAATTATGACTATTTTTATAAAATTTTCAAGCCTTTGTTATTGAATTCTTTAGTTTTTATGACTCTTTAGCCCTTGCTAACTCGTGCTGCTACAACAAAGTTTGTCTTATTTGGGTGCCTGGACTTTGTGGTACATATTACACAGAACGAGTTGGCAGATAAACTGGCTAATGAAGGCCCTGAACCCTTGTTTTTTGTTTGGCGGGCCAACTGGTAAGTACAGCTCTCAGACACAATTACGTCCATTGTATTCCTTCTTCTGGTAAAGAGGACAATACCAGTTTTGGTGGGGTTTACCGATAGCCCATTAGCACATCAACAAGTGTCAATCATATCCAGAGTTTCCTGCACTTTCCTGTAGATGTTCATAGGCGAAGGGTCTGTTACCAAACAGGCAACATCGTCCGCATATGCTTGTGCGTAGACTCGCGAGTCATTTAAGGTTGTGAGTAGAGGACCGATCAGCAATGAAGACAGCACACCACCTTGGGGGCAGCCTCTATTAACCCCGGACGATACCAGCAGATCCTCCTCCGCCCGCACCGTGACGATTCTTTGGGCTAACATTGAATGAACCCAATTCACTAGCACTCGGTCTACTCCATGCCTATTGGCAGAGCTGCACATACTGCCCCTCTATATCCAAAAAGAAGCTTTTGGGGTTGGTGTAGTCATCACTACCAACTTTAGGGATGAAGACGACTCTCACCATCCTCCAAAAGCATGGTATGTAGGCCAGTGCTAGGTATACAGTGAAGATTTTCTTCAGGCCTGCAATTACGGACTCCATGCCATCCTTCAGCATGGAAGAATAATTGTCATATGGTCCGGGGGACTTGTAGCCACCAAAATATTCGATGGCAAATCCAGTTACATCGAGAAGGTGCAGCAGCTCTGACAACAGTCTCTTTCGTTAAGGACTGATGCCGGTCAATGCTTGTCTCATTACCTGGAAAGTGAGAGTCCATCAGTAAGCTGAGTGTCGCAATTGGCTTCTCCGTGAAGGAGCCATCAGATTTCCTAAGTGACCCCAGCTTTGCGGTTGAATCGCTTTTCAGGATTCTAACCTATTTCGCCGTGTCACGGAGAGATTCAATACCGCCGCTGGATTACCTAAAAGAATCCTTTTTCGACTTAGCTTCTCTCAAGGTTTAGAAGTTTTCTCGACTCACGTCTCAATGCTTGGAGCTCTCGGTTTCACCACGCAGCGGGAGTCCGATCAAGAAGAGGTCGAACTGAACAGGCTGATTGAACACGTTCAACTAAGGCAACGCTGACTTTCTCAACAGCCAGCTCAATACCCTGTTCTTTCCGAAGTCTTGGTGGTGTCACGTCAGAGTCCCGCAATGCCTCCCTAAACTTCTGTCAGTCTGTTTTTCTGGGGTTTCTAGGGGGCAATGGCTTTTGTGCCTCCTCGCTACACTGAAACTCAATATAACTGTGGTCCGAGCACGAATCTTCGGCAAGGATTCACCCGTTCCTGATTGACCACCCAAATTTTGAATTTGATAAGGTGAGATTAATTACTTCCTGAACCCTTTCTAGGTGTTAATTCTGCATTGAATCAGCTATGGATTGGCGACTTCATGAGATCTAGCCATAAAAGACGCTGCTCTGAGTTGGGCTCCTGCAGAGTAGCCAGGTGCTTTGGGAAAGACACGAACAGTAAATCAACGCCTTTTCTATTAAAACTTAGTAGGAAGGACCTGAGGTCACGGGACACAACGCCTGCGGCCAGCAAAAGGATATCATGGGAATCATTGGCAACCCAATATGTCTATTCTGTCTTGAGCATGAGGATACTGCAGAGCATTTTTTCTGTAGCTTTCTAGAATCAAACTTTGGCTGTTGGGTTGCGATGTACTAAATATGGATAAAGTTCATACTCTTACACTTCCGGACCTCTTAGGATTCATTAATGAGTGCAAAAGATTCGCGGAAGAGTGACCTCAACCTAATTTTTATACGTATTTTCATTCCTATTATATTTATCTCGTCTCTATATTCTTTTTACTGTAATTTATCCGGGTGTTGCTCAATAGCCTTCCTGACTGTGTGCTTGGACTTGTCCAACCCCCACAAATCTGATCTCGTGTCATCTATGACTCTTTTACTGATTCAATATTGGATTGCACAGGGTCCGGCACGCGAAGTATAAGCAACTTCAGACCGCTCGCGCAGCTGATGCACGGGTATCAGATGTTTATTAGTTGGCTAAATGACATTCCAGTGTATTGGTTACAAGCACGCGGAAGCATTTTGCTGAGAGTAAACGCGAAAAAAGGAAATCAGTAATGGGTTTCAAACGTAATAGTGGAATCGCATTATATTTGGCTGGAAAATCACAACCAGCGATTGTTCGTGTGCTCGAGCACCTTAAAGTAAATAAAATTAATAAAATTTTGCTTTATAACACCATCACTCGTTACAATGATACTGATAGCATCGCGAAACGTCATGGAGATGGTCAACAAAAGACTGCAACGTCACGTGAAATGGTTCAAACAATAGTGAAGAAGCGACTTGAGCGAAATCCCCGATGAAGTGCCAATCAAATGGCGAAGGAACTGAAAATATCTGACCGTACCGTCCGCCGCATACTGAAAATTGATCTCAAAGTCAAGCCTTACAGGATCCAAAAGGCGCATGATCTCACACCAAAGCAGCAACAAGTCAGACTTGAGAGAGCGAAGGAGTTGCTTCATTTGGCCGAAAGCGGTCAATTTCCAAACATTGTGTTTTCTAACGAAGAAATATTTCAAACTGAGCAATTCGTAAACTCCCAAAACGATAGGGTTTATTTGACCGACCGTTCATACGAGAATTTGAGTCATCGATTGGCCACCAGGAGGCAGCATCTGCCACAGCTAAAGGTTTGGGTCGCTGTAACCGCAGATGGGCGCTCTCCAATCGTTTTCATAGAGCCTGGCGTCAAGGTAAAAGCAAAATATTATCGGGAAAGTATTCTGGAGGTTGCTTTGAAGCCGTGGACAGACAAGCATTTCGGTGGCAGACCATGGACGTTTCACGAGGACTTGGCTCCGTCTCGAACCAAGAATGACTAAAAAACAACGTTCCGAACTTCATAACGTCCACACAATGGCTCTCAAATTCATCAGACGCAAATCCGATGGATTATTGTCTTTGGGTCATTTTGGAAACAAAAGTCCGAACTAAAAGATTCACCAGTCTCGAAGCGCTAAAAAAAGTCAGTGTCCGCGTGTGGGCCAAAATACCTGCAAGTCACATTCGGGCTTCTTGCGATTCGTTTCTGGACCGTCTCAACGCCATAGTCAAGGCAAAAGGTGGTCGTATCGAACAAAAGAAAATTGATTCTTCCTTTTGCTTTATTTTCACACAATTTTTACTTTGAACTGAATAAAAGTAATTTTTTAAACTAAATGTATGACCTTTTTAATGGGTTAAACTTCGAGTAGCGGAGCCTGTAAATGAAAAGCAAGAAAAAAAAGAGAATCACAACTCGAAGAAGAGTTGCTCATTTCAACAAATGAGTGGCACAAAGATCGATAGATGAAAGCAGCGCACCTGGTTACCTACATGACCAAATATTTAAATCTCGAAGAGCTTGGTCCAAGTTTTTCCAATGACAAAATATATGCACAATTATTTGTATACCAAAATGTAAACTTTATTCAATATTAATAACACCGATGTCATAATTAATAAGAAAACTCGCAGAAAGCATCAATTTAAGTATAACGCAGAGGGCAAAATGCCAAAGCAAAAAGCAAATCAGCAAACCTCTTGGGAATATTGTAAACGCACACACATATACACACGCGCACAAATGCAATAAAAGTCAAACAAACAAATACATACGCATAACACTCGTACATATAAAAGTAAACATGACCTATCCCCACAATGAGTGGTTAAAAGCAAAGCACAACGGCAACGTTAAGTGCCACAACAGGATGAAGGAAGTCGAGGTTGGCGCTAGAAGAAGAGCAGAGCTGTGCAAAAGCAAAACAAATAAAAAAGTGTGCTAGGAAAACATGCAGCAATAAAGAAGCAGACAACAGAGAGCGCTGACTGAATGGGATGGTAGAAAAAACTTTGGCACATCAATCAGTGAAAAGCAGCAAAAGCAGCATCAGCTGTAAAAAAAACTGACAACTTCAATAAAAATGATGATGATGGGCGAGGTTGAAAATGAGAAAAAGAGAATGTGTAAACAAAAAGCGTATATGTATATGTGTGTGTGTGTGCTACGCGGCTATAAAACCACTGCATTGCATAAGAAAATATCAACAAATGTTTGGCGAAAAAAAAAAAATTACAGTACGAGTATTGATAGAGACTTACTTTTCCTTACGGCATAGAAAAAGCAATACTTTATTGGGGGTTTAAGACATAAATAGGCATGAGAAAAAGCAAAGTTGCATCAAAGCAACTGAAAGCTGTCCGGATGATGATCACCTGTTTGCTGCTAGGAAATATGCGAGCGCAACAGCAGCCAAACTATGTAAGCGCTCGTATTAATGAAAAGGCAAGAGCAAGTAAAACGATTACAATGTTGCAACTTGCACATATTTTCGTTTAATTTTTTTTGGAAAAAGAGCAAAAACAACAACAAAAACACCATGCTGCTAATAAACACATGCTTAACCCACATTGTGCTCGCACAACAATAACAAACACGCAGAGAAGTCAAACAACTGCAAACAAAAAGCGAACACTCGCATAGCGGCATGCATACATACCTACATACATGCATACATACATGCGTACAATTTAAACAACAAACTACTCTCAGTTTGCAAATAAAATTTCCGCTGCATTTCAAGTGAGCAGAAAAATTTCTCTCTCTGAGGGAAATTTCTCAACTTACGTTAATTTGCGCGCCAGTGAGCGCAAATGCAAGTTGTAGCTCTGCAAAGTTGTTATGCGCACTGAGTAATGAAATTTCCCTTGTGGAGTTTTTTGAAACAACAACGCAAAGGCAATTTTCCCAATGTTTTTGTATTTGTATTTGAAACACACATACAACGTGCACTGTTTGTGTGCCATATTGGCGCTACAGAAAATCTGTTTAACATTAGAAATTCATTTACCGGTGTCTTTTCTTATTGAAAGTGACATTTGGCCGACCTTCTCTCGAATGAGCGATTGTTTTAAGGCAATGAACAAGAATTGATATAAAAGACAAACACTTCGTAAATTATGAATATTATACAATAATATTTTTTTAACATAATAAAAAAGCTAATAAAGTGGACGTGCTTTTGTGAGCACTACACCAATGAGACTTATGCAGGCAAAAAATCGAGAAAAATGGGCGCTGTGGAATGAAAAAATCAATAGTAAATGGCGCCGTTAGTAATTTGCTTTTTGGCAACAAGTAGTCTATTGAGATACGACCTTTTTTGGCCTTCACTTTTGTACCTGCTTGCCAATTGCAAAAATACAAAAGGATTACATTTTCTCCACAAAATAAGAATAAAATAAAAAAAAAATCAAAGAAAATTCGGCAAACTATAAAGAGATTAGCTTAACGCCTTTTAAATTACGAAATTTAAGGGTATTCACTTAAAGGATACTTAGCTCTTTTCTTATATGTACATACATCCGAGAGTATTTCTGCCATGAAAAATTTTCTAATAAAAAACAATTAACCATTCGGAGTCGACTTAAAACTGTAGATCCCTCCATTTGTGGTACAACATCAAGACGCAAACCACAAATAGGTGTACGCAGGTGAAATGGTTGAAGTGCCGGTCTAGCACTCCTCAAGTAGCACTAAAGCGCCGTTTTGATATCATTATCAGACCTCCAACATGTAGATATCAACAGCCAGCCAGAGCTGTTGATATAATGGAGGAGTTGGTTGGATTAAGGTTGGCGCATTGCCCCAGGCTGTCGGAGAAAGGAGCACCCAGTGACCTTAATCGTCTAGCTACCAAACCTGAACATTTACAGAGAAAGGACTTAACAATCTCCTTCTCCGAAAGGTCCCCACAGCTTCTGCAATTGGGGTTAAATAGTAACCCAAGCTTTTCCGCGTGTGTGCCGAGCATCCACTGACCGATAAACACAGTCCCCAGGACCTCCAGAGTCCTTCGTCTATTGCACTCACACATGAAGAAATGAAGCTCCATCTTTTCTGCGGTTTCCTGAGAAATTCGTTGCACAATTCCAGTTTAACAATAAACAGGGGGTTGACGATGTTTGGGTATGAGACCTCAGAGACCAATTCAGTCGACCCCTTACTGGCCAGCTCATGAGCAATTTCATTTCCCTCTTTGTTCCTATGTCCTGGAACCTAGATTAGAGAATTGTTTTTTGTAAACCCATGAAATTTGATCTCCTCCTTACAGGAGTTGACTAGTTTGGATCTGCAGCATGGCAGCATTAGAGCCTTGATCGCGGTTTGACTATCGAAAAATTGTCAATGTCTCCCTCGCTTCCACGCTCCCTAAGCCTTTTGCATGCTTGCAGGTTCGCAAAGACTTCTGCTTGAAAAACACTAGCAGTATTCGGCAATTTTAAGGAAATATATGAATGGGCTGATCTAGAGAAAACCCCTGCTCCGACTCCTGATTCCATCTTGGAGCCGTCAGGGAAGACAGAGGTGCCAAAGGATACATACTTTCAATTATTGTAATAAAGGTTAACATACTTTCATCCCAAAATGTCGAGATGCCACAAGCTCTAAGATGACTATTTTTCGTTAGGAAAAGGCTCAGTATTTTATTAAGCCCCCTTTTACTCGCCGAGGTAACGATCCAAGTGACCCTTGGCATATATTTCTTATACCGTCTTGGTACGCAAAGAAATTCCTCAAGAATTCCTATTCTTAACACTTTCAAAAACGCCTCCCATTTAGATTTAAACTAACAATTAATTGATCGAGGCGCTGACTAGAAAAGCATGTGAGAAAAATTAGGAGCGAGCATCTCATAGCTATAGCTTAGATGAAGAAGCTTTCCTGCGTTTTCTATTTCGCTGTTGAAATCTTGCGCTTACCAGGCCTAGAGTTCAACTAAGCAAGGTACTTACGACGGCCGCCGTAGTCGGATGAGTTGGTGCGTAATTACCATTCGGATTTGCCCAGGTTCGAATTTCTTGGCATGAAAGCCCGAATGACAGGAAAAGGTTTTTTCTAACAGCGGTCGCCCCTCGGCAGGAAATGTCTAACTTCCGAATGTATTTCTGCCAGAAAACGCTTCTCATAAAAAATCATTTGCCATTCGGAGTCAGTTTAAAACTGCAGGTCCCACCATTTGAGAAAGACACACACCACAAATAGGAGGCGGAGCTCAGCCAAACACCCAATAAAAGATGTAAGCTCCTCCTCCTATTTGGCTTGTGCGGCTTCGACAAATGGTGCGACCTACAGTTTTAAGTTGACTTCAACCGGAGTAAGTTTTACCGCTGCGGAACTTTTTTTATACATATTTATATTTTATATTTACAAGATGAACGATGTGAAGTGTTACCTATTCAAAACACCATAACTTTTTTGTGTGAAATTAGTTTTTAATGATGACAAAGACAAAATTTTTCGAATTTGTTTACAATTTTAACATATGTATATTCTCTTTAACTCGATATGACCACCTTTTGCCTTGACTATAGCCTTCAAACGGCACAAAAAATTATTTGCATGCTGCACGAATGTGATCTTGAGGCCCATTCTCGTATAATCGCTTTTTTCAGCGCATCCATACCGTCATATTTTTTAGTCCTCACCTTGCTCTCCAAAATGGACCAGATGGAATAGTCCATCGGTTTTGCGTCTGGCGAATTCTAAAGCCATTGAGTGGACGAAATGAAGTGTGGAACATGATTTTTTAACCATTCATGGTTCACACGAGCTTTATGAGACGGTGCCGAGTCCTGTCGGAACGGCGGCTCTAAAGCAGCTTCTAAAACATTTTCCCGATAATAAGTCGCATTAACTTTGACACCAGGCTCGATAAAAACGATTGGAGAGCGCCCATCAGCGGTTACTGCGGCCCAAACCATTACTTGCGATGGGAAATTGCTTCGAGTGGCCATACGTAGGCTCAAATTCCCGTATGAGCGTTTGGTCAAGTAAACACGATCGTATTGAGTGTTTATGAACTGCTCAATTGGGAAATTTTTTTCATCAGAAAACACAATGTTAGGAAATTCGCCACGTTCGTGCAAGCGCAACAACTCCTTTGCTCTTTCGCACCGAACTTTTTTTTTGCTGGGGTGAAAGATCGTTTGCTTTTTGGAACTTGTAAGCCTTGACCTTGAACTCATTTTTCAATATGCGTCGAATGCTGCCTTGCGATATTTTCAGTTCTTTGGCCATTTTTCTTCCACTTCGACGTGGATTTTGTTCAAGTCGAGCCTTCACTTTCCGAACCATTTCTGGCGTTGTTGCGGTTTTTTTTGGTCCACCTCCATAGCGTTTTGCAATGCTACCAGTATCATTGTCACGTTTTATAGTGCGATACACAAACTTTTTATTCACTTTGAGGTGACTGAGCTCACGAACAATGGCTGGTTGTGATTTTCCAGCCAAATATAACTCAATCACACTATTACGTTTGAATTCCATCACAGAAAAAAAAACTTCAACAAAACTGAGACGCAAATGCTTTTGATGGCTTATAAACAACATATTGAACTGTCATTAGAACAATTTTGACACTGATGTCATGAGCTGTTTTACAGATACAAGCAGTGTGCAGTTGGTAACACTTCATATCGTTCACCCTTTGTACTAAATTTCCCTGTATTAGAGCCAGCTAAATATCACCCGACGACATCGACTAAGCCTTTTACACATCGGAATTAAATAAGTTTGCCCTTAGAAAGTTTCTTAATTTAATACTTTTAAAAGTTAAACCACTTCTGAGTTTTACTGCATGTAAAGTCTTTAAAATATTTAATAAAATACTCGCAACTATTCCTTATCACCTTTTACTGTACTTGTGACCAACTTTTCTATTTGTCTAGGCTGCAATGGAAAATTAAATTCATTTCACTTTCGCAAAGTACCAATTTAGCAAAACTTTTATACTTTCTATAGAACTTAGCATATGAAATTAAAATAGTTGAGCCACATTGTGATCGGTGTAGAGTGCAATGAATGGCAAACCAAAGATACAGGATGATGCATAAGAACTATTTGCGCTATATTTGTGAGGAAAATAGGTTATAACACATAAAACTCACCAAGAATAGATCAAAAATTCGAATAAGAATGTCATCGATGACATCCCACGAAACGTCACTCATACCAATAAGTGCTTATTGGGACTTAACGGTGGTAACAGAAAAATAAAAGCCACTTGCAAGGAGTGAAAATTACATTAGGTTAGTCTCTCCTTATACCTGTTCTATTGGTGACGTGAGAACTTGGGGATGACAATATCGAGTGAGGTGAGTCTTGCAGTAATTGAAAGAAAGGATCCCTGGGATATCGGGCGTTGTTAACTGCAAATTCTGCAGGCGTCGGAAGTCTTACTATCACATAAAACAGAGGAAAAGAGAGGCCTCAGCTGCGTGCCTATGGCAGACATCTTTTGTTGAAACATCTTTTATAGAGCTGAAGATATAAATTGAGGTATGAATTCCTTACATCTCGTCGTTCTCATAGCGGTTATTTTTAAGACATCTTTTTTGGTCCCTTCGCTCTTTTGTTATATTATAAATCAGAATAACTAACCACCTGCTCTTAGTGAGTTCAAAGAATTATGGATGAATTTCTCTTTAAACTAGCACGAGAGTGTATTCTTATGTCACTGCTAGGGATTTACAAATACAGGACTCTGGATTAGTCGATAATTTATTATTTCGCCGATAATTAAGTACTTTTAAGTCTGATTTGGATTGTCTGGCTATCTCAACTTTAGTTCAGAGAAATAGGATAAGGTAAGGTAAAATATAATGGAGGGTAGTTCCATATGTAGAAGAGTCCACGCAAGTGGGGAAAGTTACTGATCGCCATTCACTTGGGAGTGGCCAGGACGATTCTTCTGCATCCGATCCAAGCAGCTCACAACTTCCGGGATTAGGTCAAGTATCCTCTGGGTAGCTTCCGAACACACGTTTGGGATTGAGTCAACGCGAGAATGCGCAGGGTTTGGAACCCGCCACTTTGAAATCCCCCCAACGAAAAGATTAAAGAAGCCACGGATGAGAACTTCCTATACTGATGACGACCCCTGCAAACGAACTAAGGTCTACGATTTGAGGTCATGCATGCATGTGGAATGTCCTTAATGGGGAAGGTACATCTGGCCGGCTGGTTGATGTCCTCGTCAGAGTAAAGGCTGACATCACTGCCATTCGATGGATGGGGCAAGGCAAAAAAACATAGGACACTGCGACGTACATTACAACTGCCATGTATAGGAGTACAAATTCGGTGTTGGATTTGTTGTGGGAGAGAGGCTTCGTCGCTAAGTACTGTCGTTCATTCCGTCTCACAAAAATCTGCATCAAAGCGCGATTTTTTAACATGCCGCTCATTTGCGTCCACGCCCCGACGGAAGGACGATACGACCAAAGATTTCTTGTATGAGCACCTCTGGACCGTTCCTATAAGCGTTGCTCCCTACACGACATAAAAGTTGTGCTTAGCGATTTCAACGCCAGGGTGGGAAAGGAGGGAATTTTTGACCCCACAATCTGAAAATTCAGCCTGCACAACGAAACATCCGGTAACGGACAGAGGCTGATCGACTTCGACCGAAACATGGTAGTCTGCAGCACCAAATCCCAGCATAAGAAGATACACCAAGCTAGCTGGCTGTCTCCGGATCGAAAAACGCGAAACCAGATCGATCATGTTGTGATAGATGGAAGACACGCTTCTAGTGTCTTAGATGTACGTACGATCCGAGGACCCAACATCGACTCAGATCATTACCTTGTTGCAGCCAAACTGCGCACCCGCCTCTGTGCAGCAAAAAACGTACATCTACCTACGCAAAGAATGTTCGACATCGAAAAGCTGCAATCACAACAGACAGCCAGAAGATTCGCCACTCGACTCTCACTCCTGCTCTCGGAGAGCACTGCCCAACAAACCGGCATGCGCGAGCAATGGAGCAACATTTCTCGTTCCCTACGTACCGCCGCCGAAGAAGAAATCGGACTCCGGCGAGCCCGAAAAAACAGTTGGTACGGCGAGGAATGTCAAGCTGCCGCAGAAAGCAAAGATGCTGCCTATAGAGCCACGCTGAGATCGGGCGCAACGCGAGCCTTATGGGATCGCTACCGCGAGCTAAGAAAGGCAGAGAGACGTATTATCCGAAAGAAGAAATGAGAGGCCAAAATACGTGAGTGCGAAGAGCTTGAGATGATGGGTAATAGGAACAACGCCCGAAATTCTACCAAAAAGTTCAGCGGGTTACAAAATGTTTTAGGACTGGAGCGTTTTCCTGTAAGAACAAAGACGGCGACTGGTGACTGACATCCAGAGCATACTTTAAATATGGAGGGAACTCTTCTCGAACCTGTTAAATAGTGATAGCAATCGTTGAGGACGGAATTGTCGTTCCGCTACCAGACCATGACGAGGTGCAAATAGCGATAACGCGACTTAAGAAGAAGAAGAGTATTGAAATCTTCTTTGTTAACCAAACAGCTAGACAACTGGGCGGCTTCCTTAGTTCTTTTCTGTAACTGCTCTTCCCTTATGACCTTCCCAGCAATGAAAATTGCACCAACGCAACATTCGCAGATGACACAGCCACCCTATCAGTTGGGAAAACAGTAATTGGGTCTGCGGCACAACTCCTAGGCAGGCAATCCGCCTTATCGACTTTCAACAAGCTGCTTTTCTATAATCAAGTTTTTTTGGCTCGTATGAACAAAAAGCGATCAATTTTAACTCTTTTTCTCTCAGATGAGAAAATAGATTGAAACTTTGAGGTCTGTAAAAAAAACTCACGTGATGGTCAAAAAAAGCAGATTTACTACTTTATGTGAAATTCAATTGAGTGTGAAAATTCTTAATATCTACTTTCCCATTCCATGCAAACACCCTCTATGAGTACAAACGGAAGTTAAGAGATGCAACAATGCATTGTTATATTGCAGTATCGTAAATAAGAAGAAAAAGTTGAAAACAGCAAAAACTTTTGCAAATCACCGGCGCAAAATGACATAGCCAGAGACAAAATGCCGCATACTTTCTTAGCTGCACAACCCATACATATAAGTAAACACTTACGTATTTTTCGCATACATACACATATATGTTCATATATACACACACACATACTCCATATATGTATGATCTGTTACTGTTGTAGATGGGCTTATTTGCGCAAACACAAACTCAAATATATGCACAGATACACTACAGAATCTTTTGTGTAGAAACAAACAAACGAAGGCGTTGAACTTCAAGCACAGATTTACTTGTATTCTTATTGATGTTTTCTATGCAAATATTTGCATAAAAATAGTCGAAAAAAATGTCCTTTACAATTTGTGTTTGTGCCAATAAAAAGGAGCAAAGTGTCTTTTAACTTTTGACTTTGCCAATAATGTAATGAATGCCGGCATGGGAGGACATATGGCCACACAGCCACATACACGCACGCCAAAAATCTTATACTTTAACTTCTTCTTCAGAAAGTGCTTATGTGGATATATATATATATACTAAAATGTGGCAACCCATAGCCGCGTGATGGCCATGGTGAAAAGAGTTCAGAAGATGTGGCCAATATCAGAGCATGAGCCGGATCTCAGCGAATTTGACACAATCAGCTGAGGGGCTGACGTAACTGGGGTCATGAAGCAGTTTGTTTACGAAAAAACTAAGATTGTAATTATGATTCTGCCAGCCCATAGGCCGCCCCAAACGATTGTTTTCAATGGATTTAATGGCTGTTCTTGAATGGCTTCGAGCTAGTCTTCAGCCCAAATACGGCAATTTGCTTATTGACGTAGCCATTAAGCTAAAACTAGGCTTCATCGCTGAACCCCGCAACTTTTCACAGAGTGTCGATTTTCGTAACAGAATCGCACGATTTATAAACGTTGTTGCAGCGTAAGTCTTTCCATGATGAAATGTCAATAAATACTGAAAAATTATGTATTTAGTTTGACAGTAGTCATACGAGATCTGTCAAAAAAATTCTATTGGAAAAAGTACTTCCACTCAGATGACCCTTTATATACATTCTGTCAAAAAAATATAGTGAACTATTCATTTAAAAAGCACATACAAGTATGCCTAATTTTTTTTTTTGCTGGAATATTAGTACAACTGTCTTCTATAGCGTCGCAGAGTTTGAGCCAGATCTGTCAACTAGCTTGTTTTTGGCATTTAATTATATCAGTCAACCGCAGGTGTGCTCTGCGATTTTCACTAAGGATATAAATATCAAACAAAGAATTTGTCTTAAATGTTGTGTTTTGAACGGGATTTCGTGTGCTGAATCATTGAAAATGTTGCAGAAAGCCTATGGCGAGAGTGCTTTATCAAAAACTCGAGTCTATGAGTGGTATAAGGTTTTTGCAAAGGGCCGAGAAGTCGAGGAAGATTTGCCCCGATCTGGTCGCCCATCAACGACTTCAACGGATGAAAACGTCGACAAAGTCAAGGGAATAGTGCTGCAAAACCATCATTTAAGTTCGAGGAAGGTAGCTCGTGACCTTAGTATATCTCACGAATCAATTCGCAACATTTTACACCATCAATTGGGCATGAGCCGCGTGGCTGCTCGACTCGTTCCAAGAAAGTTGAATTACTTTCAAAAAATTCATCGGAAGAAGGTGGCTGAAGACATGCTTCATCAAGAGGATTCGGACTCAACTTTTATCCAGCGCATCATAACAGGTGATGAGACGTGGGTATATGAATTTGACATGCAACCCAGGCCAGAGCGGCCGAATGGCGCCATTCACATGAGTCGAAACCCAAAAAACCACGTCAAAGTGGGTCTAAAGTGAAAGCCATGCTACTCGTTTTCTTTGCTTATCATAGTGTTGTGCACTTGGAATTCATTCCAAATGGTTCTACGGTAAATAAAGAATATTATTTGGAAGTTCTGCAACGTTTGAGAGAGAATGTGCATAGGAAACGGCCCGATTTGTGGAAAGAAAACTCATGGATCCTGCACATGATAACGCTCCGTCTCACAAGGCACATATTGGGAACACTTTTTTAACCTAAAATTCGACAAATATCGAAACAACCACCATATTCACCGGATTAAGCCCCCTGTGACTTTTTCTTTTTCCCAAACTCCGCGGATGCCGCTTTAAGTCGATAGAGACTATTGAGGAGAATTCGCTGAAGGAGCTGAAGAAGATCTCTCGTTGTCATATATGTATTGCTTCAAATGGGGCCTATTTTGAAGGCGACCAACTAAATTTTGATGATTAAACAATTTTTTTGCGTTTTATTGAACAATTCTCGGTACTTTTTTGACAGAATGTATTATGAAAAGTAGTTCTTTCGCAAGTCAGCTACTTTTTGCTTTTAAATAGTTTTCAAATAATAGCCAAAAATATCCCGGAATATATTCATAAAATTTCACATACAAGTTTCTTCCTCAAATATGAAATTATCGCCTTCAAAGTACTCCCCGTCAACTGCAACGCGTCCCCGTCCGAATGGATACAAACGCTCCGGCTCTGAAAGTATTCGTGGCGGGACCATCTGGTGGTAGTAGAGGAAGAGGAAGCCCTCCTCTGCGTTGGAAAGATCAGGTGGAGAAGGACTTGGCTTCACTTGGTGTGTCCAATTGGCGCCGGTTAGCACGAGAAAGAAACGACTGGCGCGCTTTGTTACACTCGGCCAAAATCGCGTAAGCGGTTATCGCGCCAATTAAGAAGAAGAAATAGAAAAAAATTGCAGTAAGCCATATCAGGGAAATTCGATGGTTGTTGGTTGGTATTCGTTTCGTTATTGATCAAAAATTCACGGATAATGAAACGGTCGCACTGTGCGACTCTCTTCAATGTAGCAATCTTGTAAAGTATCATTCTTTCGCATTTTTATTACTAAATTATTGAATTTATTTTATTTTATTATTAAATTAAAATGACAAGTCATTCTCAGACTTTCTCTCTCTCTGTCTCTCTCTCTCCCACTCTCTCTCTCTCTGTATCTCTGTCTATAAGCAACTGCAATAAATTTGCCTTACAAAAGATGAACATCCAAATCAATTCGAAAGCCCAAAATTGCTGAACCGCCAATCATTACTTTTGCCCAACAACCAGCCGACCAACATCAATCTCACTTTAAAGCCAATAAAGCTCTCCAATTGCTTTTCTAAATATGCTGCGATATTCATATAAAAGAGAAACCCTCATCAAACTGGCTTGGCTGGCTGTCAGTTTAACTGTCAAAATGTTTAAATTTTGCCAATAAAATCAATTCAAAAATTCTCACTGAAAAGAGGCTAAAGTAAAAAGGCACAAATAACCAAAAAGATTCATACAAAACAACTAAAACAAACAAAAACCCAACTATTCCACGCAACAAAGGAAATAAGCGGCAAAATTTATGACCAGTGCAGGCCATCTCTTCTAGGCTTAAACATTTTTCTTCAACTCATTGAACTGTTTCAAATGCATTGGTAGTTTTTTTATATATATTTTTTAGGAATTTTATTTTTTCTTTTATGTTGATTTTTGCCCGTCATCCCATGATTTTTTCCCCCTTTGAGCGCGCGTGTGTATCTGCCTGCTTTGTAGCCATTTGTTTTAGCTGAAATTAATCGTGCACCGCAGTCTCAGTTGACACTTGGGTGGTTAGTCGCTCGGATTGGTGGCGGGGTTGAATGGGTGAATACGTAAGAAAAAACTTACTCCAAAAAAATTTAGCCGAATTGAAATCCAATTGGGTTTTATTCCACGCAAACGAACAGCAACGACGATAACTTTGTCTACGCGAAAAATGCACAGGCAACGCATCAACTAGTTAGCTAACCAACGCTTATGCGAGCTCTAGTGTGTCTCGGGTTGCATGACGGCTGGCGCGCTGCCCGTGACGCAGACAGTGCAGTAGAAAGCTTTACGGTACACCGTCATTAGTGGTCCCATGTGTCATTTCAATGGCTCACACTTTTTTTTATTTTCACTGATTTCCTTTCATTTTTTTGTGGTTTTGCTTTTGGTTTCGCTCCTGAAAGTGTTGTGGGTTTTATGTGCTCGTCATGCGTCTCTCGTCTGAAATTTAAAACTGTGCGCTCAGTAATCAAGTTCGCCATTTTTTCGTTAGTTGGTATTTGATCCGTGTAAAGCGTTGCGTTTTTTTATGTCTTTTGTTCGTTTTGAGCTTTTGTGATTGAATAAAGTCACTTGAAATAATCTATGAATTTAAAAGTTTTGGCAGAAGTGCTCGCAGGGGGTGATGGTAGAGGTTAATGCAATGAACAGTTACTGTATTTGCTTATAGTCCGGAAGCCAGGGGTCATTTTGACCTCATTATTTCATGCCGACTGATTTTAATACTAAAGGCAGACGCCATCCAATGGATGACGAAACCAACCGTTAGCTGGTCTAGTGCGTGGGATGATGCGAAACGTGTCGAAAAAAATATTTTAACAACTCATTTAATACCGGCTGAAAATACGTCAGCTGAACAGGTGATCTTGTAAAATAAATTAAAAAGTAAAACTACTTTATGCCGATTGAAATTTTTTTACATTATTTTGGACACATATGAAAATATAATAATGATGGTCAGCTGCGTTTATAGCCGTGGGAAGACCGTCAGCCGAAGCAAGAATGTATCATTGCGTTCAGATGACGTATGTATTTTCCCTCCTCTACGGCGCAGCTGACTATCTTTTTTTTATTCTACTAAATGTCAACAATAATGAAAAAAATTTCTGCCGGTATAAAATGAGTTTGTAGACATTTTTTTCGACACTTTTCGTACCCTCCTTTTTTTGTATGGAACGTTTTTTGGTGAACATTTTCTTTAAAAAAACTTAAGGAGGTATTCCGTGGCAGCGCTTTGCTCGGCTTTCTTCGTGTTTGTTGTGGAGGAATGTGATAGACCTCCGCGTGAAAGGTAGTTAATTAATTTCGAAATTCCATCTATTTAATTTGAGTGATTTCCCAGATACTAATGGATTAGTAAAAATTTCTGTATATATGAAATAAAAGACCTATGAAAGCATGGAGATTTCCAACTATGGAGGAAATAAAGACTGCTCACTGGAACAAGTGAAGGCAAGACCAAAAAGTGCTTATCAGAAGTGTTTCGAGAGTGGAAAAGCGCTGGCTCAAGTATATCATATCTAACGGGGCTACTTTGAAGCAGTCAAAATAATAATTTAGTAAAAAATAGACATAAGTGGGCATCAAGGCAAATATTTTAAAAAAACATTTGTAAAAAAAAAAAATTGTATAGCGTTGCCACCTGAATTTTATAGCCAAAAAAAGCAACTTATCACAAATTTCACTTCATTACTAAGACATTTATGTCAAATGAAAGATGTTTAAATAAGCTTTAAAAAATATATCACCTGGTGTTGCCACATGATTTTTATTGTAAACATCGCAACACATGACCCACTTCAATACTAAAATGCGGATATTGAATGATAGCGCCTTAAACAAGCTTTATGAAACAAAAAGTTTAAGCCAGTATTGCCACCTATTTTTTAGAAATTACGAAATTGAACAGAAAAATAAATTAGTAATAAAAAAAATGTTTTGCAAATAGTGAAAGAGTTGTAATTAGAAACAGCTTTATTCGAATAATATGTTTAAATGGCGTTGCCATCTTATTTCAAAGAAATATTTAGTTAATAACCAAATTTAATTTGAGGTTAGAATTTTGGTGTCTTTCAAAATAATGAAAGAAGCAGCTTTAATCCAGTACTATTTTTAAACGACGTTGCTATCTTATTTTAAAGAAATAATTAATAACAAAATTTAATTTGATGTTAGAATTCGAGTGTCAAAAAATGGTTTGAATGAAAGAGCTTTAATTAAAAGAAGCTTTGATCCAAAAATATTTTTAATTGGCGTTGCCACCTTATTTTAAAGAAATATTTAGTTAATAACAAAATTTAATTTGAGGTTAGAATTCGGGTGTCGAAAAAAATGGTTTCTAAATAAGGAAAGAAGGTTTAATTAAAGAAGCTTTGATCTAAAAATATTTTTAAATTTTAGTTAATAATAAAATTTAATTTGAGGTTAGAATTTTGGTGTCAAACTAAATTTTTTAAAATAATGAAAGCAGCTTTAATTAAAAGAAAAAATGTTTTCAAAATAATGAAAGAGGATTTAATTAAAAAAGCTTCAACCCAAAAATATATTTAAATGGCGTTGCCATATTATTTTAAAGAAATATTTAATTAATAACAAAATTTAATTTGAGGTTAGAATTCGAGTGTCAAAAAATATTTTCAATGAAATAGCTTTAATTAAAAGCAGCTTTAATCCAATAATATATTTAAATGGCGTTGCCATCTTATTTTAAAGAAATATTTGATTAATAACAAAATTTAATTTGAGGTTAGAATTCGAGTGTCAAAAAAATGTTTTGAATGAAAGAAGTTTTAATCTAAAAATGTTTTTAACTAGCGTTACCATCTTATTTCAAAGAAATATTTAATTAATAATAAAATTTAGTTTGAGGTTAGAATTCGAGTGTCAAAAAAATGTTTTGAATGAAAGAAGCTTTAATTAAAAGAAGCTTTAATCTAATACTATTTTTAAATGGCGTTGCCATCTTATTTTAAAGAAAAATTTAATTAATAACAAAATTTAATTTGAGGTTAGGATTTGGGTATCAAAAGAAATGTTTTCAAAATAATGAAAGAAAATTGTTTGTGTATGGCGTTGCCACCTAAATCTTAATGCGCAAAGTAAATCTGTACTACAGATGAATTAAGTGTTAGGATGTGGATATCACGCAAATTGTGATTGAAAAATTTTAATTAAAAAGTATTTTTTAATGGTGTTGCTACTTAAAAATTAATTAAAAAATAATAATTTATTATAATCAAACATAGTATGTATGTATGTATGGGTATTAAAACACAAAACTTTCCACGAGAAACATAAATTATTGGCCCGTTTTAGTGTTTTATAAGTGTTTAATATATTAAGTATTTCATTTTAATAACAATAAAATTATTTCACACGTAGCATAAAATTATTTGACACGCATCCACCATTCACTTGGCAATTTCAAAATCTTCTCCTATCTGAATGTAATTATTACCACAAACTCACAAACCTTAAAACTGCTGCGAAAGCCGGCAAAGTTTCAGACGCAGTTCGTACGTTTGGTCGCAAATAAGGTAAACGTACATACTTAAGTGACTACACACATACACACACATTTAAAAAGCACATACGGGCGTTCGCTTGTTGAATTTTCAAGAAATTTCCCAATAATTAATCATTAAACTGCCTTTGGTTACATGACGGAGGCCAATAAATGAGAAAATTTAATTAAGTACTAATTAATAGCTTAAGCGAAGAGCTACAACAACATATTCAAGACATTTTCCTACATTTTTTGAAACAACAAAATGAAGTGAGCACTTGTAAAATAAAATTACATTTTTTCCATAGTGAGATGAGATTGGGACAAGTTCATATACAGCTATGTTCAGAAGAATAGCAGGGCGACATATTGAAAAATTGGTATTTAATCATTTTTTTATTATTTGTTCATAAGTCCCGGGACTTTCGGGGCTTAAAAGTCCCGAGATTGGCATCCCTCGTGCTCAAATATCATTACTGATAATAAAAGTGAGCCAGCTACGAAAAAAACTGAAAAAATGGTTACAAGTGAATCATTGATCGGATCAAGCCATTTTTTGATGCCTTCATATGAATGGAACTGCTGATGAGCTAGAGCATGTGCTATCGATCGGAACAGGTGATAATCAGTGTTTCCAAGTAGGTTTTAACGGGTTTGGCAACGTGAGGCCGAGCGTTGTCATGCTATGGAATCACTTTTTCATACCTCTCCCGTATTGCGGCCGCTTCTCGCCCAGTGCTCGACTCAATCACATCAATTGAAGTCGATACCGATCCCCAGTGATCGTTTTGCTTGGTTTTAAAAGTTCGTTATAAATAACAACAACTTGGTCCCACCAAATACATAGCATAACCTTCGCAGCGTGACCGAGCAGTCGCCATGACTTTCTTTTCTTTGGATTGCTGTAGTGAATCCACTTTTCATCACCCGTCACGATGCGATGAAGAAACCCCTTCCTTTTTGCCGCTGGAGTAGTTGTTCACAGGCGAAAAAACGAGGTTCAACATCCCTTGGTTTTAACTCATAAGGAACCCCATGTCCCGTGTTTCTGAATCATTGGAAATGGATTGGCGGGTAACTCCTAATACTGAAGCAAGCTCTTCTTGCGCTTGACACGGATCCTCATTGAGCAATGTCCCCAATTCAGTATCTTCGAAGGTGTTTGGCCTTCCTTCACGAGGACGGCCGTCAACATTAAAATCACCGTCTTTGAAGGGACGGAACCAATATCGGCACGTTGTTTCACTTAAAGCAGCATCTCCATAAACTTTTTGTAGCTCTCGATGCGCTTCAGCCGCCGTTTTTTTTCGAATGAAAGAGGAAAATCAGCACTTCCCGCAAAGGACGATTATTCGGCACAAAATCAGACATTTTCACAAAACCAAAAGTGTAAGATACCAACACAAAATCACTAATGTGTCGAAGCAGTTTGGTTACCATATGTCTAAGCTTGGTTTATGACATTTAGGTTATGTTAGAATCGACACATACTTCTGGCGGCATCTATTGACAAACAGCGGGAACTTAATATATTTATAATAAATACTTTAAATATTCTTCTTCTTCTTCTTGATTGGCGCGATAGCCTTGAAGCGATTTTGACCGGCGCCAGTCGGAAACACCAAGTGAAGCCAAATCCTTCTTCATCTAATCTTTCCAACATAGAGGAGGCCTTCCTTTTTCTCTGCTACAACCAGTTGGTACCGCATCGAATACTTTCCGAGCCGGAGCATTTGTATCCATTCGGATGACATGATCCAGCCAACGAAACCGTTGGATCTTTATTCGCTGTACTATGTCCATGTCATCGTAAAGTACATTCAGCCCATCATTATATCGCCTGCGATATTCGCCGTCGCCAACTTGCAAAGGTCCAAAAATCTTGCGCAGAATCTGTCTCTCAAACAATCCAAAGAACGCTTCGGGAGCCATTCTATGTTGTACGGGTGTGATGAGTGCAGTATAGAGTGTTTGTTTGTTCGTTGATAAAGGACTTTACTACTCAATGGATTTAGTATCCAAAGTAGTACTGGCAAGAGAGATTCTACTTTGAATTTCAAGGCTAGCATTATTACCTAATCCAATAAGTTTGTATGTATATGTATTTCCAAAAACACTAAACCCATCTGCGTTGGTCCAATTGCCAGTAATCTCCAAGATTTGCTAGCAACTTGTCGGGACGAATATGGTGTGGGTTGACAGGATTTTCGAACCATAGTTGCAGATTCTTAGATAAGATAGTTTAATATGGCTCGCGCGTGAAGTTCATTGTATCTTCGTTGATTTCCTCTCATCATCCTAACAAAGGAGGGAATAAAATAGCATCACATCCGGGTACGTTAGACAGGTCGGTAGACAGAGTAGAATATATTAGTACCCAGTTTCTGTATTAAACTTAAGATAGAGTTGAGTTGAGCTGAGCGTATATGCTTTTCTTCAGGCTGCAAGTGGCTGAGATGTCTTAACCTGATCTGCTCTAGAGCGCCACATTCAAGGAAAAGGTATATTGAAGTCTCGCGGGGTCGCAGACACAACAGGATTCAGTAGACCATATTTGAATCCTGCGCAGATGACTGCGTTTTCTACAATGACCTGTGAGAATGTTCTTGAGCATTCTCAATTTAGCTTAGGGAGGATTATGCATTTCCTAATTATCTTTGGATTACACTCCCAGTAAGGACTTCGCCTAACGCATTCCCTTAATTTGGTACCAGCTAACAAATCTTAGCTTTAGCTCTTAAGCTTTGATGGTGCCTTGACGGTGCAAAAAAATACTCCGATCTTCTTGGTAACGAGGCCGCACCCTCTCTAGCCATGTATTCGTCACTTCCTTCTGAGACTGGCAGAAAAAGAGTTAAGTTAGGCAAATAACATTGAATTTTACCGCACTGCTGTTGCCTCCTTAATAAACTGTCTTCTGTGCATAACATAACCGAAGATCTTCAAGGAAAAATCGATCATTAAGAGCCTCAGAAGCATTAAGCTCTCTAGCAGGGGCTCCCATTGATTTTGAAGAGTCCTCGTCAATGATCGCTTGCACTTTTTGAATAAACTCCACCGTTTGTACAGAGTCAGAACGTTGCTCTTGTTGCTTTTGCGTTTTGCTACAGATGCTGCTTCCCCGCCTGATGCTTCCAATTCACGGCGAACCTAACACCGCGTTACACACATTCTGTCCTATGAACCAAATATACTTTTTCGGAAAGGGGATAAAAATAAAAATAACGTGCATCGGCGATTTTCATGTACACGTCACAATTTTTTTTTTTTTTGTATTTTATAACTTTAAATGATCAATTCTTGTTTGCATATCTGTATAGCCACACGATCTCAGGATTAGCATAAAGGATTTGAATGAAATTGGGCACACAGATAGTGTATCACATTTCTAGACTTTTCACCTAGATGTTGCCACTGACAATGTTTCACAGGGTTGCCACCTGTTCGAAATTAAAAACAAAAATAGCATGAGATATGCCGATGTGGGTATCAAAAGAAAGGTATTTCACTCCGCATTACAATAGAGATATAAAACCCCGAATTTTTTTATTAATTTTATTATATTAAAATTAAAAATTGTTGCATTACCACTCCTCTGAAATATGAGGGTAACCAATTTTTTCAAACATCGAATCAATATCACAACAATAAGCCAGGCTTTTTTCCCGATCTTCGTGCAATTTAAAAAATTCGTCATATGGAATACTGCTACGTCGATCACGAGCGGCTGTTATTTTAAAATCAGCCGCCACTATATTCCACTGCTTAAAGCGTGATGCAAAGAGTTCGGCTGTTCTCTTTGACAAATTTCCTTCTCGTACAAGGTCATTGAAGTCGGCTTGCGTCACTAAATGCGGCACTGCAGTCCCAAGTTCACTGGGTGTTGGTACGAATTCCGATACTTCTGGTTCCCCGCATCTCGCATTCGATGCAAGAAATGTTGATAGCATTGTTGGTGCTACTGTTGGTTCTCCATCCCTTAATTTCGGAACATTATCAAAAATCTCCATTGAAGCCGCTATACGTTGTTCCGCTGGAACAACCGATTCTACATTAGCGTAGCGAATTTTGTTGCGGCGTAAGTATTGGTACCCTTTAGTTTGAGTAAAAGTTACGCAAAAGTAGCACAGTTCACTGCAGTGCTCCGTAGGTGGTAGCCAAATTGTTTGGTACAGAGTACTTTATTGTTGACCTTCCATCAGTAAACTTGTATAAATTTCTATAGCAATAGTCGCACACGACTTCCGGGGTATACCACAAGTAAGGAACATAAGCAGTCTTGAATATTTTCTGAAACGAATTAACCACTGTTTTCGTAATATTTTTAAAATTTTTACTTGGTGCGAATAAGCCACAAACGTAACAAAAGTTATTTCGAGTCGGGCACTGCAATTTTCGTAAGATGAAATATACAGAAAGACGTTTTCTCGCAACAGAACTTATAACAATTGTCAAAGTATACGTCTCCTAGTAGCACAACTGTCAGATGACCGGAACTTCCGGAACTGTAACAAACACACAAACGGCACAGAGTGTGTTGTATGAAACAATAAATTAAAGGTTAATAAGTTGTTTAAAAATTTGGAGTCCCTTCAAGAAAGTCCCTTTGGAGTCCCTTTTAGAAAAAAAAAATTCAAGAAAGTCGGAAAATTGATAAATTTTTGTTTTTAATTTTAAATAATAAAAACATTTCCACGAGTCTGCCTGCAGAAATTCAGCGCGATTGGATCACGGAAAACGGGTTAAAAATTGATCCAAAGTTTTTCACACAGGCGGACTACGAGCTCTATATTTTATACATAAAAAAAAAATTCTGACGTGTCCATGAAAATCGCCGACGTGTATTTTTATTTATTCTCCCCGTTCCGAAAAAGTATATTTGGTTCATAGGGCAGAAAAAAAGTTCGTTTTTGTAACGCAGTGTAATGAACAAATGAACTGTCGCACTTAAAAAAATTAGAGATTTCTAAATTGGTGTGATTTGGAGATATAGCGATGATAACTGCATGTCTCTTCATTGTTAAGTGTTAGTGTGTCTTCATTGAGTTAAGTTGTAGTCCTCTATGTTTTATCTGAGAAAGAGTAAAAATAAACTTAATGGTTTCATGTCATCCGCTATCGTATACACCCTATTTTTATTTATGGAGGTAGCAAAAAGCATTGAAAGCCGAAAAGTGTGGGACTTGTCTTTCGACTCATCCACTAAAAACCCACCCCAGCTCCGTTTCCCTCCCGCGGGACGACCGTTAGGTAATACTTCGCGGGAGGGGGAGCGGCCTATTGCCTCTTCTTGAAAATGTGCGCTGTTGTTCAGCACGTCGTAGCTTGGTAATTACATACCATTAAGTATTAATTCTAGGAGGGAGAGCGGCCTATTGCCTCTACGTAAAAATCTGCGCTGTTGTTCAGTGCGACGCAGTTTGGTGATTCCAATACCGTTAAGTGTTATTAGGTACTACTTCTTGGGAGGGGGTGTGGCCTATTGCCTCTACGTAAAAATCTGCGCTGTTGTTCAGTGCGACGCAGTTTGGTGATTCCAATACCGTTAAGTGTTATTAGGTACTACTTCTTGGGAGGGGGTGTGGCCTATTGCCTCTACGTAAAAATCTGCGCTGTTGTTCAGTGCAACGCAGCTTGGTAATTACTATACTTGCCATGTTACTGACAGTGGACCAGTGTTCTTCTGAGTCAAGCATGATGTCTACTAGGTTACTAACCATTATTGGCTTCCCAACCCTATCACTCAAATCTACTCTTTCCAGCTCAAAACGAGGGCAGACAAAGAAAACATGTTCTGCATCTTCAACTAGAATGTCGCAAAAGGTGCAGTACGGGTCATCTTCGTGCTTAAATCTATGCAGGTAAGTCTTAAAGCATCCATGCCCACTAAGTACTTGGGTCAGGCAGAAATCTATCTGTCCATGCTTTCGATTTATCCATCTTGTGATAATCGGAATCAATCGATATGTCCACCGACCTTTCATGGAGTTCCTCCATTCCTCCTGCCAAGAACGGATGCTTCGCTCCCGTTCAGCCCATCCGTTAGTCAGCTATGCTGGATCCGCACGATGTTTTTTTTATTTCGGCGAATTCGAGTGCAGTCAGCTTAACTGGTAGCATACCCGCGAGGACTAATACAGCATCCTCTGATACTGTGCGAAATGCACAGCACACCCTGAGGGCACATAACCGGTATACCGATTTAATGCCTTTCATGTATGTGCTGCAGTTTGTTGCTTTGACCCAGGCTGGTACCGCATATAGCAAGATAGACGATACCACACTGCTAAGCAACTTCCTGGAAGCCTGCTTAGGTCCAGTATATAAATAAATATGCTAGCAATAAAAATATTTCTTGGAGTATTTAATATCACACATTTACTTATACATCCCACAGATAAATTCTCTTGTAAGTATTCCAATATAAAAATAATTAGAAATTTCACGATTTCATTAAACTTCAGTCATACCTGTGTTATATTTAAACACACCCATTAGACACATAAATTTCCATAAATGTTTGCTCTAATTCTTTTTCTATCCACATGCCATACGGACGAGTATGCCAAAGCATTTTCGTTTTCATTTTGCCTTCAGTGAAATTAAGAACAAAAATGCGTAAAATTCTCACCATGTCCTTGTCAGCATGTCAGCATAAATTCCCTAGCATGCAAAGCATAGAAATCCATACCCATACTTGTTCTTTGGCGACAGAGACATTAAATACCTTTGCAAGTTGAAGGGCAGCGAACCAACCGAATGCAGAATTCCTCACAGAATTCATAACAAAGTAGAATATTAGCGCACTTTAAGCCAAAATATCTTTTTCTTGTTGTTTTTTAGTAAGGTAAAGTAAGACAAGAAGCACAATCAGCACAACTGTCACTAATCACACAATGTTTTGAGGCAAATTTTATGAATAACTACTGGTGCCTAAAGAACGAAAAGAGGCACAAAATAGAGAGGGATAAAGCAAGGTGTTCCGGAGGATGGTCTCCTATCACCCTTGGTTTTCAATTTCTACCTATCGAAGCTCCTCCAGCCACCAGAAAGAGTCTTCCTGGTCTCCTCTACTGACGATTGTTCGATAAGGGCGTCGGGCAATGACATCGATAGCTCGTGTTCCTATGTAAACGGTTACATCACCAGCCTTTCTCGCCTTTTCACTGCGAGGCAACTCCAACTTTCCCCCACTAAATCCACTCTCTTTACCAACTGGATAAAGGAGGACAGCTTAAGGTCAAAGTCGATCGAACACCAATGCTCTCCTCTTCTGCGCATACAACCGCAATTGCTGTTAAAGTCCAAAACCAAATCCTCAAATCGCTTGCCAACAGTACTTGGGGCAAAGACAAAAAAATGTTGCTGGCAACATCCGAAGCAATTGACCGGCCGATTCTGAACTATGCTGCGCCTGTCTGGTCGCCTGAAACTAGTGATTCGCAGTGGATTAAGCTTCAGACGTGTCAAAATAGTGCAATCAGGACAGCCACGGAATGCCTCCTAAAACACCTATGCAAAGAGACATCAATGTTTTCCTCAATAAAATGTTCAGCAAACAGTTCCTGCTTGGGTGCTACCGAAAGTTTCATTCCTGTAGACACTTGCTAGAACCTAAGCCGCCTCCCAGGCATGTCTGGAGACATATCTTTAACTACACTGACGAGATACAGAACAAAATACAAAATTTTTCCTTAAAGCAGTCAAAGTGGTCAATACCTGATAGCATCACTAAACTTGCACCCAGGTTAGTCAAGATGAGCTGCTCAATGGCCTCAGAGAAAAAATAGATTCCCAGATCTACTCTATATGCCTTTAAACCCTCTCCATCTTTTGGTGATTCCAAAAAGCCCTTGACCCTGTGTCTAAATTGTTCAGATCCTTAAAGAAGTGGCCTGCCAAAAATCTAAAGCTCATTATTCGAAGAGCGGTTCATTCCAGATAATTAGCTAGAATGTAGATTGAACGTCGACGAAAACGGTACGGCGAGCCACCTTATACCCTTATAGAAACCGCTCGCTAAGACATGGAGCTTACGCACCCGACGCTCATATTGTGTCTGCATGATTATATCTGAGTATTGTGGATAGCGGTAGACAACAAGACATCACATGTTATCTGCACGATTGTCATGATATCTGAGTAAGTGAAGAGCGATAGACAAAAGGACGTATACACGAAAGCTCGAGGCTGTACAGAGACTAAAAGAACGTTGGATAACTGGATCACTTGTCACAATGTACTGATCTCACAACAGCACTAGAAAGGATATGAGTATTGAATCTGCACCGGAAGAACTGAATTGCAAAAATTCTAGTGGAGAAGTCGGCACTTAGCCTATTATAGGACTTAGTAACAGGACAATTAACAAAATGGCCCTTCGGTAGCTCAGACCAAGTAATTATTCAAGGAAATCTCAATAAAGGGCCACACATAATGTCAATACATCAAGATGGATGTAGGAAAGGACTTCGACTACAACGTCACATCAATAATTTCTTCGCGCCATGGATCTGAAGTAACTGAAGGGGTGATAATCGCTGTATTATGTTCCAAACTTCATCTCCAATAGTCATACGAATTCCGAGGCACACTGTAGCTTTTTCTCAGCCGAGATCTACGTTACAGCTAAAGCGACTGAGCTGGCAGCCGAATAGCTAGAACTTCACAAGGCTTGCACTAGTCTTTTATGCTCTCTATTCATCACAGTGCCTCATCCAGACCCAGTTCCCTTATTAAACTCAGAATATAGCTGGGTGTATATGCCTCTCTTTTGGCTGCAGTTGGCCAAGATGTGTCAGCCTCTCCGCGCGACAGGAGTGCGTAGACCAAATCCCGATCATATGCAGATGACTACGCAGGCTGCAGTGGCCTGTGAGAACGCCCATGAGTATTCTCAGTTTATTCTTGGGTACGGTTATGAGTTTATTAAACCTTTTTGGTTGTGCCGTTCCAGTAAGTGTTTCGCTCGGTGTAGCCTCATAGCTTGGTGCCAGCAAACATCCCTTAACCCTAACTCTTCACTCCTAAGCCTCTCCTTCATCGTGTGTTATACCATAGCAAGGAAGGGCTCGGGTCCTATTAAAGGCGGGGCCGCAGCCTTTCTCAAAATTAGCCGGATGTGATTGTGCGTTCTTAGTAGATTAAGTTTCTCGTTACATTCAAGGAACAGTGAGGATTTGATCTCACACGACGAAAGGGCCATGAGTGTCGTCTGACTGTCACTCAGAATAAAAATTCGCTCATTTCGGACATTTCTGTCTAAGTTCATCTCTGCACATAGGCAAATGGCATACATCTCCGCTTAGAAGACGCTTGCAAAACTGTCCATCGGCATACAGCGCTTGGTTCTGGCGCCGTAATTTCCAGCGCCGATGCCTTCTTGGGTCTTCGAGCCATCTGTGTACCAATGCAGTTCAATTCTGAACTTCTTTTCGAATTTGAGCCCGAATCCGAGCCTTTCATCACGGAATTCATGGGAAATATTTAGGCTTCTAACGGACAGGTGCAAATATATGACAAAGAAGCGCTTCAAGAGCTTTATAGCTCCCTGCTCGAGTAGCTTTTGGAAGCTAATCGGGAGTGACAAAAAATGGTTACCTAAATTATATGGGCATTTCTAATGCATCCGACTGCAAATGTTGTGTATTTTGTGGTCTGGGATTATTGTGCGACATTATGCGGACTTGGCTATAAATATTTTTCCTGCCACAAATTTGGAGTTTCATATGGAATGTTTTTTTTCGAATTTTTTGCTCAAAATGACTGTCGTAAAACAGGCCTTTTAACTAACAACATGCACGTAAACAGTCTAGGACTAAAGTATACATATGTACATACATCACATATATATATAATGGGCGCGTACACCCCTTTTGGGTGTTTGGCAGAGCTCCTCCTCTTATTTTTGGTGTGCGTCTTGATGTTGTTCCACAAATGGAGGGACCTACAGTTTCAAGCCAACTCCGAACGGCAAATATTTTTATGAGGAGCTTTTTCATGGCAGAAATACACTCGTAGGTTTGCCATTGCCTGCCAAGGGGTGACCGCTATTAGAAAATTTTTTTTTTAATTTTGGTGTTTCACCGAGATTTGAACCGATGTTCTCTCGGTGAATTCCGAATGTTAGTCACGCACCAACCCATTAACGCACATACAGTGCGTTAAATACCTAAGTATCATAGTTTCTTGACAAGTTTTGGCAATTGAATTACGCCTGATTATAATTTTTACATGAAAATATAGTTATTCTACTACAAAATCCCTACAAAGACAAGTCTAAAACTTTGTGCAAATAAAAAAAAAATTTCTACAAACATTTTTTTTTTGTTTTTAATTTCCATTTTTTGAATTATAATTTAAAAAAAAATCGACTGAGTTTTTAACAATTTGTTTAAACAAAAATTTTGTTTTGCAGTGAAATTAAATTAAGTGCCAAATATATTTTTGCGCATTTTTAGAAACTTATTCCACCCGCTATCAAAACACCCTTTATGCCTATAATATCCAATCGGATGTGCAAACGCACTTCAAAGCTGAGCTCAAACTTTTATCAACTGAGCAACAAAAACTAGCTCGCTCTGCAAAATAAATGCGTATATATTTGTTGAAAAATAGCAAACATTGCAATAAAATCTTTAAAAAATTCTGAATACAAAAAAATATTGGTTAATATTAATTTTTGACTTTCAGCGAAAAATCGAATCAGACCGTCGTCAATTCAATTATTATATGCACAAACATTTGAAAAGCAGTGAGACAGAATCCGATATTTGACTACCACTGAGCACCACTGCATCATGATTGCGCAGACCCACTAAGCTGCTCTCTTTCGCACTACAGAGTTCAGCTATTCGCAGACGTCCACGACGAAATGTCAGCAGCGGCGCAGTTGCGGTCAAAGAATTTTTAGCTGCTGTCAGATTTTCCAATTGACAAGCGCGGTGCCAATTTCTGTCCAAGTTTTTGTGTATTCTCTCTGGAAGAAAATTGTGTTTTTTATAAAATTTTCTTAAACGAATTCGCGAAAAACTTTTATATTTGCAGCTTACAATGGCGCTATTGTAAAAATGTACGAAATTTCTGCGGTATATTAAATCTGGCTATTACGACCGGAAAAAGGTACGGCAGCAAGCCGTAGACAGACAGGCAACCATCTTTGGTGACAGATTGAAAATCGATTTTTTCATGTAAAGTTTATAGAAATTTTTTTCGGTGGTATTCTACTCGTCGGCGAGAAAAGCGGTTCGTAAACTATTGAAGTAAATTTTATATGCGATTTCTTGTAAATATGATTTTTCAAGTTGAGTCGCATTATTTGCAACTATTTCTTTTCATACTATTGTTGTTAACGCCCTTTCCTTTACAGCACAGCGAAGAAAAAAAAAATATTGTTGGCACCCGGCTTATAATTAAGAAATAGCGTTAAGTAAAAAGTTCACAAAAATAATTCAAGAAAAAAGAAAATCAATCAATTCAGCCATCAAAAAACATAAAACGCGTTCATTACCACGTCCAAGAGCATCTACATTTTTTGGCTAAATCACAAATTCATAGCTGCGCTTTCAGCATTTGCGGCTAAATCAATAACCCATCATTTAAACACCCCAGCCAAACATAACAACAAATCAAGTCAGTCAGACGTTGCAGTTGCAATTTTTTTGCGAAAAACAGAAAATTTGTATCAAAGGTAAGAACTGTTACTGTAAAATAAGGTCACAAGGGGAGAATGCAGCAAAAGGATATGCCGCATTGCCCTCAAAGTAACAAAAAAATCATAATTTGTCAGTTTGTGCGCACAATACATACAGTGGCGGGCACGACAACGAAATAGTCGGGCAATCGCACGACGTGCCGGCGCCGAACATATCAGTAGATTTTCCCATCTTAAATCAGTGGCGGTTACCAAAACTAAGCAGAACCAAAGAAAGGAAACATTTGTGAATTGTTTTGTTAAGATTCCTTCCAGACAGTGGCTAAACAAAGACAATTTTCTCCCTCAGTGCACTTACAGGTGTATATAAGTGAAAAATATTTATTATGAACGACTATTAGATAAGTAGATAGCAACCGCAGTGAAAATGTATTATTGATTATAATCCACGTTAGGGGAAAATAGCAGAAATATGCAAAATGCAAGTGCAAGCAGAAAGTGTTGTAAATAAATAACTAAATGCTTCGTTTCATATCGAATCTGGAACTACTCTCTGCAGTAATATATTTAATTTAATTAAAACGCGCTAAATATTAAACCGTCTAAAATGTTTAGTAGCATTTTTTAAAGCATTTTATAAAACCAAGTATGCGTTCCCACGACAGTCGGTTCTACGTTACCGGAACGACCCGGATTTATATTCGGCCAAAGACTGTCACTTCAGCAGCATTCCCCATATATGTATGGGGAATGTTTATGCTGCTACAACAACAACAACAACAACCAAGTATGTAAAATGAGAATTTTTGATTAATTGTCATTTTTCCGGCAAACATCCCATCAAAAGACAAGTTCCGAATTTTAACCGAAAAAAATTTCAAGTTCGTTTAAAGACACTTGAATTCAAATTAACTATCTTTTGAAGAATTCAGAGAATGAAATAACTAACAATTATTTAAGCTTGGAAAGTCAAATAAGTGATGGATGCAACAAAACTGTTCAGCCAGGCTCTCGCTTTACGCTGAGACATCAAAAGCAAGGCGGCTATGTCATGATGAAGTACTTGTTTATTGTTCAGATTTTGTTTCAATATCATTACTTATTAACATTGGAGCTCAGAATGAAACATTTGATCAGATGGTAGCAACTTAGAGTACCCCAAACACAAAACACGCGCTACACCCGGTCTTGCTGAAATTTGAGAAGCTACAGCTCGCTTAGTCTTCGACCATTTCCGAGGTGAGATGGCTCTATTCGGTTCTATACTGATGGATCCACGCTAGATGGTAGAGTCAGATAATATTCGGTCTTATTTATTTGTTATTTTTGTTATAACACCGTACAAATTTGTCCAAGGCGAATCTATACGAAATCTATAGGGTAAAGTATCTATAGCAGCAACAGTATTTACGTGCCAGAATTTTAATGAAAATATAAAGAAAATAAATGTCCATAGTTAAGGGGCTACGTATTGGTTATCGAATGTTCCGAATTTTGCTAACTATTGTTTCAACGCTATTACCATGATTTTGTCAACGAAATTTTTATACAGCCCAATATTTGGTGATAGCGCGGAATTAAAAAAAACAGCAGTTGAGTTAAATAGCTATAATTTTTTTAACGAAATTTGTCGCACATGTACCGATTTTCACTTCAAATATTCTGATCAAATAATTAAATGATTTGATGAAAGCATATTTTATGGGCAATGTAAATCTATTTCATATATGTCCATATTTAGTTGTTGTTGTTGTAGCAGTAACTTTGCCCTGTCAGTGTAGTGTAAGTTACCGGTCGTCTTCATCTAGCTCATCTAACGGTAGGCCCATGCAACTTGCTGTTTGGACAGGTTGGGTCCAGAGGGAGAGGGATGTTAGATGAGTGGGTTTGATGGGGCTTGTGAAAAGGTGGTTAGTGTCGTGCCTTCACATGCCATTCCTATGAATTCTTTCATAGAAGAAATGGATTCATCATACATTTAATTGACTAAAAACATACTTGGAAGATATTTACATCTTATTTTACTATGCTTTGCCCATGTAAGTTTAAAGTTTTAACCTCAAAGTCACGGTTATGATTGCATTACTAACTACATTCCTACTTTCCTGTTTTGAAAAAAGCTTATTGTTGTTGTTGTAGCAGCATAAACATTCCCCATACATATAAGGGGAATGCTGCTGAAGTGACAGTCCTTGGCCGGATATAAATCCGGGTCGTTCCGGTAACGTAGAACCGACTGCCGTGGGAACGCTTCTTGTCGTCGACACTGGCATTCACGTGCTCTGGACACGGAATACCTGCCGCATGCCGAATAGTTGTACTGTTAAAACTTTTGAATTATAGTTCCAATTTTTCAGCAATACTCAGAAAGCTGGTAATGTGCTTTACTCTAAGCCTTCTCTGGACACTTCATCCACCCATGTGAAGGGAGGCTCATTGAAAACAAGTTCCGTCCATCCCAACTTTCTTATAATGAAGCCTGAAATGTTATCGATAGAGTCGGGACTATCCAATTACTTTCTTTGTTGTGACTTTTTGGGAAATGGTAGCTCTTTGCAAAACATAAATTCTTTCAAAATCACCACATCATAAGAAATAAAGCATTTGAATTTCTGCTTCATTAATGTATCGATCTCGGATTGCCTAAACTACCGTATTCTCTCCTGACTTAAGCGGTATGCCAGGATGCATTCTATGTCAGACTAGTCCTTGACATACCGATAGAAACTCTTGAGTGAGTCGTTGTTCGCAAGCAAACTATTTTGAAAGTGAAATGTTTTTTCTACAAATTTTACTACTAAAAATTTTAAATTACTTGAGCTAACAACCCAGGTAGGTGCTAAGGGAGCCGATTTGTCAAGAGGGAACGAGAAACTTTGTAAATCTGGGTCCCTCAGGTTAGGTAAATCCGACTGTCATGCGAACGCTAAGTCATAGTTGGTTCGGTTGAGTAGACGAGACTCATGGAGACTACATATATATTAGCTGAGGTAAAAAATAAAACAAAAATTCCTCCATATTTCGACGATGAAATAGTTATAGTTATAATTATCCTCGTGATCGAAATTTCAACCTATAATAATTCCCACCGTAGGTAGTAGGGTTTATCCCATTTCAATTTAGCTATATATTGGAACTATATAATAGCGGTAGCGATCCATAAAAAAAGCGATCCTAGACAGATGGTGGCGTTATCCGGGATTAACAATTTAATTTAATTTGGATTTATCTCAGAAATTAATTGCAACTAATGCCGATTGGCAACTAGACTTAATTACTCAAAATTTAAGCGGATTAGGGGAGTTTTCGATGGTAACATTGCCAAAAAATTACAGTTAATGTCTATTGTTAATGAAAAATAATGCAAATTTTAAAGAGAAGAACAAAAAAACACTGGATGCATTGCTATTAACACTAACACAATCGAAATATCAGGCCTCTTCGTTTCGACAAGCCTTAACAAGTGGCGAATAGATGAAAACTGGTATAAAGGAATGTATTTTGGCAATATCAGGAATATATTTACAGCTGATCTCGGGGAGCTCCTCTCAAAAAAGATGTTTTGCGGTGACCACTATATCTCTTAACTGGATCTTCTGAAATTAAAAAACCAAACAGACTTCGTTAAAGTAATGTTAAATCTAGTAATTAATCGAAGGAGTAAGCAAAATCAATTTTTTTGACAAAATGGCGGTTTCTCAAAAAAAAATCGATTTTTGATCAAAATTTCGAGCTAACATTGTTTATAAAAAATATTTATCGGTGAGAAAAAATCTTCTATTAATTACTAAAAAATATATTTCAGAAGCTCGTGTTAAAATTTAGGACTAATCGGTTTAGCCGTTTTCGAGTAATGTTGGTTACCGACTTTGAAAACACCCTTTTGAGAAAAAACGCGTTTTAAGTTTGCCTTGTACTTTCAAGCACTCTGAAACGCCTTTTCACATTTGCGTATAACTTCGAAAATATTCCCTAGAACGATATTAAATTTTCTGTGTGTATTCTTAAGTATACGAATGTATGTACATTAAGAAAAAAAAAATCGATTTTTGAGAATTCTAACTGTATATACTCCCTTAATTATATTCGTGATTGTAAGACAGTCAGTTATACCAGTCTAATGAGTAATAACCATACTCGCTAGCGGCGAATCTTGCTCAATAAATTTGTTATTCCGTTGGCATGCAAATTTTTCATTAAGTTAGTCGAGCAGAGAAGTGGCGAATAGAATAGATCTAATATAAGGCTTTACTCGCCACTTGCTAACGCTTGGTGAAAAGAAGAGGAGCAATTGGAGAAATTGCAATTTAAAATTATTTTAGATAATTTTGGTTTTTGGTTTCAGGGCAATTAATACCCGTATTTGTCGCCTGCGATCCATCTTTCACGGACAAAACTATTCAATAAACAAATCAGCTGTTCACTAATTCACCGTTTCTCACACTACAATTTTATTCAGAATTATCTGTACCGCTAATCCTGTTTAACGCCGCCGTCTGTCTAGGCTATAAGGCATTCATAATTTATATAACTGTGGGGAATCTCAGTAGCTTAGCATAAGGGGTTCTGGTGAAAAGCGATTTGGACATTTCAGTTTATATGGAAGGTGCCACGTTCCCTTTTCCAATACCTACCACATATCACCTAAATGGTTCGAAATCGTTTTCTAACTAATCTTAAATTCCTGGTCAATAATAAGCGCTCACATGCTTTTCCAGCTCGACGATTTCCATGATTCATCTACATTTTCGGCGATTTTTTACCAAAACGAAATTTTTGTATTTACCGCTTTGCACAACGTGAGCAGCACTTTTTACTGCATCTAATATTTTATTTTGTTCATACTATTTTCTCAGTAAATTATAAACATTAGGTTAGGTTAGATTGACCTGGCTGGCTGAAAGCCATCACATAGATAGAGTTTGACCCTTACGTCTCCTTGTAGTAGGCTTCTTGTAATAAGCCTGCGTCTTTGGCGAATCTAAGTAAGCTCAGAAGCTCTAACCCCAAGAGACATTGTAACCTCTCATATTGTAGAGTTCCTAACAGAGAACTGCACCGGCTCAGTGTAAAACATTCATACGCTTCGCTTGAACAAAAAAACAGGCCTTTGCGTTCAAACGATCGAACTTGTTCAAATAAGTTATTGCCATTGTTTATTTCAGCTCAATCAAATCATGTGCTGCGTTTTAGCTCTCCGATGTTATCACCAATCGTCTTCATAGCAGCCGTTTCGGGTATTTGCTCGTTCGGCTATACATTCATTTTTTTGAGCAAGAATAAAAGGGCTATAGAGCCAAATGAGCCGGTTTGAACACGTATGATCCCGCATGAGTTGTTGCTTGTAACTAACGATAGCAAAGTAAAAGCAAAATTTTAAAGCAAAAACACTATATTTTCATATTTTTTTTCTTAAAACTTATAATAAAACACGAAAGAAAATAATGTAAATAAGGAAACATTGCTGAAACCAACTAATCCTTTCAAATATGAAACGCAATTTACAGCGCACATTGTACGCCAACGCTCGAGTGCTCGAACATGTGCTATTTACAATAATGACAATTACTTCTTTGAACAAGTTTGATCGTTTGAACGCAAAGGCCGATGCTAATTTCATTCAATGCTGCTTTTTGTTCAATGATTAGATTTGAGCCGAAGACATTAGATCATACGTGTTGACTGAGCTGAACTACGCGTTCGCCTGCATGAGCTGACTGCACTTGACCAAATATTTTGGTTCAATTGACTGAATGTGAGCAAGAAATTTAGCGTATGAACAACTCAAGAAAACAGTGAGCCATGCAGGTCTCTGGTTCCTAAACATTTCATTCGGGTTCTAGTTAATGCAGGGTAAGAACATAGAAGGTGTTCTAGAGTTCCCTCTCTTCTAGTTCATTACAAAATCTGCAGCTATCATTGTTTGCAATTCCCATCTTGTACGCGTGTGACGCTAACAAATTGAGGCGTCAGTATACCAACGATAGATAGTTCTGCTTTCCTTTCTCTGTACACATGATTTTCGCGGTTTTGAAGGTGGCTAGATTATTCCACCTCCGCGCTTTCACGTCCGCAGTTTCAGTATGTCGTTTTCTTGTCGAATTGTATGCCATCTACAATTTCGTTTCCTACAATGCCCTTGTGTCCGGGTACCCAATAGATGTGTTACCGTCTGTATGCGGCCAGTCTCTCTATGATTTCCCTGGTTCTAGGAACGTTTTTAGATGAAATTTCATATGAGCTTGCCGCTTGACTGTCAACGTATATATTTATGTTGGAGTTGCTTGTTGTTGTTGTCGCTTGTTGTTGTTGTTTTAACAGTAATAGAAGCCCCGCCAGTGTAGGGTATATCACCGGTCGTCTTCTTCTGGCTCATCCAAAGGTAGACCCAGGAAACATGCTGTTTGGACAGGTTGGGCTCAGAGGGAGAGGGGAGTTGCTCGATATCTCTGCTAGTGCTATTTCTGCAGCCTTTCCTACCATACAAATTTCTGCTTGAAAAATACGGTAATGGTCAGGGAGCTTAATTGGCCGCCTGAAGTCCAGTTCTGCGCAATAAATCACTGCACCTACTCCGTCCATCATTTTCGAGCCATCAGTAAAATATATTAAGCGTATTGGGGCTAGGTTTCATACCTCTTTTCCACTCCTCTTCTATTATTGTACGGAATCTCTTCACCCAATTGTATTTCGGAGTCATATAGTCCGTATTGGTCCGATAACTCATACCTATTGAGCTATGTCCGAATATTTTACAGGTAAATTCATCCGCTGCGTAAAGTCTTCCGGAGATCTAGCTGCTGCATCTTTTGCCGCAATGTCAATCGGTGGTAGGTTGGTTGAGTATTCTTTCACGTGCTGCCGTCGGAGTAGTTTTAATTATCCCTGTAGTGCAGAGTGCACCAAGACGTTGAATACTTTCCTTAGATGTTTTGTGAGTGGTTTTTCTCTATGCAGTCCACCACATTAGAGCACCATAGAGTAATACTGGCTTTGGCCAATAGGCAGGCCGCTGAAATTGTGAATGGTGTTTATGGTGCCGATACTGTAACATTTAATTACGTGCAATTTTGGTTTCGTCGGTTCCGTTCAGGCATTTCTGATGTTAAAGGAAATGTCGAAAATATCGATAAAATCACAGAAATAACTGAAGACGAACGGGATGTTGGTAGTCGTAGCATCGCCCAGGAGCTAAAGATCGACCATAAAACAGTTTTAAACCATTTGCGCAAAATGCAAAATAAAAATAATGTATTTCTTTTTCACCAAACTAATATATAAAAAATTTTTAACTTTTATTATTTCCAAAAAAAAAATACCCATTTTACTATTCATCTTACTAAAGCGCGTTTTCTCTTTTCAACAGCATCTCCCAAACGAATTTGAGGCACACCAATCAACCAATTATTAATTAGCAACGAAAAATGAACGTGTGAATTGAAAATATCAACTTTAAAACACCAAAATCATTAACGAAGCAAAACCAAACCAAAAGCAATGAGTTCCCGGCATTACACCATCGAAGTGGGGGATACGAATTTTACAATTCTCAATCGGTATACAAATTTGAAACCGATCGGCTCGGGCGCTCAGGGCATAGTATGTGCTGCCTACGATACCGTAACCGAGCAAAATGTTGCCATTAAAAAGCTATCACGACCATTCCAAAATGTAACACATGCTAAGCGGGCTTATAGAGAGTTTAAGTTAATGAAATTAGTAAACCATAAGAATATTATTGGATTACTCAATGCATTTACACCTCAACGTAGCTTGGAAGAGTTTCAAGATGTTTACCTTGTTATGGAGTTGATGGATGCAAATCTATGTCAAGTCATACAAATGGATTTGGATCATGATCGTATGTCGTATTTGCTATATCAGATGTTGTGCGGCATAAAGCACTTACACCTAGCCGGCATAATACATAGGGATTTAAAGCCATCAAATATTGTGGTTAAAGCGGATTGCACACTTAAGATATTAGATTTCGGTTTGGCACGTACAGCTGGTACGACGTTCATGATGACACCATATGTAGTCACACGTTATTATCGTGCACCCGAAGTTATTTTGGGCATGGGCTATACAGAGAATGTTGACATTTGGTCTGTGGGCTGCATTATGGGTGAAATGATAAGGGGTGGTGTTCTATTCCCCGGCACTGATCATATTGATCAATGGAATAAGATTATTGAGCAATTGGGTACTCCGTCTACATCATTTATGCAACGTTTGCAACCAACTGTCCGTAATTATGTTGAAAATCGGCCACGTTATTCCGGTTATTCATTCGATCGACTTTTCCCAGATGTACTCTTTCCAAATGATAATAATGAGCAAAGTCGACGGAAGGCATCCGAAGCACGTGATTTACTTAGTCGTATGTTGGTGATTGACCCCGAACAACGTATTTCGGTGGAACAAGCACTATTACATAGTTATATTAATGTTTGGTATGATGCTGAAGAGGTAAATGCACCAGCACCGGAACCATATGACCATAGCGTCGACGAGAGGGAGCATACCGTCGAACAATGGAAGCGACTTATATACGAAGAAGTTATGGATTATGAGGCACACAACACCAATGCGCCAGTTAATACTACGCGGTAGACCCTGAATTAATTTAGGCATGGCATACTAATGCTTCTGAGCAACTCTTAATGTATATAAAATATAAGAACAATAAAAGCATTAATACTTTCAAAATGAGATAAAGTAAAATAAAATAAACAAAAAAATACAAATTATTAGAGATCAGCTTGTTTCGCCTCTCAAACCAAAAAAAAACAAAAACAAAAAAAAAACAATTAAAATAAATAAAAGGGATCAAATGAATGTTTTTATTTGCAGCAGTGCATGAAAAGTGGAAGGTTCGGTCTGGATCTTTTGTTTAGCATAAGCGAAAAGAGATTTTGAATACAATATTTGAAGTATGCGAAAATGTATGTAATGGAAGAGTACAATATTACAAAAGCAGTGTATGCTATATAACAAAAACAAAAAAAAAAAAACAAAAAAAAAATTAATACCGAACCCTAAATTATTTGGCGAAAATAGTAGAAAGTGTAATTCATTTAGTGAAGAATAAAAATATTCCCGCTATCTTAAAATATGCTTTATTTACACGATTTATTTGATGAAAATTTGGGATTATAAGCATTTCAGCACAAAAAGTGATAAAAAACGGCTTCGTCCACTAACAGGCAGGTCTATACTTCCAACGACCATCGGTTTTACGTTATCGGAACGACCTGGATTTATTACCAGAAGACGCAGGCTTATTACCAGAAGCCTACTACAAGGAAACGTAAGAGTCAAACTCCATCTGGTACCAGTAAGGACCAATAGGCCTATGTGATGGCTTTCAGCCGGCCCGGTCAACCTAGCCTAACCTATTTCCGGCCAAGGACTGTCACTTCAGCAGATTTCTCCGTATACATGTGTATGGGGAATGTTTACGCTACAACAACAACAATCAGCTATATGCTGCCGGTTATGTCCAGTTAATGATGACCATTTCAGCCTTGAAATCCAACGTAGAAAATGCTTGAATAGCTTTACGTTCAATTCCTATAGAGTGCAACGAGGCGCCTAACAAACTGGCAACTCTCAATCAGGGAACCTGATTTGGATACTGGGACATTAGGGACACAAAGGAAACGAGAAGGCAGACGTTTATGCCAAAAAAGAGGGCGGAAGGGCCAGTTATTGGCCCAACCCAATTTTTCGGCTTTAACAAAAAACAACCTAAAACAGGAAATCAAAAAAATGGATCCCAAAGAATACTAGAACGACGCAAATGACCTTAATCACTCCAAAATGTTCCTGAGCTTGAATACCGACAGACCAAAATCTGCTCTAACCCTAGAAAAAAAGGGCCTCAGATTAACTTGCGGAGCCTTTACAGACCATTTTGCCTGCAACAAACATTTCAATACAATAGGACTATCTTACCCATTCGACATTCCATGGGCTATGAGCCTAAGTATGTTCCTCTGTGGACAACTGCTTCAACCTCTAGGACTATCTAGCACTAGTTTATGCAGGTACTGCTGTGATGGAGAGGAGTCCATGGAACACTTAATCACCAACTGTGAAGCACAGAATACACAGAATTCTGGACTCGTAGAAGGTGAAGACTTACAAATGCTGCGCCCTAAGGAGCTGGCTTGATTCTTCGCAATACTAAACAATTAAAACTAAGCACTAAGGGCGCACAATAAATCAACCTGGCCGCAGTGCATAAAAGCCTTAGCCTAAACCGTACAACCATTACCATTACCATGTCCAATTGGTGATGATCACTTCACCCTTGACATCTTGTCAACAAGCGCTACTTTGGACTAAGCATGCACGTGAGCAGTAAAGTCCTCTATCGACCAAAACTAACGCTTTATAAGGCTCTCAGCATTACCGTCCTATGGTATGGCGCAGAAACTTGGACGAAGTGGCGTCTTTTGGAGTGTTCGAGAGAAAGATTCTGCCAAAGATTTGTGGATCTTTGCACGTTAGCGGCGGCGAGTATCGAGGCGATGGAACAATGAGCTTTATGACGACATAGACATAGTGCAGGGAATAAATATCCAGCGGCTTCGTTGGCTGGGTCATGTCGTTCGAATCGATACGAACGCTCCGACTCTGATAGTATTCCATCCGGTACCAGTTGGTGGTAGCAGAGGAAGAGGAAGGTCTGGTTTGGAAAGATGAGATGGAGAAGGTCTTGGCTTCACTTGGTGTGTCCAACTGGCGCCGGTTTGAACGAAAGAGAAACGACTGGTGCGCCTTTTTAAACTTGGTCAAAATGGGGTATGCAGTTATTGAAGAAGAATGATGACCATTCTCCAAAAATACATCCAAAGCGTTTTTATGCTGTTACAACAACAATTACAACCACTTGAGGCGTCAGTCCATTCTGTACCTTACCGGACCGACCCACCATTGTATCGAGTTAAGGATTTCACTTTGTGCAGAGGTTCGAAGCTCCGTGGATGAAACACCAAATGACAGCAAAAGTTATTGTCTAATATCGGTCGCTCCTCTGCAGGCAATACAAACCTCCGAGTGTATTTCTGCCATGAAAAAGCTCCTCATAAAAAAATATCTGCCGTTCGGAGTCGGCTTAAAACCGTAGATCCCTCCACGCTAAAAATAGGAGGAATTTTTAGGATGTTACAACAACAGTCGACGCTACGGTAACGACTGGAGTATATCTTTGTCCAGGTACGGCCATTCCTACAGCGTTTCCCAAATATTTTCGGCGGGAGTTATATTTTTTACCAAAACTACAAGGAAGAAAGTTAAAATTGAAATTTATAAATTGAAAATTTTGCGTATTTAACCCTCCGTTGGGTACCTTTTTTAAAACCTTCGTTTGGGCACCTGGGTCTGGCCTTTTTTCGTCCTGTTCGAGTATTCCTTTTAAAAGGTTATATCCATAAATCGGTAGGAAATTAAATTGTAAGAAGCTACCCGGAAGATCAAGTCGTTAGCTATAATAGAAATATGTTAAATTTACGTCCGAAGCCGATAAATTCTGGCCAGTCTTGGATACCCGACGGAGAATTAATGAGCATTTATGAGCACTATCGACTACCACTCTCATTTTCTCTTTACTGAAGAGTGTAATCGTGACATTAGTTTATTTAGCCAATTGTAAAAAAGGATAGTTTTGAAAATAATTCCTCGAATAGGCGATTATTAGTGCTAAATTATGTAAAATATGGTAGTAATCTAGGGTTAAAGCAAGCTTTCAACGCTTTCTTGCAGAAATCAATGATTTCAGTCAGAGTTATAGTAACCGTTTCCAATAACATCTGTTATGAATGAATGGATTGCGCTATAGAGAGATGATAACGATTTTTTATGGCCGGAATTGGATGGTATTGATTTGGACAACGTTTATTTTCAACAAGACGGCGCTACGTGCCACACAAGCCACGAAACCATAGATCTTTTAAGGAAAAAGTTTCCAGACCGCGTTATCTCTCGAAGAAGTGATCACAATTGGCCACCGAGATCTTGTGATTTAACACCTTGTGACTTTTTTCTTTGGGGCCACGTGAAAGAGAAGGTCTACGCCAACAGCTCAGGATCGATTCAAGACCTCAAAGATGGAATTCGTGAGGCTATCGAGGACATACGGCAGCCACTGCAATTTGGTTATGGAAAATTTCATGAAAAGGATATTGTCCTGTAAGCGTGATCGTGGTGGTCATTTACCTGATGTTATTTTCCACTATTAGCGGCATACCTTCCTCTTTATAATGAAATAAAAATCCGATCATTTATATTAAAAAATAGCATTTTTTATAATATCAAATTAACACCTCTTATTGGAAAACCCTTTATAAATGGTCAATGAAATTGTTAATATTTTATTATATTAAAATGGTAGTTTTGTAGCAAGGAGTGAAGAATATAATCTTTAAGTAGAATCTCAAACATAACAACGAAAAATACTAAATACTTTAAACTATAGAAAAAAATACTCAAATTTGCTTCAAAAGTTTCCAGTTCAAATAAAATACGCAAATCGGATGTCAGTTGAGAATAGCGGTACGGTCCATACTAACACTAAAGATGTTCGTAGTAGAAAGGGGAAACATTTACGTTACGTAGTGTGCACAAACTCAGAGAATATTTAAAATACACTAACAAAAACCATTTTCTACTTGAGTGGACTTAAATGCATGCTTAAGTCAGGTCTGCTTGGCATTATGATTATTAAATTAGGTTGTTATATTTGTTGTTGTTCTTGTAGTAGCATTAAATTAGGTCACATTTTACGTAGTAAAATTTACATTTTATAAATATTTATGTATGTATGTATATATCAGTTTCTAACTTGCTTGAGGTTTATGTTGCTATTTTTGGATCAAAGCGCAGACAATGTAGAGAAATTTTAAATTGTCATTGTTAGGAGAAGTGGATGTCTAACTACTTTCGGATATGTGTAGATATGTATATACATACATATGCACGGACCAGTGAAGTGGAAGGAATTTTAAGCAAAAGAGATATTAAAGGGTAAATTGTATGCCTGGAAATATATATTATGTGAAATTATTTTAATTGGGTATATTTAATAACTTCACTAGGATGCGGGAACAAATTCATAGGATGTGTAAATTTACACTTGTAAGAGGGAATGCCAGGTATATTCTAAAAAAAAATCTCAACAGATGAATTAAGGGGTGATATACAGTTAGAAGGCCGAAAAAAAGCTAGTTTCCAGAATTTTTTGAGAAAACTTTTAAAATTATTTCTCTAAAAATGTGTACACATATCATGTTATCTTTTAACTGTATTTTAAGATTTGGTATTAGTAAAAATATTTATTTGGAAAGTAGCTACAGCTGATCTCCGGAAGCTCCTTTCAAAAAAGATGTTTTGCGGTGATCACTATATCTCTGAACTGGAGCCTCTGAAATTAAAAAACCAAACAGATTTCGTTTAAGTAATGTTAAATCTAGTAATTAATCGAAGGAGTAAGCAACATACATTTTTTTGACAAAATGGCAATTTCTCATAGAGAAGTGAAACTTTCAAGGCAGACAAAGAAAGAAGGAGAGACCCGTGAGAGAATGAGAGACCCGTGAGAGAATGAGAGAGAGAAAGTATATATATCTAAATAAATTCACAACATTTGCAGAGAATACAAATAGACAAAATTTACAAAAAACGGAGAAGGGTCGACCGGTGTAGGTAAACGCCGGACATGAACCGTGGCAACAACACGCATTACTCCGAGCGTTTATCACCCGCACAAACGCAGCGATTCCAGGACCGCAGCAAGGGCACAAATTACCGCAAGGCAAAACCAATAAATGCGACGCCGGAATGGATAACACTTTATAGTACGCACAAGCACTAGCCAGGAAACGGAAATAAGCGCCAAAAAACGGGCACCAAAAACAAAAAAAAAACGCCAAAAAAAATAGGATCAACCACCATTGGGACGCCCAAACAGTAGGCACCAAGGAAATATAACGCCAAAAAGTAAGCATCAAAAATATATTTCCTACAAGTTTGCACCAACAAACAAGCTGCGCTAAAAAGTAGGCAGTGTTATTTCTCACTAGAAATTAGCAACCACAAGGAAAAACTCGGGAAAAATAGCCTAAAGTGTATCTAAGATATATATAAGGTATAGCTCTCTTTCTCCTTTTCCTCTAAGTTATATCTTTTTTCTCTCTCGCGGAACGAAAATGACCGAAACGTTGCATCGGCTTGAAATTTTACTCTTCATTCTCGCTCGTCCATCGACGCCCAACAAGTTTCATTTCAAAAAAATGATTTTTGACCAAACTTTCGGCCTTAAATTGTTTATATATTAAAAAAAAATATTTATCGCTGAGAAAAACGTTCTATTAATTCCTAAAAAATATATTTCAGAAGCTCGTGCTAAAATTTGAGACTAATCAGTTTAGCCGTTTTCGAGTGATGTTGGTCATCGACTTTGAAAACAGCATTTTGATAAAAACGCGTTTAAAGTTTGATTTGTACTTTCATGTACTCTGAAATGCATTCCCTAGAACGATATTAAATTTTCTGTGTGCATTCTTAAATATATGTGCCTTAAGAAAAACTTCGATCTTTTGGAAATTCTAACTGTATATAACCCCTTAAGCTTATGGGAATAATTTTTACTGTGGCAAAGGTTATGTGTTTTATACGTCATTTAAAAATAGTCAGTAGAAGCTATTCCTTCAAAAATGATGTATGTAAGCCAACCCGAATTCGGTGATCACCCCATCTGTCATCTTCATCATCATCTACATACGAGTATAAGCGTTATAGCTCGGGGAGCGCTTTAGCTGCCTAAGCAATCTTCCACCACCATTCCTTTCAACACGATCCAGCGCTAGAGATTTCCAGTTGTTGACGCCTAATTTTTTCACGTCTTTGGCGATGTTATGCAATCAAGTTGTTTTTGGTCAGCGACGGGGTCTTGCGCATAAATTATTATAGTTCAGCAGAAGTTTTTGTGGCCTACTGTCATCCATGCGGATGCCCATCTGATGCGTTTCGACTTGATAAATCTTACAAAATCTTCCATTGCAGCGACTTAGCAGTTCCCCCAGTTATAGATGGATTAATTAAAGATAAACCAAAGAATTCATTGTAATTCGTTAAATTGGAATAAACCAACTCAAAAAAATCACTTTATTGCATTTGAATTGTTAAAAATTGTGGGGGGTATTCTTGTAACTGGATAGAAGCCTTCCCCATATCGTTTTGGGGAATGCTGTTGAATTGACAGTCCTTGTCCGGTTGTAAATTTGGGTCTGTCCATTAACGTGAAACCGACTTTTCACCTTTTCTTTGTATTTTCATTGAAAAATGAAATATTTTCGAGAAATAACGATGAAATTACTTGATTTTTCGCCACTTATTAAATTTTTCAATCACCTGGCACAAACAACGCAAGTAACTGTTTTTCATATAGCGGAAGTGGCAACTGATCAAATACAGTGTTGCCAATATTTGTGTATTTATAGGATTTGCATGAAAATATATTCTAACAAACCAATGGAAATGCATGCAGAAAATAAATGCATGCCGTATTAATTCTAGTAAACTAGAAATTTAGTAAGTAAATACAGAGTATAATAAATAATTTAATTGCTGGAATTAAGTTTTTAATAGATTACTTCAAGCAATATGCTCGACTAAAAAGAAAAATAGCTCATTAACAGCGCTCATCTTCTCGTTAAAGAATTCATCTCTCACTAATTGTCCTTTAATAATAATCTCATCAAAATGACCTTAAGTAGCGAATATAGTACTTAAATGTGCATATGTGTGTATGTATATGTGCCTATTTCTCAAGTTTCTATATTCATTTTTTTAAGAATCCAATTTTACGTATCGGTATTCTAATGAACATCAGTTGCTTGTAAAATGAATTCATTTAACAGTTTAGCAGCCAATACAAACAAATGCAAAAGCGCTATATAAGCTAGAACACCGACCCTCAAACTGTGAATGGTTGTAAACACAAATACAAAGAATAGAAGTTTTGCAGCCACTAAGGTTATTACCCTCAACTAGGTGGATATGTATATACATATGCATATATCGCACCCTAAATACAAAAGGGTCACAACTCAAAATTTTCCAAAACTGAGTTTTTTGCATAAATTAATTCAGAGTACACATTTCTAACTGCTGCAAATATTTCGTTCACATAACTATCTTCTTTAACTGGAAAAATACAGTTATGTCTATTTTTATGTCAAGTGTGTTGCTATTGCACGATCAACTAAAGAGAATTATTTTTAGTTGTGTTAATGGGCTCAAGAACAGCTGATTACTTTTATTACACATAAAGAGTTTTATTTTGAGTTCTGCCTCTATAACTGTAAAAAGTGATACATTTCGTGGTATATTATTTTGCATTGTGCCTCTTTAGTTGTGAAAAGTGAGTTCAATTAGGTTAGGAAACTTATAAAATTAAAACATTTTATCAGTTAAAAAGGCACAACTTAAGATAATATCACTAGTTAATCGAAAAAAAATTCAGTTAAAGAGTCATAAATCAAAATTTTGTTTTATTTTCGCAAACATAATATAAAATTGAAAAAAATATAGTAGAACCTTCTTCAATGTTGTTTATTTTCATGATGGAACAATATTTTCTTTAAATATTACAATAATTTTTACATAAAACGTTTTTCGTCTCTCCTGAAAATCTTAGTATTTTGAGTTGTGACCCTTTTGTATTTAGGGTGCGATATGTACATATTTACGTTGCACCAAAAATTGAAGGTTCAGTATGTTGTTGTAACACCATCACACATTTTTCACCCGTTTCTGGGGATTGCAACCCAGTATCAGTTTTTATTATGTTCGATCGAACCCTGAAAAGGTTTGGAGCCACTCATTCTTTGTTCAGTAACTTAACTTGGATTTCCGTTAGATCGTCTTACAAAATTATCAGAACAACAATTACAACATTTTACAACATTTAACCCTATAATGACACCCAATTTTAGAAGGTTAATCAATATTATAGGAAAGTAACTTTTTTATTTAGCACATCTAGGTCATGTGACTAGTAAATAAAAAGCCTGACGCGTATCCTTTGGCCCTAAAACGTTACATTTCAATCCGCCAATTGTCGAAAATGTATTAGTGGTGTTCTTCTGTCAGCTCCTTTATACTTCACAGCTTCAAAAGATCCAAATTTCGTTGTTTTAATGCAGAGACCCGGTTTTTTTTTATTGAAATCTTTTAGATAATTTCATGGCATTTATTTTTTGAATATGACATCCGGCGTATGTCCGCCGCGGGTACGACTTATCACACATGGTCCTCTCGATCAGTTCAATTTTTGACTACTATTTCCAATAAATCTGAATAATCAATCCAAATGAGCCCAATCAGCAAAAGTGCGACTCAAACAATGGTCATTTAGCTTCAATTCTCGCACGAGCTGCATTTTATGGGCACGTAAGTCAAGATCCTTACGCAAAGTTTTCCATGTATTCGAGGGGCAAAGGCCAGCAAATTAAGAATCGACATTTTGGCGTCTTCTTCACCATTTCGTTCTATGAACTTCTCGAATAGATATAATTTTTTTCAAAGTAAATTTACAAAATGTGGAAGAGTTGCTTTTGACGTTAAAAGATTCATGATGGCTTTGCAAGTCTTATTCAACAGAAATATCAACATACTTTGGCATTTTCAGGTTTCAAACCATAGTATTTTCTCCTTCTCCTTTTCCTTTATTCGTATGCTCGTTTTCGAACGTAAGCGATCGTATAGTTCTCATGCAACTAAAAAAATACGCTATATAACAATGGCAAATCACTTTTTCGCGCTGCTGCCACAAATTTACAACGATTTTTTGTCATTCACAGGTGATTTCGATATTCTTCTTCAGCAGTTCAATTAAATATAAAATTTTCTTGTTCATTATTTAATTTTTTATATTACAAAAAAAAAAAAAATTAATTATAAAATATATCCTCTTTAATTTTTTATTGATGGACGTTGAAAGCTTTGCTTTAACTATCGGTTTTTTGAAGTTGCATGGCTTTGCTGAGCTGCATTTCTATCGGACCAAATGCCTCCGTTTCTGAAATTGATTCTATAAAGAGAAATATAAATCTAATAAATCTAAAGAGTATTCTATCTTCATATTCGCCAACCACTTTCGTGTTCGCTTCCCATTCATATTTGATCGTGAGAGTTACCTAAACAAGCCGCCAGATCAACCTGATTACCAATTTTTTTGCTATTCTCATCTGTTTTTGAGTTGGATGTGGCCGTGGCCAGAAGAATCTTGCGACTTTGCACGTTTACGCGCTAGTTTAGCGCTCGCTGAGTTGAGGCGTGGCCCATTTTTCCAGGAGCAGACCACAAGTTCTCAAGGGAACCCCGAGAGCCAGCTGTGACCGGGAACTCAAATGAGCCTAATATCGAGAATAGAAGGCAGGCATTCTCCGACTAATTTCGAACGCACAAGCAACGAGCTCAAGGCCCTGATTGCCGCTTGGATAGTAAGAAGTAATTCACCAACCACTGCTTCCATAATTGCTGCTATATACTTCCACTTGGAAAACACTACAGTGGTCCGGAGCTTAAGTTTTAGCTTCCTGAGAATCTCTTCGCGGAATACTCCCCCCACCAACTCTTTCGTCCAAATGTTGCAACCGCCCACTCCTCCCTTGATGGAATATGAATGGAAAAAGTTCCGCTCGTACTTAGCGATGGTGTACAATGATCCAGCACCATGGGGATGAACTCAAAGTTTTCAAAAATACTAGAGGGTCCGTAGCTTAAGCCTAGCTTATGACCCGAGCACTCCGATCTGATTGCGCTGTTCAATGTAGCAATAAAATAAAAACTCAAATAGAAAAGGAAATTTTCATAAAATATGAAGTAAAATAACTGAAAATAGTAGTTGGCTCTGATGTTAAATCTTTACAGTTTTCAACTCAAGTTAAAAATTAACCAGTGCTTACGAAATTATTGGCACGCGTCGAATATTTATTTATATATTATTTCCTATGTTTCCAGGGAAGAACAAAGGGTCACAGTGTTGAATAAAAGTGAGTAGAAATGAGGCGTAGAAAAGTATTAAGGAGTTAACTCGAAGTTAAAGATAGGGAATGCCTGGCCCACTTTCGACTGCATCCGAATTCTTTCACATAAAGCTCATATGGGTTCCTTGTCACAGCGATATTGTCGGAAACTGTGAGGCAGATGAGCTGGCCAGACAAGGAATATGTGAGGTGATTTCCCCGCGAAGGGAGAGAATTGGGATCCCTCTGACTACCTGCGGTCTGCTCCTAGAAAGATGGGTTTCGCGCCAACTCAGCGAGCGTTGGGCAAGCACACAAACTTGTAAGATCGCGAAATCCTTCTGGCCACGCGTGGATCGGAGGCGCTCGAGCGAGCCTCTGAGGTTGACAAAATCTCAGCTCTCGAACCTGGTAGCTTTTCTCACAGGACACTTTGCGAGAGGTGTGCATGCTGTGAGGCTTGGAATTTTCTCGAGTCATTTTTGCGTCGGAGGTATGGAGGATGAAATGAAAATCATTTCAGCACCTTCTCCTTAGCTGCCCTGCTCTCGAAGGGCTAAGATTTAGGCATCTTGACGCCTACTTCTTTGCTTCGCCTGCTGATATAGTAGGGCTTGACATTGAAAATTTAATGAACTTCATCAGCAGCATAAAGCGGTTGACGCAAACGCAGCACAGTCATCGTTCGTAATCCACACACTCTAAACCTATCCCCCTAACCATCTCACGCGCCCTCTCTCCGCCCTCTCTTTTCATCACATCGGTTTTTTCCTTCACCTTACTTCCTTCCCAATGGTATCTCTAAGGACGAATTCGGCTCCTTGGGCAACCATTCTAACCTAACCTAACTCGAAGTGAACTGTTCACGAAGAGTCAAATTGATAAATTCGGTTGCACAACGACTGGGTAGTACTTCAAAAGGGTTCTAAAAGGTTTTATATTTAAACCAACAATTTAGTGTTTTTTTTTAATAAATAAAATAAAGCTGTTAAAATCTGTCGACTTAGCCTATTGATGAATCTTAAGCGGAAAGGAGATGAAACACACTTAAGTACATATTTGCACTTATGCCGCTTAAAAAAGTTCAATAAATGGAAACAGGTGGTTTGAATAAATACTCTTTTTTAAACGTACGCATGTGTGGGTGTGTTTGTATGTACCTTTACGAGTATATTCACTTGATGCCCTATTTTTCGAAACTTAAATAAATAATGCTTTGTGTTTTGTTTTTACATTTTTTTCCTGATAAAATTCAAAAACAATTCATTAAATTTCATAATAATAACTCAAAAGTCCTATTGCATAAAATCACTTGCCTACTTTTCTGCACTAACAGTCACCTTTCACAATCCGAAGTTCCCGGTATGGCACCACTAAATATAAAATTTTTAATACTTTTAAGCGTCTTAATAGCATTTAGCTTAAGCGCTTACGCACAGCGTTGCCGACCGCTCGGTAAGTGTTTTTTATGAATAGTGAAAAGGACTATTAAAAAAAAACAAATATAAATGAAAAGCAAAAAATATCGAAAATAGCAATAATAAAAATAAAAAAACATTTTTTTTAATATTAAAAATTAGTTAAATATTTTTTTTTTTTTTTTTTTTTTTTTTTTTTTTTTTTTTTTTTTTTTTTTTTTTTTTTTTTTTATTGAAACGTTATAAATATTTAAATACATTTCATTCTATTACACCTAGTTCACAACTATCAAGTAATATTATTTTATTAAATTCAACAGTATTTACAGGAAACACGTATATAACTGGAAGACAGCTGACAGAAATTTACATATATTTGTCAGTCATCAAAATTTCTGGAACAAGATCATTTGGTTTTTTTCGTTTAAGTCTCCGGCATTGGTCATCTAAATTGGCAAGTCGCCGAGCCTCCGGGTTGGTATGTTTTTCGAGTCTTTCGGCATGAGCTACAGCGTAATGTTTGACAACTTCTGATACTAATGACATCTTTAGGTCACGATGTAAATCAGTGTTCCTCACATACCATGGCGCGTTTACTGCGTTCTTTAAGAACTTGTTTTGAAATCGTTGTATTTTTTCGATATGAGTTTGTTTGGCACAGCCCCATAGTTGTATACCATAAGTCCACACAGGTTTAAATACTTGTTTATAAATTAAAAGTTTATTTTGTATGGAAATTAGTTAAATATGAAAAATTAAAAAAAATTGTTTTTTTTTTGTTAAATTAAAGAAAATATATATTTTTTATTAAAATTAATATTTTAATATTAAAAAAAAAGAATTTTTTAATTAAAATTTTCTATTATTTAATATTAAACAAAAAATATTTGTAATTAAAATATAATTTTTTTTAATACAATATTAAAAATAAGAGCAAAAATATTATTTTCTTAATATAAAAAAAAACAAATTTAATTAAAAAATATTATTTTCTTAATATAAAAAGAAATTTATTAAAAAGTACCTTAATGAAAAAAAATTAAAACTTTTTTTTAATTAATACAAAATAAATCAAAAATCATATTTGCAAATTTTGTATTTCTCAAATATACAGCCAAAAAACTCCCAATGCTTACTTTGAATCCAAGAATCCCCCATAGTAAAATTTAGCAACTCATTAAAATTTATCAATTTTTATTATTATTGAAAATTAAAATTTTTTATTTACTTTTGTAATCCCTTTCATTCAATAGCTAATCCTACATGCGGCGGGCAAGCTGATCCAGGCAGAACTGGTCCTGGCTGTGTGGCTGGCACTCGCTGGTCCTACAACCCGAACACCAGACAGTGCGCAGCCTTCACTTATCAGGGTTGCGATGGCAATACGAATCGCTATTGTTCGCGAGCTGCATGTGAACGAAATTGTGTTGCAGGACCAAGAGTAATTGTTGGATAAAGTATCAGCTGTATATTTCTGAAACTTTTAATAAAATATTTGCCACGGATTTCTTCTATCTCTCAGTTAATTTGTGAATGCTTAGGCAAACATCCCTAAACAAAAAAAAAATTGCGAAACATATTTTTTGTTTCCAAAATTTTAATAATTGAATCAAAAAAGATAAAAATTTCGAAAAATTTTTTTTGTTTTCAAAATTTTAATAACTGAATAAAAAATTAAAAACAATTTTTTTTTTTTTTCAAAATTTTAATGACGAATAAAAAATTAAAAAAAATGTTTGTTTGTTTTCAAGATTTCAATAACTGATTGAAAAAAAATTAAAAAAATAAATTTTGTTTTCAAATGAATAAAAAAAAATTTTATAACTGAATAAAAAAAAATTAAAAAATTATTTTAAAAATTGAATAAAAACAGAAAATAAAATTTTGGAAAAAGTTTTGAAATTTCTTTTTTTTAATCTTAATAATTGAATCAAAAAAGACAAAAATTTCGAAAAATTTTAGAAATCCTTTTTTGTTTTCAAAATTTTAATAACTGAATAAAAAATTAAAAACAATTTTTTTTTTGTTTTCAAAATTTTAATGACGAATAAAAAATTAAAAAAAATTTTTGTTTGTTTTCAAGATTTCAATAACTGAATGAAAAAAAATTAAAAAAATAAATTTTGTTTTCAAATGAATAAAAAAAAATTGTATAACTGAATAAAAAAAAATTAAAAAATTATTTTCAAAATTTTAAAAATTGAATAAAAACAGAAAATAAAATTTTGAAAAAGTTTTGAAATTTCTTTTTTTTAATCTTAATAATTGAATCAAAAAAGACAAAAATTTCGAAAAATTTTAGAAATCCTTTTTTGTTTTCAAAATTTTAATAACAGAATAAAAAAATAAAAAATTAAGAAAAAATTAAGAAAAATTTTAAAAAAGTTTAAAAAATTTTATTTAGTTTTCAAAATTTTAATTATTGAATAAAAAAAAGAAAATAAAATTTTGAAAAAAAATTTTGAAAAATAAAATTTGGTTTTCATATTTTAATAATTGAAATTTAAATAGTAATTGGTAAGTTTGATTAATGTGGAGTCATGATAAACATTTCAAAGTTTCATAGGAAAAAAACAGTACTCCAATTGGTTGAGGTATTTTTGTGGTGTTGCAGTTTGAAAATTTATTTCATGTTTTTTCAACATATTTTGGCTTATAAACATGCCCTTTTTATAAGTTTCCGTGTCCGACTCCCATTGTGGCGCCAATTTTACACAAGTTTTTTCTAAAAGCGATCGCTCCATGGCAGGTAATAGCAAACCTTTGAGTGAAATTCTGCCTTGAAAAAGCTTCTCATAAACACTATCTGCTTTCGCAGGCTACATAAAACTGTAGGTTCCTCCATTTGTGAAAAAACATCAAGACGCACACCACAAATAGGAGCAGGAGCTCGGCCAAACACTCATGCAAATGATGTAAACGCCAATTATATATAAATATCTTTTTAGTCTGGCTATAAAAAGGGGAAAGTGGATCGCAGAGCCTTTTTTCGATAAACAAAAGCCCTCTCTACAAGTATCTCATTATGGGTGAAGTTTTATATGGCGCAGAAACGTAAACAATCTCGAGCAAAGACATAACGGCACCAAAATCATCCAGAAGAATAATTCTTCTCAAGATCTATGGATCTGTCCGCATGGGCGGGTATTAAAGAACTCTACAGGCCCTATAATGGCATAGACATTGAATACCTACATAAGAAATACAACGACTCCGCTGACTTGAGCAAACCATATGGATTGGCACAGATGTTTCGGTGAAAGGATCTCTGAATGTAGTACCTCTGGGTGTTTACAGTAAAGAAGAACACAAAAAGAGCTCAGATCAGTAGAACAAAAACTGGACACAAAAAACGTTCTGCTTAGTAGAACAAAAAAGTAGACACAAAAAAAAGCTCAGCTCAGTACAACTTTTACCCACTAATGCGTGTATTTCTGTGAGGGATAAGGTAACTGGCGACGTTTTTTGATCCCGGCAAAGCGACAAACGATTGCAGAGGGAGAAAAGGAAGGAACAAAATCTTTCCTACTGAGGAAAGGCCAGATACCGTAGAATATATTTTATAATCCTCCCCAACTTTTAATGAACTAGAAAAAACGTATACGTGGGTTGATCCAAATTTCTCAAAGGTAAATTCGCCGTAGCCGAATGTATTGGTGCGTGACTACCATTCGGAATTCACAGAGAGAACGTAGGTTCGAATCTCGGTGAAACACCAAAATGAAGAAAAACATTTTTCTAATAGCGGTCGCCCCTCGGCAGGCAATGGCAAAGCTCCGAGCGCATTTCTGCCATGAAAAAGGTCCTCATAAAAATATCTGGCGTTCGGAGTCGGCTTGAAACTGTAGGTCCCCTCATTTGTGGAACAACAGCAAGAGGCACACCACAAATAGGAGGAGGAGCTCGGCCAAACACCCAAAAGGGGTGTACGTGCCAATAATATATACATCTATACTAATATTATAAAGAGGAAAACTTTGTTTGTTTGTTTGTTTGTTTGTAACGAATAGGCTCAAAAACTACTGGACCGATTTTAAAAATTCTTTCACCATTCGAAAACTACATTATCCAAGAGTAACATGGATTACATTTTATTTTGGAAAAAAAATAGGGTTCCGTAAGACATGTGGATTTTTCGGACACAAACTGAAAAAAATCTTATATATAAAATAAAGTCAACTTTTTGTGTGTGTTCGCTAACCGGCCGTGTCTGCACCGAATTAAACCAAACTTACACACATTGTTAAGAAGGTATTGAAGATGGTTTCCGTATAGTTTGGATACCTATTGGTGGATAGGGCTCGAGATATAGGTCAAAACGTGGACCCGGGTAACCTTTGGTTGTGTATGTACAATATGGGTATCAAATGGAAGCTTTTGGTGAATGCTTTAGTTCAGAGTATTTTCCATGCCGCTCCGTGACTAGGGTCTCGAGATAGAGACCAAAACGTGGACCCTAGAATGTGTTTGTACAATATGGATATCAAATTGAAGCTGGTGGTGAATGCTTTAGTACAGAGTATTTTTCATGCCGCTCCGTGACTGGGGTCTCGAGATATAGGTCAAAACGTGGACCCGGGTAATCTTTGGTTGTGTATGTACAATATGGGTATCAAATGAGAGCTGTTGATAAGTGCTTTAATACGGGGTAATTTTCATACCTATTGATGACTAGGGTCTCGAAATATATGCCAAAACGTGGACCCGCCGTGTCTTTGCACCGAATTAAACCAAACTTATGCACATTATTAAGTAAGTATTGAAAATGGGTTTCGTAAAGTTTGGTTGTAATTCGGAGCAGTGGCAACGGGTACAGAGTTCTTTTGAGCCAGCCATAATGTCGCTTACTTTTTTAACGCTTGGGGCGGAACTGAACTGTCAAATTGACAGTGTGAGTTACAACGTGTCAATATTTCTTTCTGATTTGGATGCCATAAGGAAAAAACGTAAGTGCAACATGTAAAAATTGTTTGTGAATTTTTTTGGAGTGGATTTTAGAACAGTGAATAATTTCTTACGAAATTGGATAATTTAATGTGAAATCCGAATGAAATTATGTGTTCGTGGAAAACACAATTTTTTTCGTTTTTTTTTTGAAAAATATAAATGGATAATGGTTAAAAAAGCTCCAATGCTTAATAAAACATATAAATTGAAACGGAAAATTCATGGATGATCAGGAAAAAAGACGATTGTTTATTCATATGCGTTGATTTGAAATTTAAAAACAATCTTCTTTTTTCCTGATTTTCAATTTATATTTTATATTTACTCAAAAACAAATAGAAAAACAAAAAATATTGTTTATGCCAAAGCGCTTGAATAAAGAATAAAGAAATAAATAATATGAAAACCATATATTTTCTGTTCTAAACCATATCTATTCTATTTTAGTGTGCCCAGCGAAGGGGTGCGGGTTTGCTAGTATAGGTATATAACTAATTTCCTAAAATTTTTATTACATTTGAAAGCATTCACGAACATCAACATTAGAGTGGGGCTCAAATTTTCTTCTTATCAAAATATTTCACAACGTTGCTGGCATGCAAATTGGGTACAATAGCGATTCGAATTGCCAGCACAACCCCAATAGTAGAATGATTCACAACGTCTTGATCCGCCATTGTAGTACCATCTGACGCCCTCATTACAGCCGCCACCACCAAAGCCCGGGTCAGCTGATCCACCGCATGTCGGAGAATCTAGTAGTTTAATAAATAAAACAGTTATAATAAAATAAAACAGTCATAAAAAATATTAAAAAAAATAAATGATTGAGGTGCACACAAATCTGTGGACATTTGATAAAACAACTTAAGTCAACTTAGCATTTTCTACCGGTCAAACACTAAATTACAGAGTTTTAATGTAGTATTTAAAGAGTTAATCATTTATAGTCGCAGTTTATGAATCCAATTTAATAAAATTTAAAAAAAAAACAATATTAATTTTTTCTGTAAAATATTATGAATTATTAGTCTAAATGCATAGCCTCCAAACCTTAGTTAAGCGGATTTGCCGAAAAAATCACAAAGATGTGCGAAAATCAACTTACTGAGCGGTCCACATTGCTGGGCGTAAGCGTTAAGGCTGAACACCATCAGGAAGAAGCAGAAAAATATTACCGATTTCATAGCGTAAGCCATCATTTTTGGCAACTTTGCGTTGAGAAGCGCGACTGTTTTTGAATAAAAGACAATGACAAGTTTTTATAGTAGACGGAACATCTGGAAATCACGTCGTTCATATAGGTATGTATATGTGCGTACACTTATTAATAGTTATAATTGAAAGTTATTTTTAAATGCTTTTGTGTATTTATTTAAAAAACTTTCTTTACAAATTTTTTTTTTTTAACTAGTTAGCTATGAATGTTTCTTTGTTGGCGTCCTAATTTGTAAAGTTAAAAACTTACTCGTGGAGCACTTTTTTTATTTATTTTAAGGTGCATTAAATCGCTTGTAAAGCGTTTTTCAGTAAGAGCGCTTCAACTTTTTTTTTTTAATAAACCACAAACGGTTTGACTTTTTTAACTAATTTTTTTTTTATAATCGAGTTTGAACATATACATTTAAGTATGAAATTCGATTTTTTTTGCATGACCACCGCGTGCACGTTTTACGATGTCCAATCGTTGAACCCAATTTCCAACCACTCTTTTGCATAAATCGGCCGAAATTCCAGCAATTTCGCGTTCAATATTGGGTCTGAGCTCACAAATCGTCGCCGGCTTGTTACTGTAGACCAATGACTTCACATAACCCCAAAACGGGACGGCTTATTAAATGGACCGTAAAATGGCCGTAATGCTCTTAAAGTAGCAGCAACAGAACGATTATTTTCATAAAAAATTTGCACGATTTGCAATCGTTGCTCAAGTGTGTAGCGTTCCATGATGAAATGTATACTAATGAAGTTTACAAATGACAAGCGAAAAATAAAAAAATATTGCCTCGTTCGCCCTCCCTATCGGAAAAAAGTTGAAGCGCACCTATTGAAAAACGCTTTACATGGTGGCGCAAAATTAATCACCCTATCGGTAGATTTATAATTTTTACAAATGACGTCGTACGTAAATCATATTTGACACTTGTGAACTAAGCAGCTGCAGTACACAGACAATCAAGCAATGGAGAGCGGAAAGGCGCAAATAAAAATTTCCATTACCACAAATCATTTTTTTCCGTTTAGTAAAAAAAAATTAAAAAAACTAAATTGGGTGCTTAATTTTGCGCCACCTTGTATATATAGGGTGATTTTTTAATAGCTATAGGAAAGTTTTTCAAAAAACCACACGTAAAATTCAGAAAAATGCATGAAATTTGTATTTAAATCGATAGTACAGTCCATAGAATTTAGTATTTGAAGATTATTTCACGCAAATGTTGACCGCGACTGCGCTTCAAATGGTCCATTGGTCCATCCGCTTAGTCCAACTTTGGCATACTCTTTCCAATGTTTCGTCCGGTATCTCACATATAAATGCTTTAATGTTGTCTTCCAATGCGTTAATTGAAGCAGGCTTGTCTGAATAGACATGAGCTTTAACATAGCCCCACAAAAAATAATCTAAAGGCTTTATATCGCACGATCTGGTTGGCCAATTGACAGGTCGCCTCTTAACAAGTCCATTGTTACGCGTGTTGTGTGACATGTGGCATCGTCTTGCTGAAGCCACATGTCATGCAAGTCAAGCTCTTGCATTTTGGGCAAAAAAATGTGGGATATCATTTCACGGTAGCGCTCACAGTTACGTTACGATTCGCAGCATCTTTGAAGAAGTACGGTCCAATGATACCTCCAGCCCATAAACCGCACCAAACTGTGACCTTTTCTGGATACATTGGTAGCTCTTGCAATTCTTCTGGCTGATCTTCACTCCAAAATCGACAATTCTGCTTATTTACGTACCCATTGATCCAAAAATGAGCTTCGTCGCTGAACACAATTTTTCGATAAAAAAGTGGATCTTCGGTCAACTTTCCAAGAGCCCATTCACCAAAAATTCTGCGTTGCGGTAGGTCGTTCGGCTTCAATTCTTGCACCAGCAGTATTTTGAAAGGCTTCACACCTAAATCCTGTCGCAAAATTTTCCACGTTGTTGCGTAGCAGAGGCCCAATTGCTGCGAACGGTGACGAATCGATAATTGATGGTCATCATTAACACTGGCCGATACAGCTGCGGTATTTTCGTCAGTTCGCACTCTAAGTAAGCGTGTTGGTGTCCAATAATGTAAATTTGGTTCTAAATTTAGTCACAATAGCTCCTCGAATAGCCGCTTCAGTGGGTCGATTAAAGTGTCCATAAAATGGAAGAAGCGCGCGATAAACTTTCTTAAAAGGACACGCATTTTTATAATAAAATTCAATGATTTGCAAACGTTGTTCGTTTGTAAGACCTTTCATGGTTAAATTATAGACCAAACTGAAGATGTTTGACTGTGAAACGAAACACGAAACGTGCGTCAACTGTTTAAACCAACTGTTTAAAAAATATAAAAGCTAAAAAATCAACCTTTATAATTCGCTACGGACCAATTGCACACTCCTAGCAACCCAACAGCCACATAAGTCTAAACTCCTTCAACTCCTACTTTACAAGAGAGTTTTGCCTCAACTTACATTCCTGAACAATTTTTGAAGAGGTACGAGCGGTTTCTAAGACCTGGTTGTGGGCGAGTATAGCTAAAAATCAACAGAAAAATGTCTATCAAAAATTTCCCAAAATGAAGTGATAATAGAAGGCACTTTTGACGGACCACATATACGATTATTAATAAAGGGCACACATTTTACGGGAGTCGAGAAAAAGCCAAATGATTTTCTTTGGGTTGTTCAACAGTTGTCAGGAAATAAGAAAAGTTATGACTCTTCTCAATACGTTGAACAATGAATGAGTCAATTTCCAACGCTTGGATATACTTACTTTCTTTACAATCACCTTGACTATTTTCACGGTAATCTAAGTGAAGAACAGGGCGAGCGATTCGACCGTTAGAGCAATGCTATCAATGCTACTGAAACATGATGGCTGATTATAAAAGCCAACAAGTTTTCACAAATTCTCAGAACCACTGAAATTGTCAAATTTTCCACTGAAGCCGAACTGATAATTAAAGATTTCTGTTTTTGGAGATTTGAAAGCAACTTCAAGTCTACAAAATTTTCAATGCTTTTGCCGAGGTTATTCTCTTTTGACGTGGAATAATATTCTTAGAGCATCCAGAAAAGCTCTCTGACTTCAAGTTCTGTCAGCAATTCTTATACAAGAGAGTTTTTTCCAACTTCAGCCTGGGAGAGCGAAAACTTCCCGACGTCTTGGACGAAAGGCATTGTGATCAAGCTGCCAAAAAAAGGCAACCTTCGGGAATGCGGCAACTGGAAAGGCATCACGTTGCTATACACTATTTATAAAATTGTCTCAACTATTATATTGGACAGACTTCAACCGGACGAAATGTCATTACGCGATGAACAAGTAGGCTTCCGTCCCGACCGGAGTTGCGTAGATCAAGCGAATACTCTGAGGATAATTGTTGAACAATCCTTAGAATGGAACACCCCTCTTTATATGGTGTTCATTGATTTCCAGCAGGCTTTTGATACCACCAAGCGCACTGCAATATGGTCTTCCCTAGCTAAAGAAAGGAGTTCCTACAAAAATTCTCGTGCTGGGGCCGAGAAGTATTACGCAGAAACTACAAAGCGCCATAAATAAATGCCTTCGGATAGTACGTAAAGTTTTTTGGCCGAACACACGAAATACGTACCTATGGCAGATCCCCGAGCAAGATCGAATCCAAAAGGTTATAAGTTATCGTGAATGGGGATGAATCTGGCACACTCTCAGAAAGGCATGGCTTGTTGTAAAACAGCCCATGTGTCATACTTTCCAAACCATAGCTGATATAGAAACTTCGACCACAGATTTGAAAAGGCCTGCAGAAATTTGGCTAAAATGAAGTAATCCCAATCCAAAAACCAAAATTGCTTTTGTGTGGTGTTATGCATATTTTATTTTAAATACACTTCTTGGCTTCGGAGAACTACTTATATAATAAATTTTAGTGAAACAAGCTCATCTTTCAGCCATTGAACTTTTCAAATTGGGTGACTCTTACACAAATTTTCTCTTTAAATTTCAAACTCAATTAAATTAACAATTAACCACGCCGTCCACAAGCGGACTGGCAGTCTGAAAATGAGCAGTAACGGTTATCATTACCACCACAACCCAGATAGTCAAAACTAAAACATAATCTAGCCGCCGGGCTGAAAAACCATCTTTTGCCAGGTACACATTGTCTGCCACCAACTCCGCTATCACGGCCCCCACTACATGCGGTGCGTGCTGCGGATATAATAAATATAATAAATATTTAGAAATATAATGAAACATTTTATAAATATTTATATATATTTTCCTACTTACGTGGTTGACTCCGGCACTGAGCTGCAGTTTGCTCAAAAAAAACGCAAGCTGCTAAGATCAAAAAGCAAGCGAGGAACTTCATCGTGAACGATAAAAAAAAACAGCTCCTGGTATTGGATAGAAGTAATTCCAGTTACCAATAAATTTTTGAGTGCTCCGAGGGCGCTTTTATAGGAAAAATTGTATATTAAATTGTTGACTTACAAAGAGTGAGTTCACTTGTTTTGCTTTTTTTGCAACTTTCATTGTCTTTTTACATTTTTTTGGCTAAATTTAATCACTATGAAAATATGTTTTTGAACAAAGGTTAAATATTTAATTAAATAAAAAAAAAAACTACTTTGCATAAATAATAAGTTTAAGATATGCAATGCACTCTCTGTTCCAAAAAAGCACCGAATATTTTACAATTAGAAAATTCAGTGCATATTTTGGGAGAAATATTATTTGTAGGAAAAGAGTTATTCAGTACTGCCTCACCAAAAAAAAAAAAAAGTTCTAAGTTTTCCAAAGGTATTTTAAAGATTATTATGAAGGAAGACAAAAGTTCCCGGAATATGCTATTCGCCGTCGCGCTGAACGGACGTGTTTTGAATTGCTATTCGAATTTCTTAATGCATTAAATATTCCTAGTTCAATTTTACTCCTTTGAAGACAACAGAAAGCTAGTTATTAAAACTGAGAACATGCACTCAGATCTTCTCTCTATGCAGCGAAATTTACTGGAAAAAGATAATGTGATTTCCTTACTCACTGCTGAGGTTAATACGAGTAACCTACGCTCTTACATTTGGTTTGCTATTGAGAAGTTTGATAGTGATAATGCTCCAGTAAAGGAGGTGATAGATGCTGAATCTACTCAAGAATGATAGAAAGAAGATTGCGCCCATCAGAGAGTGAGTGACGTCACGCTTTTCCGAGTTGTGCAGTATTGTCAACCATTTGCTCTTCGCAATAAATTTAGTGCTTTTTTATACCCAAAATGCGAAAATTTTGAAGTTTCGAGTTTGTTTCTTTTTTTTTAATTTAAAGCAACCGAAACTTTAAGTTAAAAAAAAACTGTATTATTATACAAAAAAAGGTTAAAAAAGGCCACTCTGAGAAGATTTTAGTGGTAATGAAAATTAGTTGGTTCTTATAAAATTTGATATTTTGAAAGTGTAAATTTAATTTTTTGCTCTTTTTAAGGTTATGCAAGAATATTATATGTCCCTCTCTCAACTCTTCTTAAGATTGAAAACCTTTTCACACATTTTAAAAGGCGTTTGAATTTACTGAATGCGGATTAAAACCATAGAGGTGTAATCGTTTCTTCTGGCCATCAATCCTTAGTGGGACATAGGGCATCATTGTAAAAATAAGCCACAAAATACCAGAAAATACCAAAGAAACCATACTGACATTTTTACAGAAAGACTACCTTATCTAGTTACATAACCTCAAATATAGCAAAAAAGTCGTTCCCTTAGCAAAAGAGTCTCGCTTAACAAAAAAAAAAAAACACTTATAAATTAAATTGTACATAAGCATAACACATTTATTTAAAAAAACGCACATTCTAAAGACAATTTTTCACTTATACAAAGTTCGTTAAGTAATTCAATAAAAATTTGGTGTTTTATTTTCATTAAATTGGCTTTTTAGTGCGTTTTTATATTCAAAGCTAGGCAACACTGCAATAGCGAGAGAGAGATTTGACTGCCGAAAGCAGAAGAACACCAACAACAGCTGCAATCGCGGCCAATGCTACCAGATGTTAAAAAAAAGTAAAGCTAAATAAAACTGAGTGAATTATTCAACTAATTATTAAAAATGTATATTTTACAATATTATAAACATAACATTTTAATTAGAATCGGCTAGAAATATGTCATGAAGAAAGAACTAAAACTCCGAGACTAAATAACAAAAAACAAATGCTAAATCAAGTTACGAAAATGGCAATCTGGCCATACTGGTGCTAAAATCACGTAACTCATTGTCAAATTCGCTGAGCGCAAAGTAACGGGACTACGATAGGCACCATCTCATTATTCTTTCCATCATGGCTCCCCGCCATCGTTAATTTCTTATGCTGGTCTTTCTTCGTCCGTCGCTGCTAATCATTTGCCATCTTCATCTAATGCTTGGTCAAGTGCTGCTTCACACTCGCACAATACAATTTCGGCGCCAACAGTTGTTGTATCCACTGCTGCTCTCTCACGCACTACTGCTGTTAATGCTGATGTTGGCATTAACGTGACTGCCTGCTATTCGCTCTATACAGCATACATACACATACATATGCTAAGATTTCGTCGCCAATCAACTTCTCTTTCACCTTATTGATGTTTTCATCAGTTTTCGATATCAACGGGCTGCATTCTTCGTCCATCATCCTCGATTTCTTCTGCAGCGTTCATGGCACTCGTAAAGGGTTGTCGGCTATTTTCTTTAGATTATCACTGCCGATACAGTTTCCCAACATTTTCAATGTTTGCGCATTCTAATAAAAACTGGTTACAAATTCAAATCCATTTTTAAAACTGTAAAAAATCGAAAACATGTGCAGAGGAAGATTTACTCTAGCCGGCGTAATTTTTACAAATGTCAGCAATGGCGAGACAATTTTTGTAGGAATTTTAATCAGAGATGTGGCTAACAAAGAAAAAAACAGAGCTCAAATCAGTTGACTTAGAGCTTCAACTGGCGGTTGTTCCGGGAACTTTTTGATCAAACTGGTATTTCAAGATAAACGCTAAAGTGTTCTGGAAAAAACTACGTTTTATGAGAACAAGACCAAGTAAAAAGTTCCTTTAAAAATCGAGTTTTTTATAAATAAACTTTTCTTAAAAATCGCCTCAGATGAAGAGTGTAACAAAGTGCAATACAAATTTTATCAACGGAATAAAAATAATGGGATTTTTAAAGATACTTTGAAATCGTTCCAGCTCACATAAATCTTATTATTTTTCTGAGTTATAATAAATTTTATAAATTTATATTATAAATTATAAGTAATTTTGTGTTCATAGCCAGCAAATGAATTAAAAACAACTTTTTTTTGCTTTCATTCTGACACCTGGAGGCAAACTTGACACTGAGCGAATTTGACAGAATCAGCTGATGGGCTGACGTCACTTGGGATGTATTTCCAAAAACACTGAGACTGTGTTGGTGATATACGAAAAAAATCAACCAATTGCCCTTCATTGCCGTCTGAACAACGACTGATTGGACGAATGTGTGAATGCATGTGAAATGATCTGAACGATCGGCAGCTGAATCTCCCAAATCACGTTGCAGCCGAAGTTGCTCTCACAGTTTTCTTTTTCACCATAGTTAAAGAGCAAACATCTCTCAAATCTAACATCCTTGGTTTAAAATTTATGCTAGCAATGTATTACTTTGGTAGAAACATAAAATTTTTTTGGATTCATTAAAGTTTCTGGCATTCGATTTTAAAATGGAAAAGTTACTGGGAGCTTGAATGAGGTAAACTTTTTCTTCGCAAAAATTAACTGAAAATAAAAAAATGAGTATGAAAAAACTAGAGATATATTCTTGAAAGTAGGCAATAGCTTTTTCTTTCTTTTCGTGGTAGTGTAAGAATGCAGTTTCGGCAGGCGGCCGCCGTAGCTGTATGGGTTGGTGCGTGACAACCATTCGGAATTCACAGAGAGAACGTCGGTTCGAATCTCGGTGAAAACACCAAAATTAAGAAAAACATTTTTTTAATAGCGGTCGCTCCTCGGCAGGCAATGGCAAACCTCTGCCATGAAAAAGGTCCTCATAAAAAATATCTGCCGTTCGGAGTCGGCTTAAAACTGTAGATCTCTCCATTTGTGGAACAACATCAAGACGCACACCACAAATAGGAGGAGGAGCTCGGCCAAACACCTAAAAAGGGTGTACGCGCCAATTATATACATATAAGACTGAAAAAAAAAGAAGATTCATGTCTTGAGATTACTCTCGAATCGTCTCAAATATTTGGCATTTATTATAAGAATGGAAGTGCTGCTCAGCCAGAAGGTATTTCATCCTAAAGAATGAGCAATGGTCGGTAACGATGAATATGCATACTTTTGAGAAATTTCATCCGCATTGCGCTAAAAAGCTCTTCCGAAAAAGAGCGACTAATCCTAATAGTCGCCTTACCAACCTCTTTGGTTGATTCAGTACTTGTCCTCTAAAATGCTGCGATACAAATTATTTCAACTTAATCTCTCTGATGTGGCTCGAATTTGGAGTAGAACTATTGTATGTAAAATGAAGAAAAATAACCGCGATTTATGAAAAAATTGTATTTATTATACTGAGTATATTTTGATATTTTTTATATACAGTTGTACCTCGGTTAACCGGGCCTCTACTAACCGGGTACATCTGTTAACCGGCATGCTGTGTGTTTGATTTTATATCTCTATTAACCGTGCTTTACCTCTATTATCCGTGCGGCGTATAATAACTTTTTTCAATTTAAGTGAATGTGCAAAGAAATAAAATTCGGGGATTCCCATTTTTTGTTTTTATGTAATAAATTTGTATCAAATTTCACTTTCATTCAGTCTGTAAGTGAAATTTGATCTCTTAACAGGTGCTTTTGTGAAAATGGCTCCATCAATAAGTAAACTGACAAAAAGAGCAAGAAAAGTTCTTTCAATTAAAGAGAAAATAGAACTGATTAACGAATATCGCAAGAACCCATCCGTTCATTTTTTATCTGAAAAATATGGTGTTGGCAAACAAACTGTACGAGACTTAATAAAAAACAAAGAAAAAATTTTGAAATATGAATCGGAAAGTGATTCAATTCACGGTTTAAAAAATAGACATACTCTGAAAAAATCCGAAAATCCAAAGGTTGATTTTGCAACATATGAATGGTTTCGACAAGAAAGATTTAAGGGATGTCCCATTACAGGTAATATTACTCAAATCCAGACATCCACATAAACTGAAAATTTCCTGCAATTTCTAGGCGAAATGATTACTGAGAAGGCAAAATATTTTCATGGTAAATTAAACATAAATTCCGAGTGTAAGTATTCATCTGGTTGGCTGGAAAAATTCAAAAATCGGCATGGAATTCGTAGGCTGAAATCCACAGGAGAAAAGGAGTGTGCTGATTATGTGTCTGCAACGATGTTTGTGGAAGACTTAAACGAATACATTAAAAATGAACAACTTACAACTGAACAAATTTATAATGCAGACGAAACCGGTCTATTTTGGAAGTGTTTGCCCCAAAATTCGTTGGCGAGTGGTGATGAATATTCTATTGAGGGGTACAAAGAGTCCAAGGAAAGAATCACAGCTTTACTTTGTGCAAATGCAGCTGGGACTCACAAGTGTAAATTGATGATAATAGGAAAAAGTGCTAATCCAAGATGTTTAAAAAATGTTAAATACATTCCTGTAGTTTATAAGTCTAATAAGAGAGCTTGGGTAACACAAGAGCTATTTCTGGAGTGGTTTAACAACAATTTTGTACCAGAGGTAAGAGAACATTTACAACGCATTGGTCTCGAAAAGAATTGCAAAGTTCTTTTGCTATTAGACAACTGTCCAGCACACCCGGATGTAAATGCAATGATATCTGATAATGTTACAGTAAAATATCTACCACCGAATTGTACATCTTTGATTCAGCCTATGGATCAAGGAGCCATTCGGAGTTTCAAATGCCAGTACCGTAAATTTATCGTGCAAAAACTTGTGGATTCTAATAGTCGACACGAATTTGTTAAATCTTTGAACATTAAGTCAGCTTTATGGACAGCAGCGACTTCGTGGGATTCTGTAACCCCACGTGTTTTAAATAAAGTTTGGAATAACTTACTATCTCAAGATGATGAAAATGATTCAACTTTTAGTATTGAGATACAATCAGATGTATTAATACCACCTGGTTTTACAGCTGATGCTATCTCAAAGTGGATGGAGTGCGATATTGATGTCGCACCGTTTGCTATTGTATCTGATGATGAAATCGTTAACATGGTCAATCAAACAGAAGAATATGAGCTTGAGTCAAATTCAGAGGAATCAGATGGAGGTAATACGGTAGAAACCCCCACATTAGCTCAAGCAATAGAGGCTAGTAGTGTTTTGTTAAAGTTCTTAGAAAACTATACTGGTACAGGTATTTCAGAACCAGACAAAATACAAGTGTATCGCATACAAAGTCATTTACTTAAGGAACAAATGAATTCTAAAAGACAAACTACTTTAAACGAATATTTTAAATTAATATAAATATGCATTTATGTACCTATATGTATGTATATGAAAGTATATTATAAAAACAGTAATAAGATATGTATCTGTATTCATAAGTATGTTAATAGATGCAAATTTACATGTTCTTTTTAAAAATAAATAAAAATAATAAAATTTTTGAATATGTATTTCAAAAAACCTCTTTCAACCGTGTTTTCGATTATCCGTGCTGAGCCCGGTCCCGAGCAACCCGGTTAATCGAGGTACAACTGTATATCGGTTTCGTCACGAAAACATCTTTTGATGTGTGGGGCTTGGCTGAGCTCCTCCCCCAATTTGTTGTGTGCCTCGTGATGTTTTCCTACCAATGGAAAGACTTACGGCTTTATGCCGTCTCCGAATGACATGAGGAGCTTTTTCATGGCGGAAATACACTGAGAGGAGAGCTCCATGTCATTGTTAGAGCTTTACACTGACAAATTTCGTTCTCATCCAACGAGATCTTGCACACTTGAGACCGGACCGGACCAACCATATGGGCTCACAGTTTTAATCTTGCATATAATTAAATCACTCAACTGATGAGCAACTCTGACCCTAGACTACACAAGTCCTTCAAGAAATGCTGTTCCCGATGTAAAAAAGGTAGTTTTCGTAGGATTCTGATATGGACTCTCTCTCTACCGCATCTCAGCTCCGTAGTTGTTAAGCGAGTCCGCTTAGCTGCTGGCCATATGGTCAGTAGTAAGTAGTCAGTATCTCGTTGGTACTCCCGTCAGCTTATTTTCACGTACCCACATTCGTCTGCTTCCCGCTAATTTCTCTAGCGCACCATCAACGGTTTCTGGCCCGATAACATACAAATTTTAATACTTAATTGCTGAGTTCGAGCACTGAGCCCGGGCTTGGCTAAGATATAGGCGGAGTGTCAATATTGGAGAGTACACAAAGAATTTCATGTTGAAGCTATAGTGGCTTTAATAGGTTTAGGAATGTTTAATATTATATTTTTGGATTGAAGGATGGGCCTGTGTTCTGAAAGTGTTTTTTTTTTAGTCAACATTTTCGCTTTTCGCAACTTTTCTAATTTTGCAATTCTGCTACTCTTTTAGATGACTTTCCAATAATGACTGGTTTAAATGGAAATAGAATAAAACGAGATCTCTCTGGCGTATTAAAAAAAGTGTTTTTTTTTCCAACGGTCCATGATCATCCTGCACGATGATCATAACCCGCAAGTAAGGGTTAAGTAGCTTAATCTTTTTGAGATTTGACTATCACACTTTAATACAAAGGTTTGGTATTTGGTTCGCTATTATAGATCCACAGTTATGTTATTAAATGAAAGGAAATCAGAAGTAATGATTCTGATTACAAAGAGATTCTTTACTTTATTATTGCTTTGCCGACATATATACATACATACATACACGCATGCAGTGCAGTACATTCAAAGTGAAAGTTGTAAGTCAAAATCTAGCCACGCGGTACACATCTTTGTCGGCAGTCTGCAAGTGAGCAGTAACGGTTCGCATTACCACCACAACCAAAATAGTGAAAGCTGGCACAATTTCTAGTTGCCGGATTGTACCACCATCTGGTGCCAGGTATGCATCCTCTGCCACCGACTCCGCTATGAGGTAGCCCACCACATACGGTGCGTGCTGCGGATATAATAATTATTTAGAAATATTTATAATTGGTCCACACAGATTTCAATATTACTTGCATATATTTTCATTTTACTTACGTGGTTGATTCGGGCACTGAGCTGCAGTTTGGTCAAGGAAAACGCAAGCTGCTAAGATCAAAAAGTAAGCAAGAAACTTCATTGTGAACGATCAAAAAAACAGCTCCTGGTATTGGATAGAAGTGATTCCAGTTACTAATAAATTTTAAGTGCTCAGAGGGCGCTTTTATAGGGAAAAATTTTATATTAAATGGCTGGCTTATAAAGAGGAGGTGCACTTGTTTTTTTTTTGTGCTTGCAACCTTCATTGTTTATTTACATTGTTTTTGGCTAAATTTAATCACTATGAAAATATGTTTTTGAACAAAAGTTAAATATGGCATTAAATAAAAAAGTGCATTGCATTTTTTGTTGGTCAGTAGGGGCATTCAGAGTGCGCTTGGTAAATTTACAATCCGATATTCGAGAATAATTTCCATGTATTTTCACAGACAATTTCTTTTTAGTTTTACATATTAAAATCATGAAACTTTTCAATGCTTTCCAGGGATATTCTACTCTGTGGATGACCTGGCCTTTCATCGGCGCCAAGCGTTTCTAAACCCGATGAAAATCGCTTGTGACCCTCATAATTTTGTGTACGGAATAAACAATCATCACCGTCTACATTAGTAGGCATTTCATTTGTTTCGGAACAAATTTACTAAGTTCAACAAACAATAGTCAATCGCAGCTCATTGTGTGAAACACATTTTCTGATCGCACTAAAGCGTTACAACTCGGGGTGCGTCAAAGCTTCCTTCAAAATGCTCCTCCAAAGCGGTCTATCTTGAACTGTTGCTTCGTAGTTACGTATTCGCAGCTTCTTAAGATCGTGTTCCACTGCGTCTATGCAACGGTTGCTCGGTCTGCCTTTGACCTTCACGCCCATTAGCTTTCCCGTCAAGGCTTTCTTTCTCGGTACAGTCAACAGGCATACGGATCACATGACCTAGCCATCTTATGCGCTGTGCTTTAACAAAACGCACAGCTGTCTCGTTCTGAGTTACATCGTTCAGTTCAGAGTTCAATCGGGTTCTATAGGTACCATCATCTCCATTCTTATTGGGCCAAAGATCTTTCTTAAACTTATTTACATCCAAATTCCATTATTATTTCGCAGTAGGGTTCTGAGGTAGTATGTTTATCGAACGAAACTTTTTTTATCATTTTTTTATAAACAATTCGGGTTTTTTTAGAACACAGCGTGCGTTGCCTTATAGGAAAGGGGCGTTTGAGCCAAGGTGGATTCTTTACGAAAATCTGTTTGAAAAGGGATTTAATTGTATTCAACTCGTCTGTCAATTATATACATACATATGTACATTAGGATGCCGCACCAAAATAAAAGTTGTAGGTTTTCTTAAATATTTCAAAAATTATTATATTTTAAGATTTATCCCAAATTTTTCGGAAAAGTAGGAGGGGTGCCTTTTATATGTCGGGATTTGGCAACCCTGGTGTTGCAATCTGGCAACTGACAGCTTTGGCATTTTTTTGGCTTTTACGTACTCAGAACGTTTTGAAATACCAGCGCTGCACAAATGTGTTGTTTACAGTAACTTAAAGTATTCATCTCGGTCCAAAAATGGAATTAAATCGTGAACATTTTCGTACCACTAGAACAACGTAGAACAGTAAATTCTGAGTGGTAGACAACCATTTGTTTGCCAGTTGTCTTCCAAGAAATTAGGAAAACCAATCGCCAAAGACGGGTCACTCTTCACCAGGACAATGCGAGCTCTCAGACATCGGCTCAAACAACTGCATCCGCCGTATAGTCCTGACTTGGCACCGAGTGACTTCTTTTTATTCCCGTACGTAAAAAACAAACTGAGAGGTCAACGTTTTTCGATACCTGAAGAAGCGGTTGCGACATTCAGAATGCATGTTTTGGAGGTACCTCATTCAGAGTGGCAAAAGTGCTTAGACAATTGGTTCAAGCGCATGCAAAAGTGTATAGATCTTTATGGAGAATATTTTGAAAAACAATAAAGTGATTTTCGATTATTAAAATTTCTTTTTGTTCTCTAATTCCGACATATAAAAGGCACCCCTCGTATTACGTTTTATTAGAGATGCATTAATTTAAAAATTCCTCTAAAAATTCCTAAATAAAAGTAGGTTGCAAGCAATTTTTCTTAAAAATTTCCTCAGATGATAGGAGAGAATAATAAAGAATAATAATAAATTTTATCAACGGAATCAAAATAATGAGATTTTTGGAGATACTTTGAAATCGGCCCAGCTCTCATAAATCTTAATATTTTTCCGAAATATTTTGCCGGAAGTCTTAAAATATAAGAAACTTTCTAAATCAGACAAAAAACCCGTATCGATTTTTTTAAATGGAGAGTGGTGCACCCTAATGCGCAATACATGCATATTTATATTTATAAATCTGTGTGCATAATTAACAATAGTGTTAAAATAATTCTGTGTTCATAGCCAGAAAATGAATTAACAATAATTTTTTCGCTTCCATTTTAACACCTGCAGGCAAACTTAAAAAATATTCTGAATCGCATTTAACACAAAGGAACACCTGTTGCATGTAGTTCACTTCAACGCTCACAGAAGGCAAGCTTTCTAGTAGATAATTAAAAATTAAGCAAGCAATACTTTTTTTTTTTTGTAGAAGCATTAAAGGTTCCTGGTTTCATTAGAACTTCTGGCATTCGTTTTTAAAAGAAACAAAACTACTGGGTACTTGAATCAGTTCCACCTTTTCTTCGCGAAAATTAATTCTTTGCAATGAAAAAATTTAGCAATGTGTTCTTAAAAATAGTCATTTGTTCTTTTTTTTGTGGCAGTGTAAATTGCAGATTCATATTTTGCGATTATTCGCGAATCGTCTCCAAATTGGTTGGCCTTTTTTAAATGAAAAATATTGCTCAGAGAAAAGATGTACCACTGAAAGGCAGGAGTGGAAGGTGAATAGGAAATAAACATTTTCATCTGATCAGTTTAGTACCCAATATACGCAAACTTGTCGTCTGGAACACCGCGAGGCAAAACGGGAACCGTCGAATGTGACTCAATTTCGGAACACAACTCTTTGAAATGGAAAACAATTCGCGCTTTAGTCGAAATATTTGAGTGAGTTTCATTTAAAGGGGTTGAGTTGGCGTAAACTATATTTTCTAAATAGTCCTAATGAAAAATATTACATGTGGAAGTTAAAGAAGAATGCGTTTGCTCACTACATCCCTTCACGTAGGTCGCGTTTTTTCTCTTCTTTCTCTTCGAGCTTCGGAAGCGCATGTCGAATTCACCCTTTTTCTTGATGCGCCCTGTAACATCTTGTTGTGGCTCATCATTAGCCTGAAACTCATCTTCACTGTCGGGTTCAGAGATCGGCTCGCCTTAAATTATATAGTCAGTTCATATTCCTATCAAAAATTGTTCGAAAAGCTGCCAGCGCTGAAATGTCCAACAAATTGAAAAACATCGCCAAAGGCCCACGTGTTGTTGCTCTTTTGGTTGACTGTTTAGACAACATTTTATCCATTGCGTCAACACCGCTTTTAGTTTTATTCTAATATAGAATGGGTTAGGTTAGGTTGACCTGGTTGACTTGTAGACCAGTTCGGCCCATAGCGATACCAGATGGAGTTCTTCATTAGTTATGCGTCCTGAAATAGTCCAACCGCATGGTGCCCGCTTCTATCGCAAAATTAAGGAAACATTTCCAATCCACCCAATTCGTGGTGACCCCAGCTATTTTACCCGTGTTTTGAATAATGCAGGGCATCCGCAAAGGAGATGCTCTACAGTTTCCCTTGAACCCTGCTCCCAACATTTTCTGCATTCCTCGCTGTCCGAGATTCCTTTTTTGTAAGCACACGCTACTACTGGGCTATATCCCGTGAGCACGCCTATCATAGTTCTACAATCTCTTTGTGTTAGTGATAGTGTAAATCGAGTGCGTCTATGATCGTCATGCCCCTGCAAGTGGGCAGACTCTTTCACTTGTCCTGAATTTTCTGATCATATTTTCGTCCTGTTCGTTATATAATGTTCCTATTTTGATAACAAGATCCGAAGATAGGGAGACCTGGATTTCGCTAAATCGTATACTTCTCATTCAATGCCCTTATGGCCTGGAACTCAATGGAAAATCAGATTACAATTCGTTGTCAACCTTCCCACTGCTTCCCTGCTGTGAAGAACTATCTTGGACTTTATACTAAACGATGTGATTGCTTAACGGCTGCTTGACTATCTATATAAAAGTTAACCAGGAAGTTGGTCCTAGTAGTTGTATGACCTAAGTCTGCTGCCTTTCCAACTGCGAAAACCTCAACCTGGTGTTTGGCTGAGCTCCTTCTCCTATTAGTGGTATGCCTCTTGATGTTGCTCGAGAAATGAAGGGACCTACAGGCGAAACAGAAAACAGAACAACCTGGAATATGTACACTGCAGTAATCTGGAAGCTTATTCGATTTTCTTAGATCTAACTCTGTACAGTATATCCCAGCGCCTACTCCACTAGTCCTTTTAGAACCATCTGCATCCGCAAGTTAGGTGTACTTTCATACTCATGGACCTAAAGCGCTTACGCCCTAATATAGCGGAAACAACTGAATCACGAAAGTAAAGCTACAGCTTTTGATTTTGCTGCTTGGACATAAAAAGTCATAGTTGCACCTGTCCCAAATTAAAATTCGCTGGAAAATATTTCTCGGTTTTTGGAGGCTTTCAACTCTTCGGGGGCATAACGCTTATTCTTCTTCTAAATGCTGAGGATGGACATATTCCATCTTACAAATTCTGCTGGAAACGACAGCAAAATTAAAAAATTACCTACAGTAAGGTTTCGTTCAGACTTTTTACAAGGAGCCATAAGATCCGTCACAATACGCTCTACTTGGCTCACTTCACTAGAATTGCCCTCTTTTTCGCTGTAAATTTGACCATTTAAAGGATAAGAAGTTAAGGTATTGCTGGGCCACCATACCTTTACACCGTATTTCGCTGGTTTTGAAGGAATGTATTGAGAAAACTCGAGTGCGAACTCGTCATGCACCTTCCTGTTATGAAATCTTTAACGGGGTGGAATCGATTTCGTTTAAACGTTTACCAGTTCATTTAACAATTTCATATTTTTTCTGGAGGATCTATAATTTTACTGCTCCACTAAAATTTTTTGCCCTTGCATATAAACCCTCATACAAATCGGAAAGAAAAAGTTATTATCTGCCCACTGAGATACCACGAGCTCATGCACAAAAAAGTCTTCATGAGAGCGAAGATATTTCGAAAAAATATTAAGAGTTTTGAAAGGTCAGGAAGGCGAAAGGATCAATTAGAAAGCATCTCTCAAAACGTCATTATTTTCTTTCCGTTGCTTAAATTTTTTAACATATTTTGCAAACCTTTTGAACTTAAGCTCTCTTATCATCGAGCTGATAAATAAAAATGTTTTTTTTTTTTAATTTACTTTATTCATAAATCTCGATTTTTGTAGATATTTATCAACCGGCACAGCTCTTAATATGGGTCCAAAAATCTGGCGGAAGTCTTAAAGTATAATCTTTGAAATACCGAGTATTTTTTGGCAAAATTTGTTAAAAAACTACTTTTATTTCTACAAATTTAGAGGTACTCGCAAATCCGGTACAGCTCTTTATATCTGGTTTTTTTGGCGGAAATCTTAAAATACCAATTGACATCTCGAAACTTTTTTTTCGTAAGACACCCTAATGTATGTATGTATATAATTGACAGACGAGTTGAATACAATTAAATCCCTTTTCAAACAGATTTTCGTAAAGAATCCACCTTGGCTCAAACGCCCCTTTCCTATAAGGCAACGCACGCTGTGTTCTAAAAAAACCCGAATTGTTTATAAAAAAATGATAAAAAAAGTTTCGTTCGATAAACATACTACCTCAGAACCCTACTGCGAAATAATAATGGAATTTGGATGTAAATAAGTTTAAGAAAGATCTTTGGCCCAATAAGAATGGAGATGATGGTACCTATAGAACCCGATTGAACTCTGAACTGAACGATGTAACTCAGAACGAGACAGCTGTGCGTTTTGTTAAAGCACAGCGCATAAGATGGCTAGGTCATGTGATCCGTATGCCTGTTGACTGTACCGAGAAAGAAAGCCTTGACGGGAAAGCTAATGGGCGTGAAGGTCAAAGGCAGACCGAGCAACCGTTGCATAGACGCAGTGGAACACGATCTTAAGAAGCTGCGAATACGTAACTACGAAGCAACAGTTCAAGATAGACCGCTTTGGAGGAGCATTTTGAAGGAAGCTTTGACGCACCCCGAGTTGTAACGCTTTAGTGCGATCAGAAAATGTGTTTCACACAATGAGCTGCGATTGACTATTGTTTGTTGAACTTAGTAAATTTGTTCCGAAACAAATGAAATGCCTACTAATGTAGACGGTGATGATTGTTTATTCCGTACACAAAATTATGAGGGTCACAAGCGATTTTCATCGGGTTTAGAAACGCTTGGCGCCGATGAAAGGCCAGGTCATCCACAGAGTAGAATATCCCTGGAAAGCATTGAAAAGTTTCATGATTTTAATATGTAAAACTAAAAAGAAATTGTCTGTGAAAATACATGGAAATTATTCTCGAATATCGGATTGTAAATTTACCAAGCGCACTCTGAATGCCCCTACTGACCAACAAAAAATGCAATGCACTTTTTTATTTAATGCCATATTTAACTTTTGTTCAAAAACATATTTTCATAGTGATTAAATTTAGCCAAAAACAATGTAAATAAACAATGAAGGTTGCAAGCACAAAAAAAAAACAAGTGCACCTCCTCTTTATAAGCCAGCCATTTAATATAAAATTTTTCCCTATAAAAGCGCCCTCTGAGCACTTAAAATTTATTAGTAACTGGAATCACTTCTATCCAATACCAGGAGCTGTTTTTTTGATCGTTCACAATGAAGTTTCTTGCTTACTTTTTGATCTTAGCAGCTTGCGTTTTCCTTGACCAAACTGCAGCTCAGTGCCCGAATCAACCACGTAAGTAAAATGAAAATATATGCAAGTAATATTGAAATCTGTGTGGACCAATTATAAATATTTCTAAATAATTATTATATCCGCAGCACGCACCGTATGTGGTGGGCTACCTCATAGCGGAGTCGGTGGCAGAGGATGCATACCTGGCACCAGATGGTGGTACAATCCGGCAACTAGAAATTGTGCCAGCTTTCACTATTTTGGTTGTGGTGGTAATGCGAACCGTTACTGCTCACTTGCAGACTGCCGACAAAGATGTGTACCGCGTGGCTAGATTTTGACTTACAACTTTCACTTTGAATGTACTGCACTGCATGCGTGTATGTATGTATGTATATATGTCGGCAAAGCAATAATAAAGTAAAGAATCTCTTTGTAATCATAATCTGATTACTTCTGATTTCATTTCATTTAATAACATAGCTGTGGATGTATAATTGCGAACCACTCTAGGGCTGCTATTAAGTCAAAACCGAAAGTTAGTATCAATGAGTGCTGGTCAAACTCCAAAAAGATTTTGCTCAGACACAGTTAAAGCCTTAATCTTAATTTATTTGAAATACTTGAAATATTACTTATAACTTTCTTCCAAATACACCTCTGGTCTTGAAAACACGTTAGTAAATTTTATGAGCAACTTTTGTGTAGAAGATTTGAGCTATCTCGCTTCTACTTGAATGGGTCATTTTGATCCTCCTAAGCTTTGGGAAAGTTTTTTAAGCGGGCAGTTGGATAATTATTTGTATTATTATTATGAGGGAACTTAGTACTGCGGCCTCAAAGAGCAAAGAGCAGTAGGGCAGAAGTCCGGTTTGCTGAGGTAACGCAAAAATCAACTCACTTGGGATCTTTACGTTGGTCTATAACGACTATCTCACAGTACGGAGAATAAAGCTTATGATTTCTCTAACAAAATATACAGCACAAGTCTGTACTGGATACAAGGCCATAGTGGTGTTTCGAAATATAAGAAAGTGAACAAAGATACGAGGAAAGCGTCTAAGAAAAGATGAGATAGGTCCTTTATATCCTTCTTCACTCCGCTCGGGAGTATAGGGTCTCGACCAGACTCTTCTATCGTATGCGGTTCTGGACTGTTGTTTTTGCGCCGTTCTATGCGATATCGGCATCTGCTGGTTCGCGCAACATCGACCTTCACCAAGTGACCCTTGGCCGACCGCGACCTCTGCGCTCTTGAGGGTTTCAGTTCATTCTTGTGATACTTTCTGGTGGTTTTCTAAGCGTGTGACGTGTCCATCGCCACTTCCTGCATTTGATTTGGCTCCTTCTTGGCTCGTTGATCTGCTGTGGAGATAGTGTTCGGTCAGAATATTCCACAGATGATGCGGAGGCATTTGTAGACGAAAGATTGTAGCTTCAATATGATGGTGTTGTAGACCAGCTATCTTTCACTTCCGTTCAAAAATACAGACTCCACACATGAGCTGAATATTCACTGTTTAGTGCGCCTGGACATTTGCTAACTCGCCTATACTATAATGTGTTCGCCCAGACGCCGCCTTTGCTTAGTTTAGCCTGCAGTTGACATCTTCATCTGCTTCACTATCCCTCGTGATAGTGCAGCCGAGGGAGCAGAAGCTTTCAACAAATTACACCGGGCACCCGTCAATCAATATTTCTCTCTTTGCTGTGATTGACTCTCACATCTTTGGCCTTGGCAATGTTTACCTACCGTCCGACAGTGAATGCCAGCGTGACCAGTCGGTCCACCTTTGCTTGCATGCCCCAGTGAGTTTGTGACAGAGCAGGCAGATGTCATCGACGAAGTCCAGGTCCTCAACATGCCTGCTAAAACTCCATACAATACCTATTTTTGGTTCATAACGTCATCTAGGACGACGGCGAAGAGAACGGGCGACAGGCGACAACTTTGTCTTACGCTATCGTTGGTGGTATATGGGTCGCAGATGTTGCCGTTGTGGAGTATTGCCAGTTCGAAGGTCTCGTAAAGAGCTCTGATGAGACGGTTTATCTTGATAGCTTAAGTCCAACAAATTTGAATAAGAGTTTAGTTGAAGTCATGACTAAGAACAAGTGAACTAACCTTGAGACTTACAGACAGACTTTAAGGCAGCATCTGAAGGACGGGGGAAAAAGCGCGAGCTACTGGACTATTGGTCATCGTAGCCGAATGGGTTGGTGCGTGACTACCATTCGGAATTCACAGAGAGAACGAAGAAGAAATTTTTCTAATAGCAGTCACCCCTCGGCAGGCAATGACAACCCTCTGAGTGTATTTCTGCCATGAAAAAGTTCCTCATAAAAAATATCTGCCGTTCGGAGTCGGCTTGAAACTGTAGGTCACTCCATTTGCGGAGCAACATCAAAACGTACACCACAAATTAGGAGGAGGAGTTCGGACAAACACCCAAAAAATACGTGCCAATTATATGTGCATACATACTGGACTATTGGACATGTAATTGGACAATTGAAATTTGAATAGGTCCAGCCAAGGAGCACCAAGAGATTTGGGGGCTCCCAAAACACTCAGGCTAAAAAGTCCATTGTATTAAGAGCTCTAGAAAGAGGGCCGATAGTCAAGGAGGAAAGGAGAAAAGTATCAGAGAAAGAGATAAGAAAGAATAGAGAGAGAGAAAGACAAAGTTGGTTAGTCCTGTGAGAATTTTCCAAATTCTTTAGTAAATCTGTAAATATCCTCCAGTTTGAGAGAACAAATCGGTACCCAAAATTCGTAGCCATGCTCTAGGACACTCACAGAGAAAGTGCTCAGTGCTCTTCGCCTCCTCCATGCAAGACAGGCTCATCGGGTCCTCAATGATTCCAAAGGTGGTCATATGCTGACTCAATGGGTTGTATTCTGTAATAATACCGACCATCAACCGAACATCTTTCGTTCCAAATTGTAGTAGAGAGTTTCATAGTTTTCTGTTCTGAGTTGTCACAAAACACTTTGCAGTTCTGCAGCGTTCTAGACCGGACCATCGCTCTTTATGTAAATTGCATATATCATCGCTGATCCAATTAATGATTCCTGCGGAACTGATTCCGATTATTGGCTCTGGTCCCTGGAACCGCTAATTCAGGGTTGGTCAATTCATCGGCGATTTCGTTTCCTTCGATAAGACCTTAGTAATTCTTGAGGATTGTACAGAGTACACTTAAGTTCCAGTCGCTTGGCAAGTCTCGTTTCCTTGAACACCGGAGTGTCCTGCAACCCATATAAGTACAAGCCTGTTCTGTCTTGCGTCAGAATTAAGCTTCTTCTTACATTCTTGAACAATCTTCGAGGTTTGCCTCGCGTTCTCCAGGGTCTTCAGTGCAGTCTGACTGTAATTGAATACTCCAATCCGTTTCCCGCTCCATCTCCTCTTGATTATCCATTCGAATACCTACAGGATGGCAAAAATTTCCTTATTATCTACTATCGTTTAAGGCAAGTGTTTAGTGAACTGTAAGTGCTGCCCAATTGCAAATTTAGTTCAAAGAATAAAGACGCCATTACGCTGGTTACTTTCACTTCCTGTTATGGTAATAGATTACTATGCATTCGGGTTCCTATCACACGATTTTGTCTTTATTGATGTGGAGCAATTCTGAATTTATCTGTCTATAGCTAAAAAGGAATGTATGTCAAACTCCATATAAGTGTGCCTGCCTGACCTAGTGAGGCTTGCTGTCTACCAATATAAAATGGTTGAGTAATTCGTAATGCCTAAAAGCCCTGTCAGTTGCATTCTCACATGCAAACTGACACTTTAACTTTACTTAGCTCATCAATAGATGCGCTGTGAATACTTAGCATTCCATCAATCAAACTAAAGTACGCAGTATGCACGAGAGAGGAAAAGCAGACTGAGGTAGAGAGATAGATAGAGAGAGACAGGAAATTTGACAACGCACTTTGCGAGCAGTAACACACACACACACTCACACATGTAGGACATGCAGTGATGCGAAAATGCACTTTATGTGTCATAACGAGGAAGAGGAAGCGAAAAAAAGCCCAAATCTAAATTGAAGTATGTGGCAGAAGAGAGGTTGTAAAAGCAGCAACAACACGTGATACATTGAAAATGTCACAAGCACTTAAACGATATGATGTTGATGGTTTATGCTGGCTATGAAAAAACGATATGATCCAGCATTTTCGCACCGTGGCATGCTGCCGTGGTTCAACCGAATTTTCAACACCTGTCACACATACATACTCGCGCTCACATGCTTGTCGAGTGGCAAGTAGAGAGCAGCAAAGGAGATGAAAATGAAATGACAGGCAAACAACGGCATACCTGTCATATTAACGTCAGCATATGGTTAAGTAATAAAAGACGAGGAATGAGGCGAAAATTTCTTACGCAACAATTCTGCTCGCTGGAACTTACGGATAGGCAGCAATTTAAATATGAATTACTCTTAATGCGAATAAATAAATTTTAATATGCAGCGCACATTTTCAATGAACAGCCGCACATGGCATGGATGTGCTTAAGTGCAGTTTCGCACATAAAAAATTCGGACACCAAAAAAAAAAAACGCTAAACCTTTGCTTTATTGCTTTTTATGTGCGAATTTTTTCTGTTCTTTCTTCTGGGATGCTTTTATTTCTAATTTATGGGTCCCAAAGAAGGCATGTGAAGCGGATCTCCTATGGATGTGATTGTAATAGATGGCGCTAAAGGAATCCTCCTATCAGAAAATGCTATAAATTTTGCGATTGGCCCCTAATGTCAGTTCTGTTTTGACATTTGTGTAGTAAACACATGCGAAATACACGTTAATAAACAATGTTACGCTACATTGCTCCAGAACGCGGAATATTGCTGACTATTTATTTGGCCAATAATCGGTCGGTGACTTTGGCACAACGTGAATTTCGTCGCAGATTTCCTCGCCGTCCAACGCCTACTGGTGAAACACTGCGACGTTTATCCGCTCGCCTCGAAGAGACTGCCACAACACGAGATGCTGCCAAGCGTGGCAGACCCCGGACTAGCCGTTCTGCAGAGAATATTGCTGCTGTAGCCGAGGATGTCATGGAAGCGCCGTCGACATCGACCAGACGACGTGCCACGCAAATGGGTATCAGTCGACGGTCTTTACAGCGAGTTTTCGTACATGATTTGAAGATGTTTTCGTACAAAGTCCAGACGGTGCATCAGACCGCCAATCGCGTCTAACACACGCTCAAGCCATCCTTAATCACCACCAAGAGGAAGATGATTTTTCATCAAAAATAATCATGAGTGATGAGGCCCATTTCGCGGGCCAAACGGTTACTGTGAATGGTGAGCGCTACAGAGCAATGATCAACGAGTTCTTTTTGCCCCAACTTGATGAATAGGGATTGGAAAGCATGTGGTTCCAACAGGACGGTGCAACGGCACACACTGCACGTGCCACAACCGATATGTTGAAGGATGCATTTCACGGGCGCCTAATCTCCCGTTTTGGCGATTTGCACTGGCCAGCCAGATTGCCTTATTTGACCGGATCTATACTTCTTTTTGTGGAGCTTTTTGAAGTCGCGGGTTTATGTCAACAAGCCTCAGACTCCTGCAGCTCTTAAAGACATTATCCGTCAAGAATGTGAGGACCTATCGCCGGAAGTTTTGGCCAAAGTGATGGAAAATGCAATAAAAAGGGCTCAAATGGCAATCAACTGTGGCGGCGGCCATTTACATGACATCATATTCTCGACTTGATGTAAAAAAAAATTAAAAGACCAAATAAAAATAATCCACAAGGAGAATCAAAGTTTTTCATTTTTTGTTTTAAATTACAACCAAAAAACATCGCAAGGTTACTTTTGCGCCACTTTGCATTTACGAACAGACAACAAGCACGAATGCCTGAGGTAAGATTCGAGGCGAATCCAAAGAGACGACTAGTCGATACCGAACAACGATATTGCACCTTTCCGATGCGCCATTAGTAACGTATAACCCCCATATGCTACTAAGAGAGGAACTTAGGAATACTTTTAGCAGTCCCAGGGTGACAGCAGCCGAGAGGGAGGAATGTTATAGTAAGACGGTGCTTTTGATGATGTTTCTGATATTTTCGATTTTAAAGTCCTCTGACAAAAACAAAAAAGACAGTACTCTATGAACTTGTTCACGGATGCCTCGAAATTGGATGACAAAGTTGATGGTTGAGTGTTTGGCGAGGAACACTCTATCGAGCTTTTGTATTGTGTTCTAAGCGTAGAAGCATTGAATGGCTGCTTTCAAGAAAATATATGTACATATTTTCGACACAGCGATCCGAGCAGCTATCAGGATGTTGGCTGGTTGGTGGTGTGCTCGATACTATTTGGGGAATAATTAACTCCCTTTCGATCGCCCTCGAATACTTTTATATCAAGCTTATATGAGTACCTACCACACGGACATTGCAAGAAACTGCTTGGCAGATAATTTAGTTAAGCAGGAACCCCAGGAGGAGGAAAGGTAAAACGAAAGTTCGCGTCTCCTTAGCTATCTATTGTCTGTTCCCTTATAGATGGGATGCATGCGCATCTGACAAACAATTTGGCTTCAGACGGGCTAGATTGACTGTGGACGTTATTAGAACGGTGACAAATATAGCGCGAGACGCCATTAGCGGAGGACACACACGGATGAAGTTCTGTGCAATTATCATGCTAGCCGTCAAAAATGCGTTCAATTCGGCGAGGTGGTCAAACATTTTGCTATCTCTAAGAAATCTCCAAGTCCTTGGATATCTTATACGCCTAATACGAAGCTACTTAAGGGATAGAATCTTGCAGTAGATTTGGATGACGGTCTAAAGACATATAAAGTCACTGGTGGCGTCCCTCAGGGATCAGTCCTTGGACCCTCACTGTGGAATGACATGAACGACAGAGTACTTAGGTTAAAACTGCCGGATAAAGCCACACTAGTAGGCAACTGGTAGGTCACAGACAAGAAGCTAGACCACCTGCAGGAGAAGTATAATGATGCAGCAGCTAGGGTCCAACTATGGCTTTCTGCAGCGGGGCTGAAGTTGGCTGTACAAAAAACAGAAGCGGTCCTCGTAACAGCGCGAAGAAAAAAAGAGTGCATGAAATTGCGAATAGGTGGCGATGAAATACTGTCGCAAGAGGCAATAAAGTATTTAAGCAACATTTAGCAACTGTGGGTTCCAAAGCAGCGGCAGTCAATGGTGCTCTTACAAGAATTCTTCTAAACATAGGCGGATCGCAAGGCGCCAGAAGGCACCTCCTGGTAAGTGTGGTGAATTCAGTTATCTTATATGTTCCTATATGGGCAGGAGCTAAGCCATCGAATGTTAGACCAGTAGCTCAAGTGCACCGGCGCGAAAAGCACTAAGAGTCGCGTGCGCATACAGGACCGTATCAGACGACGCGGTTTGCGCCCAATAGATGTATTTGTGCAGGAAATGGGACAACTTTATGAAAGACAAGGAGTAAAGCCGACAACTGAACCGAAAGCTGCAGAACGTCTGCATTCGTTAGAAAAACGACAAAGCAGATGGGACTCGTCTGTTAACGGTTGTTGGACCTATAGACTTATCACCAAAATTAGCCAATGGGTGACCAGAAGGCACAGTGACGTAGATTACTATTTACCCCAAATATTGAGCGGCCACGGATTTTTCTTGGAGTACCTCCACCGTTTTCACATGGAAGACACTTCGTTCTAACCAAGCTGCAACAATGCTATAGAAAGCGCGGAGCACGTGTTCTTCTGCTGCGATCGTTTCAACGAGGAACGCCGGACGCTTGAGTTAGTCTTGGGCGAACAGCTGAGTCCACACAACTTAATCAATAACATGTGCGCATCACATGACTGTTGGAACGCAGTTAAATGCTTTGCAAATACTGCACCTGCAACGCGCGGAGTGGCAGCACAAAATGCAGGGAAAAACAAATCAGCCCTCGATAGGAGGTGGACTGTCTACGAACTGACGACAAATAACAGACGGTCGAGTCATGTGCTCACGACGGCATAAGACGGTATAATACAACCGCAACATCTTCTTTGCTGCAGATGCAAAAGAAACCTCGATAGCGTATAACATACATACGCCCATGTCAGAGGAACCTGAGAGCATGCCACACATACCACTAGTATGACGGCACTGAGACATAAGAAGACGAGCCTATAGCATGAAGCTGGCTACAAATATGGTGCACCCAGACGTGGGTAAATAGTATTGGTCCATTTAATGGACACCGTTCTGGGCCTTCCCGAAGTAATGCAAGGGAAGGGAGACTCCCCAGAAGAGAAGGAGGGATTGTTTTAGTGTCTACACCATTTCACGCAGTTGACGACGGTCGCTGTAAGTTCGAAGGCATTTTAAATCCTCCACACCCACCACAAAAAAAATGGAATACATGCCTAATCAGCAAGCGTTGAGCAAGAACATTGACTGGTAAGGTGGCGAGATCCGTCTTCGGCTACGACGGCCGAAATAGTTGGACGAAATATACACATTTGTGTAAATATCTTTTTCTTCCAGTCAACCTTTTGGGGTCCGTAAGCACAACACTTTTTTTTTTTTCTTTTTTTTTTTTGTCGGGACAACTAACAAGTGCAGCACTCAGACATTAATTGAGTCCATTGTACTACACTTGGATTCCCTTTTAATTTTCTTTAAATCTACCCGATCTCCGAAGAAATCTGAGTAGCTCTTGTGGTGCCAGGGAGCCAAGATGGTCGCTTTTTAACACATCAGTGCCAAAGACCTCAAACCTGATTCGAGCGAAGTCGGGGCAGACACACAGGAAGTGGTCTGCCGTCTCATCCTCCTCTTCACAAGCTGGGCAGAGTACACTGTCTGAGATGCCCAACCTTTCCATGTGCTTTGCCCACAGAAAGTGGCCCTTCATCAGTCCAACCAGCCGTATGCACTCCCCTCTGCTTAATGACAGAAGGGTTTGCGACAGTCGATCAGACATGACAGGTAACATCAGTTTAGTCCATCTGCAACCTCTCTCAACCTGCCAAGCTCGCTTGTGGGCAAAATACTTAATCTGACAGGATTTGAAGTGGTACAGGGGTAGAAGTGATCGGGGAAGCTTTTCCGGCTGCTACTTTTGATACTTATTGCACAGGCGCTTTCCTATAGAATTCTTGTTTTTAGCTGCACTATTTTCACGAGGATAAGATTCAATCACCGCTGCCGCCGTAGCCGAATGGGTTGATGCGTGACTATAATCCGGTAGAGCACGGGTTCGAAACTTATTGTGGGTACGAAAAAACAATTGATAGATAAAGTATTCTCGAATGTCCCTCCGCAGAAATTAGTGTATTTCTGCCATGAAAAAAGTTTCTCATAAAAAACCAACTGCTTGATTGATTTCGACTTTATTAAAGCATTCGTCTTTTATTTTGATATTCATAGGCGTTTGAATGTCAAGAGATTACTGAAAAGATTCCTACCGAATTCTTGAAAGAGTAAAAGACATTGATCCGATTTATGGAAGACAAAAAATCAAATAATAAAAATATTGAAAGAATAACTAAGGAGGTACTAAATTCAGTTCAAACCCAAACACATTTCAGTAATTTTAATTTGGGCTGGCTGTTAGTTTTTGGAACCAAAAAAACTCACAGCTAATGAAAGGTGTAGGGGATGGTGGAGGAAAGTCACTGATCGCCATTCACTTGGGAGTGGTCAGGACGATTCTTCTACATATGTTTCAAGCAGCTCACAACTTCCGCGATTAGCCCAAGTATCCTCTGGGTAGCTTCCGAACACCTGGTAAAAGGCGAAGCATTCCAGGATAGCTGGTTGTGGGCTGGGTTAGGGACCTGCCACGTAAAAATCTGTTATCCGATTGCAGGAATATTTATGTCACATCATTTTGATGTTTGGATGGTTCGACAGAAATTGCTAAATCGAATTATCTTCGCATTCTAAGCCTTTTGATATACGTAAATATGCCTACGTCTATCTCAAAAAAAGCCTTGAACGCGCGAGTAGAAAATTTTGCAGCAGTCTTCTGTCCACAAATGTTTTGATCAGTACACGTGTATGTATGTATGTTTGTCTTATGCATACCTATGTACGCACTATCAATCTGCAACCCACTTTGCATGCCAATGTTGCAATTTACGTACGACTACTGCAAATGTAGAATACCACCACATACAAACATACCCATTCAAGTACACTGTTCCGAACACATACACACAAATATGTGGGTGACTATTTTTAAGTAAGCGTAAATGAAAGGTAAGAAATCTTTGTCTGCTCTGAAATTTGCTGAAAATGAAGTGGAAGTAAAAGGAAAATGTCAATGAAAATGACCTTCAGGGTATTTGATGAGCAACAGTGGCGTTGGAGTCATGCAGGAATGCGGTGCAGTCAGCAATTTTCAATCGCTCTGTGGTTGAACCACTCGAACGGCTATTAAAAAAAATGAGAGTACAAAAAATGAAAAATTTAACAAAAATCGTTAGAGAAGCAAGAAAATAGAAATACAAGAGAGATGAGTTAACAATGCAATTTTCCACTGTTACACCTGCATTCCATTACCGGTGTCTTCTGGTATCTGACTATTTAGTAAATGCATTTAAAGAGTCAATAAAAAAACGACAAAACGACTGACAATGCAGTAGAAAATAATTCGGTTAATTTGTAGGTAGGATAGAGTGAAAGAGGTTAGAGTAGTTAAATAAAAGTAAGCTAAGTGAAAAGAGGGAGATGAAGCAGTCGCCAAGAGCTGTGGCCTGAATACTTGAGCGACAGTGGACCAGCATGGCGTATACGTATTCTGACATTCTGGTTGTGTAGCTTAGAAAAATTTTATAATATTAAAATACTAAGTATTTGTGTTATGTGACAAAAGTTGTATTAATAATTTTGTTTATAATTGAAGGCTCTTAATTAATTTTTGCATTTTTTTTTATTTAGGATTCATAGTTTATGATTTACGAGATTTAACTTATAATTATTATTATTTATGTTTTATAAACTAGGATTTTTGATATAATACTAATGCGATTAACAACTAATTATGATTTGGGACTTATGATTTATGGTTAATGATTTAGGATTTCCTCTTTTATAACTAGAATTATGATTTATGGCTCACAATTTTTGATTTATGATTTATGACTTAAGATATGTGATTTCTGATTAATTTTTTATAATCAATGATTTTACAAAAAGCATATTGAATTTTTCTCCCGTGAACGATCGTATATGTTATTTAAGATTGCAAGGTAAATTTCAAAATAAAACTATTCTAAGTATATATGCACCTACAAACGATAGCACTGATGCTATAAAAGATAAATTCTATGACGACCATGGTGACGTAACCAACAATATTTGCAAATACGACATTTTAGTGATTGTAGGCGATTATAATGCAAAAGTAGGAATGGAAGAAGGCATCATCGATAAAGTTGCGGGAAAATTCTCTAAACACAACCACACAAATGACAATGGTACACGAATGTGTAATGCGAGTGCCCACGGGTTAGTTGTCAGTAGTACAGCCTTCAAGTACAAACAAATTCATCTTCAAACTTGGAAAATGTCGGGCCGCAATATGGCTAATCAGATCGATTATATACTTGCTGACAAAAGACATGCTACATCGGTCATAGATGTGAGATCATATAGAGGCGCTTGCTGCGACACATATCACTATCTCGTGGCAGCTAAGTTACGACAACAAATTTCAATAGTAAATGACAACAAAGGCTATAAAAAATTAAAGTGGAATACAGATGAACTTATAAATAATGAAGATATGAAAGCAAAGTACAAAGATACGATTGAAAACATTTTATTTAATGAAAATAGCACAAATAATGACTCAATTGTATTAGATATTGAAGATCAATGGAATAAACTGAAAGCTGCAATCATAAAAACCGCAAAGAATATTATTGGAGAGAAGAGATCAGTAATGAACGAATGGTATGGTGAGGAATGCAGAGCAGCTAATTAGACGAAAAAGGAAGCTAGACTAAAATATATGGAAAGAAACACACGTACAAATAGATTATATTATGAAAATAAAAGAAAAGAAGCTAAGAAAATAATGCGAAAAAAGAAAAAAACATACATTAAGTGGCAAATTGAACAAATTGAAAGCGATTTTAGAAACAAAAATATCAGAGCTATGTATCAGAACATTAAAAAACAGACTAAAACATTTCAACCTCGAACAAATATATGCAAAGCAAAGGATGGTTCCATAATCAGCGAAAAACAACAAGTAATAGATAGATGGAAAGAATATTTCAACGAACTACTTAACAAGGAAAACTACGATAATACAATTAAGGAGGAACAAGTAGTACATACGGCCGAAATCTATGTTGAACAACTTAGCTTTGACGAAGAACTAACTAACTTAAAAACCATAAAAGCTGTGGTGAAGATGGAATACCCGCAGAACTTCTGAAATATGGTGGACATGAACTACATAAACAAATATTCACCTTTGTAAACCAAATATGGCATTCAAATGAAATACCCACAGGATGGGCATCAAGCATAATAGTACCTATACACAAAAAAGGACATAAAACTGAATGCCAAATTACAGAGGCATTTCTTTACTTAATACAGGTTATAAAGTATTTACTAACATTCCATTTGAAAGACTGAATATTTATGCTGAAGACATCCTAGACGATTACCAATGTTATTTTAGAAACAACCGCTCAACGATTGATCAAGGTTTTACTGTCCACTAGATATTGGAAAAGTTTTAATAATATAAAATTGATATTGTATATTTTGCCTATTTGTTGACTTCAAACAGGCATTTGACAATATAAATAGAAAAGAAATAAAATACTGCTTTCAGAAAATTGGAATACCTTTGAAGTTAATTAATTTGATTCTCTGTACATTATCGAACACAACAAGTAAAGTACTGGTACAAGGAAGCCTATCAGACCCATTCGAAATCATATCCGGAGTAAAACAAGGAGTTTAGTATTCAATCTAATGCTACACCCGACTGTTGAAGAAATAAACCCGAATGGAACATTATTTAATAACGATTTTCAGATATGTGCCTACCCTGATGATATTCTTATTATGGCTAAAGACAGAAACACTCTTACACGCGTCTTTAAATTTATTGACAAAAATGTAAAAGCTCTGGGACTACATGTAAATATCGAGAAAACCAAATACATGATTCGGTCAGCCAACAAGACGACACGCGATGACCTAAGTATAAACAACTTTGTTTTCGAAAATATCACTGAATTTAAATACTTGTGTTTTAAACTCTCAGCGATCATAAAACTATTTAAATCAAAAGATTTGTCCAGAGCACAGAAAATAAGAATGTACAAAGCACTGATTCGATCCGTCCTTACATATGGCGCAGAAATATGGACGCTGAGAACAAATGATATTCATCAGCTGATGTGCTTCGAAAGACGTATCATAAGGAAAATATATGGTCCGGTTGCAACAATAAATGGCAGCTACCGCATTCGCTACAACAATGAAATCGAAGAAATCGTTCAAAAACAAAATGTAATACGTTTTATCAAAGCCCAACGAATTAGATGGATTGGGCACATACTGCGCATGCCGAAAGATGCTAGGAAAGCTTTTATTTTAACACCCATTGGAGGAAGAAAGAGAGGAAGCCCACGAAACCGATGGTTAGATGCCGTCGAATCAGATCTTAAGCAAATGAACGTACACAACTGGGGAGATGTAGTCATGGATAGAATAAAGTGGAGAAAAATTGTTGATGAAGCTATGGTCCACCACGGATTGTGAAGCTAAGAAGAAGAAGAAGGTTTTACAATTAACGATTTCTTTTTGTAATTCGTGTT